>NC_056744.1:1484691054-1484906109 GCF_019279795.1 Protopterus annectens | reverse complement strand
TGCTGCACAACACCAGAGCAGCACCAGAACCTGTGGGAGTAAGACAGGAAACACAGTTTACAATGTGTACACAATGTCACCACTGATACACACATGCACACATGCACACATGCACACATGGACACATGCACATGCACACATGGGCACATGCACACATGCACACATACACACATGCACACATATGGCACATGGGCACATGCACACATGGGCACATGCACATGGGCAATGCACATGCACACATGGGCACATGCTTACATGCACATGCACACATGCACATGTGCACATGCACACATGCACACATGCACACACATGGGCACATGCACACATGCACATGCACACATGCACCCATGGGCACATGCACATGCACACATGCACCATACCATACATGCACATGCACACTCCTCAGTTTATGAGATATCAACACACAGACACAAACACACCTGCAATCAAACACATAGCACTACTGCTTCAGCCTATTATTACTATTAGTATCAAGAGTATTGAAGGTAATGTTATTACATACTCACCAGCATGGATAGGCTCCCTTGCTGTTACACCAGAGGGACCTGCAGAAATGAGACATTTATTGTCAGTGGGCACAACTGTGCCACTGATACTGTGAGTATGATACAGTTCAGTAGTGCAACAGTTAGCTTCCACAGGTTTACTGCTGATATTGAGAATATCACTCTTGCATAATAATTACCAAGATTACAGCTACAAACCGAGGGCACACCTCACACATGCATAACCTAACAGTGTACAGAACGGTCAACTATACACATGGCATGTTACCTGCACGCTCCTTGTCCTGCTGCTGGGTGGCGCCAGCCTCCAACATTACACATGTATGCTGCTGCTGTTGCTGTTGGGCTGGAGCCACAACACTTAGGAGTAGTCCCTCCAGTCTGGTGAGGGGGGATGTCTAGCCACCCCACCACCTATGGCAAGCTGCTGCCTGTGGATATCCAACACACACTGATGGACATTTCTAATTAAATCACTGCAGTGATGGCATACCTGCTCATATGTCCCGTTATGTGTGCCTATGTCATTTACCCGACTGACCAGGTCTTGCCACAGTGCAGCCCCATCCTGCTGGTTCTGGCTGCTGCGGGAAAAGAGTATTGCGAAATCCCGCACCAGGCTCTGGTGTATCTCTTCCTCCTCCACAGCGGAGTACACAGGGTTTCGCTGGTGAACCATAGCCTTGAAAAGGAGAAGGAAAATATGTCAGCAATATCTGTCAGCAAACTATGGCACACATAATACACATAATACTCGACTGTAGTGATATTACTTAACCACCATATATAGCATCTGTCTGTCTGTTGGGGGATACACATGTAAATGACCAGATATCAATGCTCATCCGACAACTGTGCAACAGTACCTGGCACACTCCATACGACAGACTAGTATACTGCAGCAGTCAGCACACTGGTTCAGGTCCAATGCACAACCTCACACTGGGGGTTTGTATCAAGGTACTGTATGGGGAACATTATCAACCCATGCACTGCATGCAATGCACATTACATATTTCACTGGTAATCCACACTACTCTTACTTGCCATAACCCTGCCTACACCACAGTGACATGCAGGGTAACACAGCACAACATATGGCAATTTAGTATGTGTTGATCACAATACCTCACACATCTGTCTCTGGCCTCACACCAAGGACACACACTACCATGACAGACAGACAGTCATGGTGAGCAATCACGCCAGTACATAACATGTACCCAGTCACTGGCACACTCATTCCACCTCACATATTTGGTTTGCAATGTGTTCATGGGTGTGCATTGTGTCTTAGGTAGGTAGTATGTTTTTGGCCCTGGGCCTACAGCAGCATACTGTTATGCTACCCTGCCCCTTGTGACACATGTGTTATGATCGTACCTGCTCCTCACAAACAGTTACACAGGGTGACTCATATGGCATATTACCTATCTGCAAAACATTCAGCAGGGGTATGTCTGACATCTACTCATGGGGGGCCTTGCTTCTTAATTCTGTGTGGTTTACTCCAGGGTATGTCGTTTCTGTAGGTAGGGACCTGTACCTCCACCATGTGCTCTATACTGCAGTGACAAGGACGACAGACATAGGTAATTTGTGTTGTGGATGTTGGAGGTGTTACCATGGTTGTTGGACAACTGTCATGGGTGTGACCGAACTATGTATATCCAGCAGTGGTAACCTCTTTGTAGGTAGTCTGTGTGCGCTCTGGGGTCTTGTCAGTCACTCTGCATGGGTAATGTGTTTGAGTGCATTGACACAGTTACTTGCGTATGTCTGTGTCCTTCTCCATATCTGTAGCTGTCATGGGAGGTACATACCGTGTAGGACATTGTGGGTGTAGAGGGGTAAAGTGACCTACATGTCCATAGCTGACACACCATGTCCGCTGACACATTCCATGTACAGGTATTACAGGACTAGTGTGCCACTGTGTGTATCAATGGGGAGCCTATTGTACACTTGTTGCCCCTGTTCCCCCCTGACACATGCAGTGGTGGGCAGGCATGCACATATGTGGTGGTTACTGGTGTCAGTGTTTTGGAATGGGGTATGGTACTCCAGTATCCACACTGGTGTTCACTCCATGCCTTTGTCACCAGGCACCTGTTGCAATACATCTGCACACATGTGCCTCACTAAATACACATATATATATATATATATATATATATATATATATATATATATATATATATATATATATCTATATATATATGTGTATATATATATATATATATATATATATATATATATATATATATATATATATATATATATGTATATATCTGTATAAATATATATATATATATATATATATATATATATATATATATATATATATATATAATATGTATATATAGATATAGATATATACATGTAAATTAAAACCAGGAACCACGACTGGAACACGAACTCCTTTAATAACATCACAAATAAGACACAAACTCCTCAGTACATTTAAACAACCTTACATTTCACTTAGCGCTTTCACCCATTTTACTTTCGTGGGTTTCTTCAGAGTCTGACTGAGGAGTTCGTGTCTTATTTGTGATGTTATTAAAGGAGTTTGTGTTCCAGTCGTGGTTCCTGGTTTTAATTTACATAGATATATACATATAGATGTGGGGAGAGAGAGAGAGAGAGAGAGAGAAAGTGGGAGAGTGAGAGTGAGAGGGGGTGGGATAGAGAGAGAGAGAGAGAGAGAGAGATAGTCATATACAGACATATCTGTTGTCAGTCAGATCTGTCTGTATATGTATATGTATCTACATATATCTATATATGTATGTGTGTATTACATATATCTGTACGTACATATTCTGTCAATGTTGATGTCTGTGCAGTAAGTGAAACATGGTTCAAGGCTCCTCAGAGCACACCAGCAGTTCCAGGCTATACCTCATATCATGCTTTTTTTCCCCAAAACTCGGGCCAAAACAAAAAGGGAGGGGGTGTGACCATATTCATGAAGGACACCCACATCTCCAGGTTAGTGGCAACACATGAAGCATCAGAGACCATCCAGGTGCAAATAACCGTAGGCAAACCTGCAATACAACTGGTGGCATGTTACAGACCACCCTCTCAATCTCAGGAACCATAGTCAGCCTTCCTGAAGACATTGGAGGATATGAATGTCCCACCACACACCATCATATTGGGAGACTTCAACTACCCTAACATACACTGGGTGCATTATTCTAGCCCAAACACCCTAGCCCAAAGGTTCCCGAAATTCACTAAGTCAAATGCAATGGAAGAGCTAGTCACATCTCCCACATGGGGAGATAATATACTAGACCTGATCATCACAAACATGGAGAGAATGTGCTACACACCAGAAGTATACCCCTCACTAGTCACATCTGACCACAAACTAATCACCCTGGATATACATATCCCACCTGCCCCCCAACACAAAAGACTACAGTGAGAAACCTCTCAAATGCCGACTATACACTTCTTAAAACTGAGCTGGTATCCTTTCAGCCCACTGGGGCAGTGGAAACCACATCCCACAATGCAGACACATTCACAAATGCTTTCTACGGACATCTCCAAGAATGCATGGATCATGCAATCCCAAATAAAACTAAGATCCTCACCACCAAGGGCAGGTGTCCTGTCTGGTGGTTCCCAGCCATGAACAAATTGTATAACAAAAGGTAGCTACTGCATGACAGAGCAGAATTCCATAAAGATAAGGCATTTCTGATCAGCGCTAGTAGAAAGCTACGTTCTCTCATACAAACAGGAAAATCGCTATGGACACTACAGATAACCACAAGGCCTTCTTCTGCTATGTTAGACACCAGGGTGGAAACTCTCAGATATGTTCAGTTAGTTCACAGTGACAAAAACTACACTGAACACACAGATATTGCCAATATTCTGGCAGACAGGTTCAGTGCAGATTTCTCTCCTCCCTCACCCCCAAATGAGGAATTACTTATCCCAGCTGACTGTAACCTCCCTGTCATCTCAGATGTCCAGCTGAGAACCGCCCTCAGCAAAGCTATAAACACAGCATCAATTGGACCCGACGGTATTGCAGGTTGTGTGCTACGTGAACTCCAAGAGGAGCTAAACCCGCATATAATATGCTATTTAACCGTAGCCTTACTACAGCATATGTACCTGGACACTGGCATACAGCAACAGTAGTCCCACTACACAAAGGAGGCACCTCTACAGACCCTGGTAACTACCGCCCCATAAGCTTAACCAGCCTGGTCTGCAATGCTATGGAAAGAATCATTATGGAACTCATACACAGAGACATTGGGGACTTACAGACACTTGATCCCACCCAGTTCAGCTTTGTGGAGGGCAGATCCTGCCTTTTGAACCTGGTTGACCTTTTCACAACAGTAACTAGAGCCATTGACGAGGGCACAGCAGTCCATACAGCCTACCTGGACTTGGCTAAAGCTTTCGACACAATACCCCACTCTGGCATCATAGACATGCTCAACAGCTTAAATGTAAATCCATATGTCACAAGATGGGTTGCAAACCAGCTAACAGATAGAAACCCTAATGTCAAAATCACTGGTGCCATGTCAGACTCAGAGCCAGTCACAAGTGGTGTCCTACAGGGCTCTGTCCTGGGACCCCTCATGTTCGGCATTTATTTCTCAGATGTGGAAGCAAACATGGGAGGGTAGTGGCTGACAATGTTCAGAGATGACTGCATACTAGGCGCCATAGTCGATACACCACCTGACACATACATCCTACAGAAAGGCCTCACTGAAACCAACAACTGGTGCCAGAGTCATGGCCTTAAACTGCAGGCCAAATACTGTATAGTCATACCCTTTGTGAAAGAGAAGGTACCCACATATTATCACATAGACAGTAACCCACTGAGTACAGACAAAGTAATCAGAGACCTGGGGACACATATCGATACTGACCTCTCATTTTACACCCATGTTGCCAAAGTGGTTGGATAGACTTCCTACCTTGCCCACCTTATCATGAAGGAATTCACATCCAGATCAAAGGAGGTCATTGTACCCCTATACTCCTCCATTATCAGGCCCATGACTGTGTATTATGCCCCATTTGGTATGTACCTCACCTGGCACTTGCAACAGCTAGGGGGACCCCATAAGTACCTCACCAGGAGGATCAAGGGTCTCCAACATATGTCATATGCTGCCAGACTAAAGAAACTACAGCTCTATTCCATAGCATACCGCCTACTTAGAGGTGATCTGTGCCTGACGTACCAGGCCATGTCCAATCAGGGATTGATGGACATGTTCCACCTCGTAAAATCCAAATCCATCAGAACCACAAGAGCTACAGATTTAAACCTCACCACAAATATGAATAGGACATGCTGTAGGGACAGATCCATAACTCAGAGGCTTCCCATACTGTGGAACAGGATCACAGTTCATGTTAGGCTGAGACACTCACTGACTCTCTTCATGTGAATTCTTGACGAGTGGATGGGAGATCATAGGTTTACACCAGGGGTCATCTCTGTGTCACTACTAGACAGAGGCACAGTAAACTAATGCTATTATGTAAGTGGGTCTTCACTGTGTCACTACTATACAGAGGCGCAGTTTTCTAAATCTATTCTGTACACTGTCTGCAGATAGCCTAGTACTAAACTATGACACTGTGAAACTATATATGTCTATGTATTTCTACATCCCTCTCTATCTATGTATACACATATGCATATTATATATATATATATATATATATATATATATATATATATATATATATATATCTCTATATATATATATATATATATATATATATTTATATATATACATACATATCTCGATATACATACGTATACACATGAGATATATATATATATATATATATATATATATATATATATATATATATATATATATATATATATATATATATACTCCTTTTTAGTTCCACATATGTATACACACAGTAACATACTGATGAACATCCATTACTGTATGACCTACTTGTACATTGCACTACAACCTACATTGCTATGTGCACATAGCTACCTTCACATACATATGTATGTAGAGCCTTCAGTGACAGTTGCAGTATGTCCCCGGCCCTATGCACATCTTCATATACATAGAGACAGACCAATAACACATCTGGAGTGTTCACAGTATGTAGACTATTATACTAGTACTTTACATTACCTGTGTTTGTTGCAGCTGTTTGTGTAGGCTTGCAGTTACTTGGCCTGCTGTCAACTTGTTTGTTTTGTTGTTACTTTTTTTAAAATTGTTTTTATTTCTTTCTCTTTCTCTTTCTCTTTCTCTTTCTCTTTCTTTCTCTCTCTCTCTCTCTCTCTCTGTCTCTACCTCCAGAGGGTGCAATGAAAGTATTGCATGTGTGGACAGGGAGTACAGGATGCTTTTGTAGGTATCTGCGCATGTCCATGTGATGGCCTCTGCACCAATTGTTAGCCAGCATTTACTAATTGCATGCAGCCTGTTGTGTAGTGATTGCGGTTCTCACTGTGATTTCAGGACAGTTCTATAAAATGGTCTGTTAGGTAGGTGTAACCCTTTCAGATTATCAGGGTGGGGACCATGCTGGTTTGCTGTGGACACTGTTCTGTGAGTGTAAGGGTTGGTATGTCTCTCATATTTCAGGCTGTGTTGTAGACACTGCAATGCATGTTGTTCTGTAAGCTGAGTATTCCTTCCTCCAGTGTCCTCTTCTCCATGTGTATGTAAACTGACACCTATGACTAGTAATACTGTTTATATGGGTGTGTGTGCTTTCCTCTGGGGATTGTGGTGTAACTGGTATATAGCAGTGGCTCTTGCAATCTGTTGCTATGGCTTCAATATTTGCCCTTTACATTCACTCCTTGTATGCCTGCTAGGTGTCTTTGCTGTAATTTGTTGCTATGACTTTCCTATTATCCATTTACATTCACAGCTTGTATACTTGCTATATCTGCTTGGGCAGCAATTCCCTATGTGTTTGTTGTGGTAGGGTGTTACTGCATGCAGTGTGGTCTGCCCATGGTGTGTGCCTTGACACTTACAAGGGTATTTTATCATGCTGCTGAGCAGGCCTCAGATACTCTCAGGTGCATCTTTTATCAGCCTCATGGAATGGTACATATCAGTGGGATAATCCAATGAAATATTCTGATATTCTGCAGTTGTGACTGTGGGTTATTTTGAGCATATGTATTACTACTCCATTTATGATGTGCAAGTGGTGCATACTTTCAGTAATTCATAGTTACCATTGCATGTGTAGTTACACCTTTCTGCCTACTGTTAGTACATTTCACAGGGTGTCAGTGGGGCATAGTTGACATTTGTTTTCACATCAGGGACATCCCTGTAACTCAGTCACAGTTGCTATGTCTGGGCTATTAACTATTCAACTATGGCAGTGTTTATCCTGCTCTGAGTATGTGTGAGGCTTGCCAGATGCTACTGTGACATTATTACCCACTAGCTATGAACTAGACTGTCCGTTTCTCATCACACAGTACTATTTTACAAATCCACTAGATTTGACAGTAAATATACATGACATGCTTTGTGTACTAGACTTGCTATATTCCCTTTACATTAATTCCTACTATTTTATGATTTATCTCTTTCAGCACAATGTTCTTGTATAGCAGTCATGGCTTAGTGTTAAGTCATGCAGACTACTGTTTCCTGGGTTCAAGATCGACGGAGGTATTTTATTTTGCTGCTGAGAAAACTACAGGCCTTGTCATTCAGAGTGACTAAGGCACTTTTAAGTAGTTGTAAGCGGGTTAGCGCTGGTTTATGCAAAGGTCACGCATGTGCACTGCCACTTAGCTTCGCGCACACATGCTTAGCTAAGCGCACAGAGGCACACTCCCGCTTACTAGTGCTTAAAAGTGCTTACTCTCGCGCACACCCATGCTATTTTCTTTTAAAGAAAAGAAAATGGGGAGATAGGAAAGTGTTGAAAAAGGGGGCACAAAGAGGGTAGGACAGTAGGAAAACAAGCTCGGATTTTGCAGGAGGGATGTAGGAAAGGCCCATAGCTGCCCATTTCTTCGTCAGCAACAGCTGTGCATATGTTTGCAATTTGGTGTGAAATTTGAAACCTTCCACCCCTGAGAGATGTGTGAGGACAACAATATTTATTGTACAGCCAATTGTAATTGCCAGTTTACATGTCCAGCAGACATGTGTGCAAAATGGGCAACTATGTATGGGGAGTAATTTTTTTGTGGGTACAGAGTGCCCTTTTTTTTTTTTCAGGTGAGAGTGGTATGTCAGGTACAGGAAGTCAGAATAGCTGGGGAGGTAGGTAGGGGAGGGGAGGTTAACAGACAAGACAAACAAGATGCATACAGGGGTGGTGTATGACACATGTGGGGGGTTTACACAATTGACGGGGATGGATGTTTGGATATCTCAAGCCCATGAGCCCACAGATGGCAACAGTGGAACTGAGATCCCCACCCATGGGCAGTTGCCACTGTGCCTTCACTGCCCGGGATGAGGCTGTGCTGGGGGCTGTGTAGGACGGGCAGCAGGCATGCCTGTGAGTTGTGCCACCCATGACTCAAGCTGACGTAGGGGCTCAAGCACAGAATGCCTGATCTCCCTATGCAGCACAGTCCGGACACTACTGAGGGTGAGTGGACGGTCTACTCTGGCCACGCTTGCAGAGGGGGGTGAGCCCCATCCCCTGCAGCACTTCCACCCGAAGGTGGCACAGGGCCGCTGGAGGAGAGTCCGGCCTGGGCACTAGTGCCAGGTGCACTCGCCAGCTGAGGTGGGAGAGGTGGTTCCGCAGGAACCCGCCTTCCCTGTCGTCCTATGTTTTGCAATATTTTATGACAGTTTGGGTTAGTAACAAACAATACCATTCACAATTAGTTGTAACAGCATGCATTAGTATTCCCATTAACCAAACACCCATAAATTCAAGACATTGAACAGCAAGTGTAATACATGCATAATTTGAACAACAATACACAATCCAACAACATGCAGGGTTGATTGATGGAAACAGGCCATCAGGTTTGGATGTATGAACAGGGCACATGCATCAACGTACATGCAAATATGTATGAACCAACAGGACAATTGTCCAGGGGAGTTAATTGTGAATACACACACCCATTTCACGTGGAATGGATTATTTGTGGTTATAGGGTAGGGTGAAGAAATATTTCATTAACAACTTCAAATACCTATACATATGCTGTACATTTCTACTAGCTGCAGATATACACACTACAGGTCTGACTACAGTTTTCTATGTGTACACTTATGCATGTTGGTGATAGGTATGTTACTGCTACATCAATATACATTTCATTTTTATTCATACACAGTCATAGCTGGCTCTATTCAGCTACAGGATCCTGCTACATTTGCTTTATATGACTCTAGACAACTGTGGATGTTTGGTATTTCATACAACCATACTATCTGCATATTGCAAACTGAGAGCAACATATCCAAATTGTGGACTCGCATTCCAGCTTCAGTACTTTATTCCACACATTTCACTGTTTGGTTGTGCCTGTCACATTCATTTCATTCTGTACTGACTGCAGTATACTTTATTCAGGCAATATTACAACTTTATTGGTGGATTCATACCTCTTTCTCACACTCTCACTTGTTTTATTTTTACAATTCAGGATGGTACTTAATTTTAGGCTTTATTGATATGTTTTACTTGGTTATAACAATCCTTTCCAACAGTCTCACTTGTGTCATGTTTCAGATTTTAAACGATGATATATTTCACACATGTGTTTTACTCAGCTTGTGTAGCTGTAATTTTCAGCCTGCTGCAGGCTTTGCACTGTTATATTACAGGTGGGACATCTTTATTTCAGACTTGTTGCATTTTTATTTTTGGATTACTGGCTGCATCACACTTATGTAATCACACAGTACTAGCAGAATCTCTCTTACACTGTTTACTTGCACTTTATATTAATAGGTGACTACACTGCACTCTTTTGTAAGCTGTCATACTTATATTTTTTAACAGTTACAGGGAGAGAATTACTAACCTGCCTAGTAGCGCAACTGCACAAGCTTATCGGCATAGGCTCGGCGATTAGCAGAACGGACACCTGCAGCTGCAATATAAATGAAGTAATATTGGAATACACACCTCCATAATATCAGCTAGGTTAACTTTCTACATAAATAATTACATGTAACTTACTCAGTAGTGGGGCATTGGGCATTTTCCGGGTCTCCTGGATCCAACAGTTCAGTTGGTCCTGCTTCCGTCGCTGCAGGTCTGCATGGTGGTGATGGACCTGATCACCAGTCCTTGGTATTCCTGTGGCACTGATGAGATCATGTGCCAACCGGTCCCACGCCTCAGCCTTGTATGCTCCCCACAGGACCTGGCCCTGCATGAGTTGGGCCTCGTGATCATGGACGAGGAGCCAAACCATATATTTGGACTCCTCAATGCCCCACCTCTGTGCTCGGAAGCAACTACCCTCTCCTACACCTGCCATTCTGACTGCAAATCGGTTCCACAATCATATATGCTGTATATTCCCACCTATGGGACTTATATATGCCGTTTTTCCCACACTTATCTGTGATTGGCCATTTTGGAAATGTATCAGCTTCACAAAACCTACTTTGTCATGCTTCTCTTTCCATTCATTCCTATATATGTGCTATTACTGCATTTCTAAGAGCAGCTGTCATGGCTCAGTGGTTCAGTACTTTGACTATGGTGCATGGTATCCTGAGTTCGAGCCTGGCCATTGCTTTTTATATTTTATGACTGTCTACACAGGCTAGGAGGTGTGTTTGTGTAAAGGCAGTTTTGATACAGCTTGCTCAATGTTGCCCGTCAGTTAGCTTGTTGGTGTGGTGCACAGCTCCGCGCAAATGGGTCACACTGGTTTACGCGTCGTTTGGCTGTCAGCACGCATATTACGCTCAGCTCAGCTATGGGCACACAGTTTCAGAGTGTTAGAACTCTGTTCATCCCCGGGCACTCATTTTACACCTGTTAAACCACTGCTCACCTATGGGCACTCATTTTACACCTGTTAAACCACTGCTCACCTACGGGCAGATATACTCAGCTTGTTAGAGTGTAGCTCAGCTATGGGCACTTCTGACATTTTTTTTTTTCACACATTTCTTCATAATACATGGCCCATTTCATTACAGTTTACATAAAAATAATTTTATACATGTACATATATGTCAGGGAATTGTTTTGTGCTTATTTCACTAGGAATAAAAATTGATGTTGTGGGTTCTAGAACCATGACTGCCTCCTCTTCAGCCACGTCTCTACTGCTACGCTATTGCTTCTTGGCTTACTTTGCATATTTAGATCTTATATGCTTTTCCACTGACTGCTAACTGTGTCTTAGCGACGGGCATGCCCACGCAAACGAGCGCACTCACAGGCAAACATCTTTTAAACTTATAAAAAAAAATATAACATGTTCATTTTTCCATTTTATGTTTATAGTCTGTGGGGGCATGTGTTGTTTGTGTTTATTGACATTTACACGGACTCTGTCATGGGGGTTTGTTTTCGGGACTGTTACTCTTCTGGGGGCGTGTCCATTTGCAGGGCTCACCCTACGGACACGCCCCCTACTTTCTTACACGGACCGTGTTAGCCTTGGGTGTGAGTCAGCATGCCCTCATGAATATGCATGGCATGCTGACGTCACACCATTTAACTGCAGCCTCCATGTAAGCCTTGTAACTCTTACACGGAGGCTTCGTGAATCCTGCCCTAGGTATTATTTTGTTTTATCTTAAAGCCAAGAAAGGTTTTTTTCTGAAATGCTGTGAAATATATTATCTTATAGAAGTTTCTGAAAGATGAAAAATAAAAAAACTTCATAGACCATCAAACAAAATCAAGCAGATAATTGCAAAAGCTTATTTGGCAATTTATTCTACAAAAAAGTAAACTGTATCGATATACAAAGTCAGAATAATGAGAAATACATGTAAAAGTTAAGAAGAAGTTATGTTAGATAGAGTTAGTTGAGGAAGGCCATGAAATCAATATGTCACTGTAATTTCAATCTTAGGCCTTCCTGCACTGAATGAGACAGCTGTTTCCTTGCTTCACAGAGCATCACCTGGGTATCTACATTTCTGTATTACATCACAGTCCCTTATATTACTTACAGCAATAGATTGATAGCTTTGTTTCTTCAAACAGTTGATTGTAAAGCATACAATATATATGTAGCAGTGTCTCGAATTATAGGTATTCAGCCAAAAAAACACCAGCAAAGATCATGAAGCCATAAGACAACATGAAAATTTAAGCTGGCTAGACAAAAACCTAATAAGTCTGAAGTTACTGCACAAAACTCAAGTCAATATTGTGGCTCCATATCATAAGTGTGAGACCTGAATTTTTCAAATTCTGACAATTTGTAAAATAAACTGGAAATCAAACAAGGTCCAGTTATAGTGGGCCTTGACCCTGCCTGGAATAGTTTTGTTATGATGAGTATAACAAAAGGTAAAAGCCTATCCCTCAGATTTAATAAACTCCATGAAGGCATAGTGTAGAGCCTACATGGAAGGTACCATGGCCATGTACACAGTTCCCCATTGGTAGTGCGCCATGCATATTAATGATGCTGCACTGCTGAGGGACAGCCATGGAACACATTTAATGACTCAGTGTAAGGAGTGTGTTACTATAGTAATACCCACGGATGGGTGTGGGTAATGCTGGATTTACCCATGTTTGGCTTGGTTTGGTCACGAGGGCTTCGCCCTCATGGCCAAACAAAGCCAAATGTGGGTAAATCGAGCATTGCCCACACCCAGCCGTGGGTTATTGCTATTATACAATGGTGTATGTTTTGTGTTGTGGTGTTTGTGCTCCTGTTATTTAGGTTTCTGTTTGCTTTAGTTTGTATTCTTGCACTTTGTGTGAGATAAAATAGTCAACAGTTTTAGGTTTAGGGGGTATTTTTGTGGGTTTTTTTTTTGTATTGCAGCATTGTTATAGTTTTTAAATGTACACTTTTGAAAGAAGAGGTTGAGGGAGGATGCATCTGGCTTTACTATGTACATTCCTGTGTATGAGCGGAGAACTGTAAGACTCAGTGCTGGGTGCTTGATGTACATATCCAAGACTTTATTATGGTTTTCCTGTTTTTTCTCTGTTTAGATAGGGACTTACATAGTGCTGTGTAAACTGTATAGTTAGAGTTAGAGCATAAACCAAGAATAAGTAAGCAACTAAATTAAAAACAAAAAAAACTGAAGAGGAATAACAATACAAATCCACCAGAGCTCCTTAACTCAATTTTATTAAGTGATTTTCGTCACTCACAACAGTGCTTAATAAAATTGAGTTAAGGACCTCTGGTGTATTTGTATCATTATTCCTCTTTGTTTTTTTTTTTTTTTTTTTTTTTTAGTTCAGTTAGAGTTATAGTTAGAAGTTGTGAGTGAGGGTGGATCTGCTTCTATTGACTTAATTACTGTTCGAGCTGAGGGACTGAGGAGTGTAATAATACAATTAATGATTTTTGAGTGATTTGGCTGCAGTAATGGTCACTTGTTTAGGGTTTGTTACTTGTTATTTAAATGCTTTACTGTGTTGCTTTCTGCTTTCGGACTTTTCGTTAGTTCGTTTTGATTTACAATGTGCACGTTGCTTGTATTAGCCAATCAGCGTGCATGTTTTTCAGCTTTGCAGACTTTGCATTGTATAATAACTGTGTCTGCGGATGAGTAATACACCCCTGCACTGTCAAGGTGCATTATATCAATGTAATTAAAGTTTTTTTTTTTTTTTTTATGTTTGTGCGGCTTGGCATGGACATGTGCCAGACATATAAAAATAGAAACCGGATACATTTAATTATTAATGCAAAGGTCAAGTTTAAGCATACCTGAGCAGATTTGTGCTGCGCAGTGCAGTACTCAACAGTGCTTAAACCTAGCTGAGAGGTGTATTTAAAAGTATAGCAGCATTCTACAGGTCCACATAGCCAAATGATTACAGTGACAGCCTTTGGTGCAGGGTTTGAATACATGGAAGGGTGGTTAAGCATTTATTTATCAAAAATAAATTATGCCAATTTTTTTTTCAAATTCTGCTTTGCTGTGCTCAGTTAAGTTGTGCTAAGCCTGTTAAGGCTTCCCAAGCACTGCTTAAACAAGATTCATATTAGCACTGATTGGCACTGCTTGCCACCGTTCAGCTGTGTTTAACTGGTTTGCACACTGGTAGGCAGAGCTATGCACTGTGAAGCATTGCTCCACATTGCCAGTTTAATCATTGTTGAGCTGAGCTGAGCTGAGCTGGTTTGCATGGTTCTAAGTGACATGTTAGATTTTTAAATATTGCCCTGTGGTGTTAAAGGGTAGGAAAACAGGCCATTTTAAGTGCAATAGGTGGAAATGTAGCAGAACGGGTTGTAGTTTGAACTGTGCAGTAACTATGGCAGGTGTTGGAGAGGGGGCATGCTTCTGGATGCAGCAGTGAGACATTCTGGACTCCAGGGTCATGGTTGGACTCCTAGTGACAGACCATGATGACCGGCTGCTGCAGGGGCAGTTCCAGGGCTCACAGTGCAAGGCAGAGGCCTGGGACCAGCTGGCATGTGATCTCACCAGTGCTAAAGGAATCCCCCGCACAAGTGAGCAGGCCCATTACAACTATGATGACCTGAAGCATCTGAAGGAGGATCTTCTGGACACCTGGATCTGGGAAGTTTGGGCTGGGAATGCTCCACAAGTTTGTAAGTACTATTATCATTGTTTTACCAATACCTAAGCTGAATGTTGGATAGACAGGTATGCATAATGATGTGCTTCTCTCCCTACAGCTGCAGAAGACAGAGCTTGCAATGTGGAGGCATGGGATGGTGCCTGGCCATGTTGTGTCATGAGTGTGGTGAGTAGGGATGTAACTTGCAATCCGTAGTCATATAAGCAAGAAAGAGTAAAGCATTAACTACCAATAGGTATATACAGTTTTGATTGCATTGCAATGAGTGTGGTTGTAGACCTGGACTGCAATAAGTGACTGCTCCCAAATGTAGTGCAATAGCAGGAAAGAGTAATGCAATAACCTTGATAACATAAATGAAATAAAGTTTGAATTGCAATAACTGTGGAATTACTGCTGTAATGCAACACCTGCAGTACAACTAGTGCTGTACAATACAATGTGAAACTATAGCAGTAACTGCATGAAGGTACCAATAATAAAGCTGTGGTGTGCAATCTGTTTGTAAGTAGGGCTGTTGTGCATGAAATTGAATATGACAAATGTCCTTGATGAAAAATACTAAACAATACCAATCCCTCTCTCAAGGTATATCTCATATAGAGTGTTATGCAATGAGTGTAGAGTCACATCCGTGTTACTACAAATAAATTATTATACCTGTTATGCAATAACACCTGAAGCTAGAGCAAGAACACCCACAGTAAATGGTGTATATCAGAACTGTCTTCTGTTAGCCATTGCCTTTCAGCTATATGCATTCAATCTCTGAAGTATGGTGCATCTGGAAAGTATAACAGTGTAATAGCTGTAGACTGCATATATACTATCTGAAAATGTATACGGGTGAGATTGCTATCCCAGTAATCTGATATGGTGTGTAAACTTCACAGATATTTCCACCCACTAACAATATCATGTGTACACCTGCATTCTATGTAGTAATGTGCAGGTTACCTAGTATCTCTGTCATGCATAAATTGCATACATGTCCAACTGTCAATGCAGTCTACTATAACAATATATAACTACTTCCAGGTCTTGTTTTGTTTCCAGGTGAGCTCTAGGCAAATATCAGTCAATCATTAGGCAGCAATGACTCAGTAACTCAGTTTGCTAAATGCTGTGTATGAAGTGCATTTTGGCACACACAGACCAGGGTTTGAATCCAGTTACGCATAGTAATAAATACTACTGAATCAGTTATATAATGATAACATATTTTCTCTCCACAGGAACAACAGGTAAATGTATGAGGTAGCCCATATTATGTATATATAATTGTGTGTACAGATATCACAGACTGTTGAACTGAGTGCCAGGCATGTGATAATACTGCCTACAATGAAGGAAATAAGTACAAGTTTTAATAAAATTAAATAAAAGAAATAAAATGTGTAATTGTGGTATGGCCGTATGCCTGGAGTGACTCTGACATGTCAATTGTACATGTCCTCTGCAGTCACTGATATAGGTTTTTAACCCAATGCATGCCAAAATTAGTATAGTAGCAGTCAAGTATTGATAACAGATATCATTCCCTCCACAGGACCTTAGGGTAAATGGTTGAGGTAGCCCATATTTTATGTGTAAATAATTGTGTGCACAGACATCACACACTGATAAATCAGTACCAGGCATGTGATAATAGTGCAGAAACTGAAGGAAATAAGTGCAACTGTTAATAAAAATAAATAAAGAAATAAAATGTGTAATGTTGACATGGCTGTATGTCTGGAGTAATGGTTAAATGTTGCGGCAGTCAATTAAGACATCTGATGTGCATGCCTGTGCAGTCACTGCTAGTTGTATATATCCCCCATGCCTTTCAAGCAGCGCATGATAGTTGTTTACTCTCTGTACCATACACATACATATCTCTCAAGTGTCACACTGTCATGGATTGTAATTACTGTTGTAGAATCTCTATGTCACTGATGTATCACTGACATGATGGATGTCAAAAGCAAAGTAACAGAACATCAGCCCACAGAACACCTTGGTAGTTATATAGGTCCACCTGATGTGCAGGTGTTCTGGGTAGTTGTGTACCTGCAAGTGCTACTGCCTGGCCCATACTGTCCCACATTGTTAGCTTGAGATGCATGTACATACTACAGCAGCTATAGGGCGCCCATGCACATAAAGAAAGGACAGACCTGTAGAGTAGATACTAGTACTGTTGTCAACTATATAGCTTATAATGGTATTAATGGACTGTATTTATCTCTCCCCCAGCCCTTATCTTCATATATATTTTTTATTGTTATTCATTGGTTATGGTTTACCATTAACATATGTTCTGCAATGAATGTTATTTTGGGCATGTATTTTATTACTGTTACGTATTACAATGGTTCAATATTAACATAGCTTTTTGAATTACCTATGTTTTTGGCCTTATGCTATAACTGTTACTGACATGCTGTTCATATACTGTCTGCTATGTTATTTATTGCTGTGTTCCTTATAATATGTATTGCAAATGATTGGGTTATTTCCAATGTTCTGGCATGCTGTTATTATTAACAAAATGTTTTGTTCATAACTAACCTATACCTATTGCTATACTACTGTTAGCACAGCACATCAGGGTAGGCCAGTTCTGTCTGATCTGCCTACCCCACCTCAGCAGGCTGTGGCACTGGGTATCAGTGCATCTGGGACCTAGGCTGGTGGAGACCCCTCCGCTGGGCCTGTACCGCCCTTGGGTGGAACTGCCTCAGGGAATGAGGTCCATCCCCCTGGGAGTGGTGGCAGAGGGGCAGTAGTCACCTAGGATTGTCTATCAGCCATGGTGCTCAGGATTGTGCATAGGACATATGGCTAATACCTGCACCAGATTGAGGGCAGACTGGACAACCTGGTGGGGCCTGAGGCCTTGGTGCCCAGCCTCCAGCACAGCCACCTTCAGGGCAGTGAAGGGGCAATATTCACTGCCCACTGGGGGGATCTCGGTCATGCTGCTGCCATCTTGAAGCACATGCACCACCGATTCCACAATTCCCTCCCCATCCAAGGTGTTTGCCCCTCATGTGTCACACACCACCCCTGTGTGCTGTCTTATCTGTCTTTCCTGCCTGCAAATTCAACCTCTCTTACCCAACTTACCTCCCCACATGTACCTACATCCCTTCCTCAAAATTTATTCTCTTCTTTAAAAAAATGAACACCTGTCCCACAAAAAATATTGCCCCATGCATAGCTCTCCATTTCACACACATGTCCACTGGACACAACTAATTAGGTCTAATTGGCTTGACAACACATTTCTGGTGTTCTCACCTCTCTTTCTGGGGTTTCAGGGTCCAACGTTATGTACAAATCCATAAAAAAGCACAGCTGTTGCTCTACAAGAAATGGAGAGCTATGGTCCTTTCCTACACCAGTCCCGCACATCCCTACCTGCCTTTCAATATGTTTTTCCCCCTGCCTGTCACCATTTCAGCACTGTCCTATCACCCCTTTTTCTTTTCTTTTTTTATTTTTAGCACAGATTTGTCCAGAGCTAAGCAAAACGCCGCAATGAGGCGCAGCACACAAACCTGCTCTAACCTGCTTAAAAGTTCTATAATGTGCCTTAATGATCCTATGTGTTTCTGACAATGTTAGGCACATCTGCAAAATATTCACCCCTGTCATGTCTCAGACCTGGGCCCCTATCAACTTACAGCACATGGCATTAGCCCACTAGGTCATTCAGTTCTGAATCAAAATAGGTGTTTCCAGTAACATATGCTGATTGCCACTGACAGACTGCAAGAGTATATATAATGTGTAAAATGGGAGTGTACATGGGATGGTGATGCAAACACTACACCAGTACCAGCCATATAAATAATAATGCATGTACGTGAGGCCTGGGATAGCAAGCATACCTGTCAACTGTACAATCTGTTGCAGAATGTCAACAGTTTTTTTATTTATTTGTTTTTATTTTACATTTGTTGACCGGGCTAGTCCAGCTGGATATATGTCCATTTCCAGTGGAGGCCCGGGGAGAAAAGCTCCACAAACAACAAAAAATAGGCCAAGACAATGATATTTACAATAGAAATTGGTACATTACAAAGCTTTATAACATATTACATATCTAGGATTTTATATTCTGTATTCAATAGGGAAAAAACTGATGTAAATAAACCTAGATGCAACAGTAGTTTGTATTAATAATGCAAATTATATCTAAGAGATACTATAGATTCTAAAGTCGCACAAAAATTTCAAAAGAAAAACGCTAGTGTTAAGTGGATAGAGTATTCAAAAGCAAAGTACAAGGATACAATTATAATGTTCAGTCTCACAAGAGTTCTGGTCTTATATGAAAATGGTTAGTCATTCAATTGTATGTACATATTTACATGAGGAATAATCCTCAGAATGGTCAAGCACACTATTATCAGTGAGTAAACACAAGATAATGTTCATAAGAGGCTAGGAATAAAAGGAGTCTAGAAAAGGGTATGGTGGTTAGTCTGGCTACCTATTGCCCCTATTTTTGACCCAGTTGTCATAAAAAAACGTATGTTGCTGGCAAAGTAGTGGCAAGTCATTAAAGATTGAGGTTAGAAAACCATGACAGACATTTGAGTGTCACACTTCATACCCTTTAGAAAACACATGCTAATGCAAATCCTGTTATTTTATCACCATTGTACATTTGGAAGAGCAATATGTAAAGACTGTCACTAGTTTTGGGCCTTTGTCCCACTTGTATGTATGAATTTGTCCAGAGTTCTTGCTCTAACAGGTTGACAGGTATGATAGCAGGTATCCATCCCCTTTCATCAGCAACATCTTTAAACACACCTGCTAAGGCAGCAATGGCAAACTACATATGTCTACAACTGGGATCCTGTTGCATAACAACTACCTTTGAAAGCGATGCTCATAATGATGGATGCAGACAATGTGTCACAGACTGTATGCATGCACATACTTCTTTTAAATACAGCTGCTGCAGCACTAGCTCAGTAGCTCAGTCTGTTAAATACCATGCATGTAATACATTTTGCCACCTACAGTCCAAGGTTCAAATCCAGTGTGTTGCACTTCAATTACATTCTTGTGAATACAGCAAATAATGACTTCAGTCATCCAGTTTTAACCCATACAGATTGCTGCTACAGAATTAAGTGCTACCCATGTTTGCAAATCAAAGGCCTGTAGGTATGGGCACACTGCACATATTTGTGTAGCCTAACTATATGTTGTCTATTACTCTGTGATTGGCTCTATTACATCACAGATGTACCTTAAGCACATGCCTTGAGTGGACTGTACAGGGTACCCTCACTCTGGCTCTGCTGTAATGACAGAGCTGACACTGCTGCCTCAGTTACATGTACAGCTTGCTGTCCTCCAAAGTGTTCACACTTCACCCTATGTGTCCTAACATATGCAGCTGTATGTTAGGCTACCTGCTACAGACCTACCATACCTCACAACCTCATAGAACAAGGGATCCAGACAAAACCATACATAAAGGGGGGTGAGCAAAAGTCGAGTGATAGGGACATGTTTCACTGTTTGCCCTTAAAAAGATAGTGACCTGATAGAATAGCAGCTACTACATCAGCATACATATTCTGATGCATATGATGTCTGATACTCACATATCTCTACCCCCTAACTGACCTCAACCCACAATGTGGAACACTGAACTGCCAGATTATCACTTGTCATGGGACAATGGCCAAACATAACATGCAAAACTGTGGACATGCCTAATAAACCTCAGCAGTAGACAGTATTTGTACCTAATGTCTGTGATGCTATAGTCTTCACCCCTCACTAATGTCCATCTCAAAGAGTAAGAAAGGGGTCAAGGGCTACTTGAAGGCTTTAAATATTGCATTGTGGAGCCATGTCATTGGCTAATGAAAGTGCAACCCAGCTGTTTTGGATGCAGTTAGCAAGTCTGAGCCACAGATTGGTGCACAGGCTTACCTGTTAATGAGCATTACTTGCAAAAGGCAACCAACTGCCTATGGGAAACAGGTCTGTATATGGCTTTACCAAGACAGACTATGATTTAGCAAGCTTTTTCTTGAAGATTTGTTCACTAAAGGATTACGTCACTCTACCAGATATATAATACATGTCCCCATATAATGGGATGCAGATGGGAGGATGGAGGTATGGGGAATAGAGATAACAACAGTAGGCCTGTAGCACACCTATGGGAATGACATGCTGCTGATATTCTGCTCTCCAAATATATTTCACCTACTACTCTGTGATTGGCACTATTATATCATAGATGAACCTTAAGTACATGCCTCGAGTGGACTGTAAAGGGTACCCTCACCCTGGCTCTGCTGCAATGACAGAGCTCACACTGCTGCCTCAGTTACACTTACAGCTTGCTTTCCTCCAAAGTGTTCACATTCCAGTCTATGTGTCCTAGGATGCAGCAGCAGCTGCAGCCTGCAACATATGCAGCTGTATATTAAGCTACCTGCTACAGACCTACCATACCTCACAACCCCATAAAACAAAGGATCCAAACAAAACCACACATAAAGGGGGAAGGGAAAAGGTCGAGTGACAAGGACATGTTTCATAATTTGCCCTTACAAAGATAGTGAGCTGATAGAATAGCAGCTACTGCATCAGGATGCATATTCTGATGGGTATGATGTCTGACACTCACATGTCTCTCCCCCCTTACTGACCTCAATCCACAATGTCGAACACTGAACTGCCAGATTATCACAATATCATGGGACAATGGCCAAACATAGTATGCAAAACTGTGGATATACCTCATAAATCTCAGCAGTGGACAGTATTTGTACCTACTATCTGTGATGCTGTAGTCTTTACACCTCACCAATGTCCATCTCAAAGAGTAAGAAAGGGGCTAAGGGCTACATGAACACCTTAAATATTGCACTGTGGAGCCATGTCATTGGGTAATGAAAGTGCAACCCAGTTGTTTCAGATGCAGTTAGTAAGTCTGAGCCACAGATTGGTGCATAGTCAATTACCTGTTAGTGAGCATTACCTGCAAAAGGCTATCAACTGCCTATGGGAAATAGGTCTGTATGTTGCTTTACCAAGGTAGACTATGATTTAGCAATCATTTTCTTGAGGATTTATTCACAAAAGGATTATGTCACTCTACCAGGTATGTAATACATGTCCCCATATAATGGAACGCAGATGGGGAATAGGAATAACAAAAGTAGGCCTGTAGTACATCTGTGGGAATAACATATTGGTGATACTCTGCTGTCCAACAGCTGCAGGCATGCCTCTCATCTGTGCCTGCTTTGAATCAAATCACAGCTGTGGCCCCTCTTACTATCTCATACAACAGTCAGCTCATGTACGAAAGCTAGTGGATGATAGGTTTGACATATTGACAGTACATAAGGGAGGACACAGCTATAATATTACATGATGTACTGTTTTTCAGCTCCTCTCAGTCTGTGAATGTCACACAGGAATACTGCAGACATTGTAAAGGTGTTCCTGTTGTACTCTGCCTAAGTCACTGTTTTGTTGACATTCGTACCTCATTGCTTGGGAGCTATGGCTAACATACCTGGCAATCCCCTACAGCAGGAATTCAGATCATAGCCATTATTAGTGAGGGAAGATAGGTCCAACCTCAGTGACAGAATGTGCATATTGGTCATACAAAGTAATACTAGGAATAGACTAACAGATGTTATTGTAGCATAACTGTTTTCTGAGGGGTCTACCATGTGACAACCAGAGTCTCTATATTCTGACAACAATCATTAATTATTGTCCAACTGTTTGTCAGACATTTACATGTTTGTGCCAAAAGGGCTACATATATCAGATACATGTACAAATTCCACAAACATCTGTGTACTGGAGAGGTATGATGCCTAACAGGGAAGATATATTACAGCAGGTTGGCATTGCTGTCTGCATTATGGCATACTGCTGTTGCTGGACTGTCCCAGTATATTTGTAATAACACACACCTATTCATCTGACAGTGGCTGTATGACATAGTAGTGGGACTTTGCCCATAAGGGACACAACACAGTTAACTGCATTGATGGGTGTGGAGACATACAGCAGACTCTGTCACAGCACACAGGGACATAACCAATATTGCTACTCTGTTAGTGATAGACACACACATAGTGTGTTGATAAACTGCAGGGTATGATGTGGGCAGTAGAAATGGATAGTGCAGGCCATATTGGTAGTAAAGGGTCTGTACACAGTGGATGCCCACGTATCTGGTCCTGTGATGTGTTCCCCTTTTGTTGTCTTTCAGGAAGGATGTATCGATGGAGGCAGCCACCATTTTCAGCCACAGAAAACTATGTTATCACAGATGGCCTCAGACTGCATCATAACATTCTGCTGTCCAGGAGTCGCCAGCATCATGAATAACATGTAGCACTGTGGGGTGACCTTGTCATGGCAGTCAACCAAATAGGATACCAGGACAGGACTTATGAGCAGGTCCAACACTGGGCCCTGGATATGGTCAATGCTGCACGGCAAAGGGCAGCCACTGTGGCCGGGGACTGAGGTGCTTCTGGTGGAGGGCCTGCAGCAGAACATCCACTGTTGGCCACAGAGGAATTCCTGGCAAACCTGTAAACAGCCACCAGTTCACAAGCATCCATAACTCTATTCATCCTGGCTGCGGGTGCCATAGCATCCACATTAAAGCAGCGTCTAGGTAAGCTTCCTGTGTTCATCACTGTAATACTGTATCAGTCATTGTGACAGCCTCTGTATACCAGTACATGGGTGTCAGGTCTATCTGCATTGGGGAGGTTTGGTTTTAATGCACAGATGTGCACACATATCCAGAATGTCAGCAATGTAGGCAGTATCACATTAGCTACTGTACATGTGGATATACATACATATTACCTTGTAACAATGCCACATTTGGTACTGCTGACAATACCTCTCCCTCACATTTCCATTGGTCCATCGGTTGTGGCCGGAGTCCAAGGTCCTGTACCTGGTAAGTGTGATACTCTTGTTTATAGATCATATATACCCTAAGAATGTTATGGGCTGCCATTTTCACCTAGGCAAAACTGTTATGCTTAGCCAGAGTAGACTAGGTTGTATGTTCAATTTTAGATCAGTCAACTGCAGTGCATTGAATGGGTACTCCAAGCTGTGTATTTGCAGGTACATTAACACATTTGCACTTATTTTGTGAAGGACTATTCAGCCTGCTACACAGGATGCAATCACTGACAGATGTCAGTTCACACAAAAAATGGAGATGGTACATACCTGAGGCAGTGATACTATAACTGGCATAGTACATTTACGAAGGATGCACTGTGTTTAAGTGTAGACCTATCAGATACACAGACATATTGCTTATCTCACAGGTGTATAGTACTGGTAACAATAACAGTACATAGCTGCAATGCATGTTATAAAGGGCCTGTCTTGTCTGTGTATGTTGTAGTCTGTGTGTTGTGCATGGGATCAGAAATAAGATGTGGAATGTGGAATGCAGTTGTCGCTCCTCACCTTTAATGTGTGTGTGTGGCTTACCATACATAATAGTGCAAGTAGTAATGTATTTATGTTGTCTCCCTCCTCTCAGCTGATCATGGGAGTTGGAGTGTATCCCCTCACAATGTGATGTCAGTGTCTCATTGGACTCTGATGATGATGGTGGCCATAGTGAGGCACAAGTGGGTTGTTAGGGGCTATATCTGTCCCATGGGTTGACATCCTACTTCCTACCCCATTGTCCCTGCACACAGTAAGTATGCCCACACATACCCAGTCACCTGAGGCCACAGATATCGGACAGTGTGTGGTGACATTGAAAAGGAGCATGCGGCAACTTTGGCAACAGTGAGTGTAGACACTGGCCATAGCCAGAAAGCTGACAAGGTCCCACACAGACAGATTAACGGGGATGCTCAAAGGAAGACTTCTGCCCATCCACCGCCTGCCACGTGTCACATTATGTATCACTCACCAAATGTTTCAGTCTATCATGGAGGCACAGGCACATTAAAAAAGCAACACCAGATGGATGCTCAGGAGTATGGATGAAGCACAGTCTGACATCTGTGAGTGGCTCCACCACATGGGTGATGCCATGGATCAATTCACTGACAGTGGGATGAGACATTGTCAGTCTTTGACTGCACATTGTCTGTGCTGGAACATCTGGTTGGAGTAAGGCATGCATCAGACACTTGGACGTAGGTCAGCAGCACCATCTGCTGAGAGTCCACATTGCCACACATGCTCACACTCCTGTACTGGCAGTACCTCCAGCACTACATAAGTGAGTGTGCTGTCCACACCATGATGTGGTAGGTCATGGTCATGTGGTCCTGGATGGTCCTGTGGGGGACAGGGGCCCAGCAGACACCAGCCACCATCAGTTACTAGCACCGTATCTGACCCTGGCATGGTTGTGCCAGTGCCACTCCTGGCAGAGCTAGTTCCCATGTTCATGGCTGGAGACAGTGAACTGTCCACTCTTCCATGTCTGGTCCACAGCTGTCCAACATACACACATGTAGTGCTAGCACTGGGCTTGACTGTGTGTGCACACACACACACACACACACACACACACACACACACACACACACACACACACACACGCACGCACACACACACTCTAACATCAGTGTCACATGCAGGTCATCAACAGATACATACGGCACCTTTCCATGGCCCAAATAAACAGCACCCCTTCCTAACTCACACATATGCTGTCAACTGTTTGGAACAGCTTATGCCTTTAGCACCCCCACACCACACCCTGTGCATGTGAAGATACCTGTGCCACATCTCTGCCATCCATACAATCGATGTAGATACATGCAAATATGTGTTTGATGCACAGGGTGACTATATTACTTTACATGTAGTTTTGTAGTGCGGTAGTGTTATGCCATGCCAGGTGTTGTGGGCCATGACAGTTGCTGTATGTTGGCATGTGTCATGAGTACACATCAAAGTTTGTACCTTTTTTACATGATGTTAGAGTGGTGGTAGTGTTGCAGAATGCCAGGTGTCTCACAGAACTGTGTATGATTTTGTTCCAGGTGTCTGAGTGGCTATGCTATGAAGACCTGGTACCAATACATTGGCACAGGATGGCATGGCAACACAGCAGACATATGACATCAACAAGGTATGGCTGTATACATGCGTCATTACATAGGTGCATATGTGTAGGACAGTGAGTTGGGACAATAGGGGCAGTTAGTGTTATCATGCATGCATAGCCTGGGACAAGACCTGCTATCCTTGATGCATGTCACCTGGGTGTTCTGTACATACAAATGTAGGAGGTAGAGGATAGCATTTATGCCTAAGTAGATGTGGGCTACTGATGGCCAGCAGCTAGTCACAGGGCAGTAAAATGCATGACAACTACAAACCCATATGGCCATATCTGTACTGCTTAATGGGAATATTTTGGACACTCACACACAGCCTTGCCTTTATTGAGATTAGAACCCTTACCCATCTAGTAGTATACAGTAGAGCACTAAGTACTTATTGCATGCACCACAGAGCTTCTCTGTTATTAGATTGTTAGCCAGTGTGGTTAAGGTGGATAACATCAGCAGACCTTGTAAAAGAGGCCAGTGGGGATGCTGGTAGATAGTCACAGGGCCTTAATATTTATAACTATTGCACAGAGATAGGTGATACAGGCATATGTACACTGATGCAAGGGGATATATTTACACACACACACACACACACACACACACACACACACACACACACACACACACACACACACACACACACACACACACACAAACAGTTGCCTATATCTAGTAGCATACATTATTGCATTAAGTACTTATCAAATGCGCCACAGAGTTTATCTGTTATTAGATTGTCAGCTAGTGCTGTTAAGGTGGATGACATCACCAGGAGTTGAAAAGGAGGCCAATGCTAAGGGAGACACTAGTCACAGGGCCATAATATGATTAAGCACTGTACAAACATAGGCCAGAGAGGCATGTCTGTATTGCTGTAAGGGAAATATATACAGACACAGAATGTGGCTGAGGTGAGATTAGAGCCCCTACCTCAGTACTTATTGCATGCCCACCAGTTACATCTGCTGTACAATGTGGCTGCAGCCACAGTACTTGTGGACTATGCAAAATGGCCTTGTATTGAACATCATGTATGGCCTGCAGAGTGAATCTGCTTTATGCTGTTATTGTATCCATTGTCCTAGCAGTGGGGTACCTGTTGATACCCCTGCTATGTGTGTACAGTTACCAGTATCACCACATGTGGCCAGTTGCAGTTTGCTTGATGGACAATTGGCAAGTGACAATATGGACTGCCCAAATCCTGTGTTGCACCCATTGCACATTACAACACCTGCTCAATGTGGTCTGTCTACAGAGTGACATTCCACAGGCACAGGGTTCTCTGGTTGGGTAGACTATGTCATTATGCAGCCTTGGTCTGTTATGTTAACATCAGACAACTGTTGTGTGAATAGATGCAAATAACTCCAGCAGTCTGCATGTAAGTGTGGACATTTGTACATCCCCACACACATATACACATGTAGATAGATTTATATATATATATATATATATATATATATATATATATATATATATATATATACATACATCAGGGATGTAACTGTAGCTGTGTGTGTTATGTAACTGTGTTATATAGATATATATGGGGATCTGTATCACTCTAAACATTTATGTATCTCTCTCTCTCTATATATATATATATATATATATGTATCTCTCTCTCTCTCTCTCTCTCTCTCTCTATATATATATATATATATTTTTATATATATATTTTAAATATATATATATAATATATGGGGTCTATATTAGAACACCGAAATTTCAAAACTTCGAGTGTTCTAATATCGAACCCTATTCAACGAAAGTTGAAAACATCAAACATAAAGAACAGCAAATTTTTTCCTAGAGAAAAAAATTGCTGTTCCAAAACACATGCACACAACACAAGCACACCAAACAAACAGCAATCCACACACATACACCTAAACTCTTACACCTAACCCTACACTAAACAGTACATACACCAGTAACTATCCACTTACCTTAACCCAAACCCTAACGCTAAGGTCCGTCACTATCGCACAGTCACCTCAACTGTGCCCTAATGCTAACTCATCTACCCTGCCTTATCCCTCACGTCCGCACAATCACGCACTTACCTGACCCGTGCCCTAACATTAACTCACCTAACCCGCCCTAGCCCTCACGTCCACACAATCGCACACTTACCTGAACCCAACCCGTAACTTTCCACCACAGCACTGAAAATACCGAAGCAACAGAAACGGACAACCAAATTCTTTCCCTAGGAAAAAATTCAGTTTTCTGTTTCTTCGATATTTTCAGCGTTCGCTGAAAATGGGTCGATATTAGAACACTCAAAGTTTTGAAACTTCGGTGTTCTAATATAGGCCCTAATATATGTATATGCTATTTATATATATATATATATACTGTATATATATATATATATATATATATATATATATATATATATATATATATACTGTATATATATATATATATATATATATATATATATATATATATATATATATATATATATATACATACACATATGTGTGTGTGTGTGTGTGTGTGTGTGTGTGTGTGTGTGTGTGTGTGTGTGTGTCTGTGTGCAACATACTGATAGATAGGGTTATTATTTGTCAGGGGATAGGGAGAGACAGATACGTATACATAGCTGTCTGTTTGCACAGTCATATTTTCACATATCAGTTCCTTAGGCAGATGAGGCATCAGACATGGGCTGAAGTTAGCTAAGTGTAGGAGTATGCATGATGTGATTATCAGTACTTACAAGGTGACTCCAGTCCAGATCTACCTGTACTCCAGTCCAGGATTTTGTGTGTTGCAGCCAATTTTCTGCTGCACCTGATTCAACAGTCCAGCACCTCCCTGATATTTTGCCCAAGGCATTCCCTGGCTGTGTGCTGAACATAATATATGTCTCATTCCTATCAACTGCACAGATTGTAATCAAATGTACAGAGTTCTGCATCATAGGTATGTTATGTTTTATGCAGCAATATGATTTTCTGGTAAATTATTGGCAAATCATTATAAATTGACGTTAGGAAATGATGACAGACATTTGAGTTACTGACTTCATACACAACAGGAAACCCATGCTAATGCGCAACCTGTTATTCTCTGAACTTTCTACATTTGTCTGGCCAGTGGTTAATCCTTCTCCTTATATTTGGACCTTTGTCCCACTACTGTTCTTGGCTTTGTCCAGATTTCCTGCTCTAAGTGGTTGTAGGTATGATGTGACTGGGGTGCATGATGTAACACCACACACAGGGTGACAGTCACACCTCTCACTGTACATGTTTTTGCAGGATGTCCATCATTCTGCCCCATATGTATACTCTGTTGCTCATACAGTTGTTTTTCTGGTAATATACTACTAAATGGAGCACATTGAATTATTGTACTGAATGACACAGTTAAGTGATGGTCTTTACATTCTGCTGCTACTCTGACCTTTTGCAACCTGCTGTTATACTAGCCACCTTCTAGGTTACTCAGAGCAGGTATAATGCCTGTAGGTTTGTAACTCTGTCCCTCTATTGTCTCTGGCTTTGTCCAGCTTTCTTGTAATAACAGATTGTGGTATATTGATAGGAGTACCTCACATGCAAAAGTTGTAGGTGCAGCCAGCTGTAAACCATTAACACCATCAACCATGTTAATGTACTTAGCCCACTGAACCACACCAGCCACCAGAAAGTGAGGTTTAAGTCCTCACACTATCAATAGCAGACAGACATACACTTTGATTGACCCACCCCTGCATATTGTGGAAATTAGTACATGTAGCCAGGTTGTTTGGGACAGCCCTGGGATTGTATGGTCTCCTGATATGTTTTTGTAAACATACTAATGCAGTTGTATGGGAACACTGATGTATTTGGGGTAGGGGACTCTAGCATTGACAGTTGTTCGTCTGTCCTATGACCCCACTGTTTGGCATTTTCCTTGCATACTACAGTGGGTTTTGCTGCCTTGTGGCCTAATGCATATTATGGAGAAGTCAGTACTGGAGAGAGTACCTGTTGTCCCACATAGCTGCTAGTTCTCTGCAAGTAGCCCAGTAGCCCACTCTATTCCCTTGCATACATGCAGCAGGTCCATACATATGCTACCATAGTCTAGTACCCCGTACATTTGTTGTAAAGGCAGAGTAACTTCCCTTGTGACTGCAGAAGTTGGGATATCTGTGTTTCAGGGATGACTCTGTCTGATGCATGCAGTACACAACTAAAACATGGTAAGGTACAGGTTGTGTGGTGTTGCTGGCATCCTTTTTACTATGTATGTGAGTCAGAGTAAGGCGTCAGTCCCTAGGACCCTTGGTTGTCAGTGCATGTGCTATGCATTGCCTCTTTACCAAGGCCAGGGCATACTGGGCATCCCTACATCTGCCTACAGGGACATTCTCAGGAGGTTCCTCCTCTGAGTCCCCATGTAGGTGTTGCTGTGGGCACCTTGGCACTGGTGAAGGCTGTGTGTTCCTACCCTGTGATGAACCTGCTACAGCTGTTTCCACAGGGTCATATTGTGTAGCATGGCAGATACTGTGAACATCTGTGCACATGTGGCTGGAGAGGATTGCAGGGGTCCACCAGATATATCAAGGCACCAGAACTGTAACTTGAGCAGCCCAAACATGCACTCTATGATGTTCCTACCTTGTGCGTGTGCCTCATTATGGTGTTCTTCAGTAGGTGCGTGTGTGCATTTCTGATGGTTGTCATCATCCACAGTTCCAGTGCATAGCCAGCATCCCCCAGTAGATGGCCATAAGGGATGTCCCCCCTGGCAAACATCTGGCACCTGTAGCTAGTATTCTAAGGGCTACACATACCTTTGTTTCCACTGGGATGGATTTCCCTCTGTTGGCTCTGGGTCTGAGTTGAGGTCAGCAGAGCTCTGTGAGTTCTTGTAGTATGTCCTTGTCTACCCTGTAGCACTCTACAATCTCCAGGTCATGTAGCTCCTGGAAGGTTACCCTGGGCCTAAACACTCTTTTCCTTCTCAGTCTAGGCCTATTGTCAGTAGCAGCATCAGCACTGACCTCAGCATCTAGCACATACAGATGTAGCAGAGCAGCAGCAGCCCTTAGCATTCTGTCAGTTAAAATTCCAAAGCATGTACTCCAGTGGTGCAGAGTAAGGGTGCAAAATCAGATTGTAGGGTGTATGCATACTTGTAGTGCTCTGCTGCAGATGCAGCCTGTGTGATTGGATAACTATGATGCATTCCACCTGTCAGGTACATCATTGAGTTGTTTGAATGTCCCAGTGTAAGGGAAACAGGAGTTATCAGTAATTTATACATGATTAGCTTTCACAGACAATTTCCTTTTTTTTTTCTTTTCTTTTCTTTTTTCTTTTTTACTCCCTTCCCTGCTATGCACTGCAGTGCGGCTCGCAAACCCATACTGCAGGTATAAACAATGCTTAGCAGTCTGGACACACACCCCTGCTTAGCTGAACAGTGCACCATGCATGCTGAAACATACTTAAACCAGCTAAAACATGCACTTTGAAGGTAAGTAAAGCTTAGCAGCACTGGACACAGCCCCCTGCTTAGCTGAGCTGATTGGCACATAAACGGGTGCCGCTGAGCTCCAATGTGCTTAAATAGAGTGTGACATCCCCCCTTTTGATGTCAGTTACCTGTCCTGTGGACGTCAACAAGGTTCTGGGAGTACATGGATTTCATCTGCAACACCGTAACCCATTTTTGCTATACAGTCACTCCAGCTCATTTGCATATGGATCTATACTTAATACATGGAAACTGCACTATTCCAGGCCCTACCTCCTTAGCAACCCAGCAGTCTACCATTGTATATACTTCATGCAAAGTGTTATAATGCATTACTGTCACATATTGATTTTTCCTCCTTTTTACACTTTTTTTTAATTTTTTCCCATAATGACATGTTTGCACACTGCTGTGCTCCACACAAACATAATATATGTGTTAAAAAAATAATTTATTTTAAGGTATTTCCCATTACATTTTGGACATACAGGACATAGTTTTGTACATATCTGTGTTTGCTATGCTATTTTTGATCTTCTAACTGGGCTTTTGCAGACCCTGTTCATTTTTTAGTTTCTTGTACATGGAAATTTTCTGTGTACACTTTGGACACCTGCTTTCTGGATCACTCTACACCCTCATTTGCATGCAATCCATCTGCTTATGAGGTGATTTGGATGCCATGGGCACTTCCATATTGACATGCTCATACACGCCCCTCAGCTCTGCTTAGTGGATTGCTTGGCTGCTTACTTCTGTGTAAGCTTCACGCCACTATGCCTACATGGAAAATGAATCTGTGTAGGCTTTATTGAATTCCCCCTTTAGACAATCATTTTAGTCTGTTCTGATACAGGACTTCTCTTGTTATCTTCACAAGAAATGAACAATTGATCCAATGATCTGAAAGATTTAGTTCTGTCAAGTTAGTACCTGAGCCTCCTGCTCTATGTATGGAGTATTCTTTCTTCCTCAGTTTTAGGTTCAGGACAGAAAATGGAAAGATGGATGGTTTGGCTTAAAGTAATATTGGATACCACTTTACCCATAGAAGAATGATTAGTTCTCAAAGAAACTCTGTCTGGAAAATGAGATAGAGATAACTTACCATAAGAGCTTGCAATTCAGATATCTTTCTTGCAGAGACCTGACCAATCAGTAAAACCGTTTTTTTTTCATGCTAAAAACCTCAAGTCAGACAGATTAGCTGGTTAAAATAGAGCACGTGTTAGCTTCTCTAACACAAAATTAAGATCCCAAGAAAAGGCCACAAGTTTTCCTTGTGACCTCTTATGCAAAATCCCTTTCAAGAACATTTTGACATGTTCTTACAACCAAAGTAAACGCCAGAGCCAGAGTTCAAGGAACTCCCCAAACAAGATATAAGGTATAAAAAAAGGACATTCATTTAATGTTTTCATCCTCACACAGAAAGGACTTCATCAGAATGTTCCATAATACCACACACTCCAATTGATATAATTAGAAATGTAATTAATTGCTAATGAAACTCTACATAGCTACTAATTGGCTGAACCCATCTCAAACTTCATGGGACAATTTTAAGATCTTAGTGATAAAACATATATTAGCCCACAAATATGTAATCAACAATCATAGCAAACATCTAAATAACCTAAAGATTTGGTAACAAATTTTCAATATTATACTGGCTTAATGCACCGAAGCTAGGAAACTCCCTTGTTATATATAATATAAAACCCAACCCTACTAGAAACCATATTATTACAAGATACTATCCCTGGAGATAAGAATCTTCATATGTACTTTTATGCTAAAATATGGAAGCATTCATGTAAATAGTGTATATATGTTATAAGATTGTTGTTAGAAGCTTTGTTTGGAAATTATCTGTGTATTTATCTGTTAAATGTTTGTATGACTAAGGTGGAAAATAATAAAGAATTATGATTGAAAAAAAAAGAAATGTAACTAATTGAGTAATTGCTTGAAAAATGTAAAGATATAAAATACAATTTTAATGCAATGATTAATTACACTAAAATTTGACCAACACTTAAATCAGTACAAGATTTGTATAAACTTAAAAAATGAAGTTTATAAATCACCCCTTAGGTGAATCTTTACTGTAGTTTAGCTGCTGTCAACTTCAAAACAGGCTGAATAGATACATGATCATTAATTTCTGGGTAGTACAAGACATGCAGCTTAAGCTGGCATCTAAGTTTTTTATTCTATAATGATGTTTTAACATCTCCACCTTGGGGGTTCAAAGTGACTTGATCCAAAATTGCAAATTTAAACTTTGAAAAAGATAGACAAGCGGTTGAGTGTTACATAAGGCGTTATTTTCATCATGCTTAGAAATGTCATAACAGCGATCGTATATTCTTTTACAAAGGCTGCATTTAGTTTTCCCTACTTAAAATGCAGGGCATCCTGAACATTTAGCCCACTAGTTTTAAATGACAATTGCCTTTGCAAAAATATACTTTAAAGTGAACACTGTTTTCTAAAACCAAAGTTTTCTCTTCAAGAATAGATCAGCACTGATTACATGTACCAGACTTTATAATATCTTTCTTTTCAGTTTCGAATCCATGGCTATTTGAGCCTCCTTCAAACATTGTTTTTCATATTGAATCCAGACTTGTGAATGAATAGGAGCTCTCCCCTAAGTGGTTAAGCACATTAGGACTAGCCTTAAAAATGTTCCAGTTATTTTGAGTAATGTTCCTAATTTCAACTGACTGTGAACTATATTGAACTACTGGAACTTTTTCATACTTCTTTGCTAGTGTGGCATAGGAATTAGGGGGTAACTTAATACCAAACAATGGCTTATATCTAGCACCCCATTCACCTTCTACTTCATGTCTAATACTTTATACTAGGGAGCTAAGATAACCCCTGGCTAGAAACATATTAACCACCTTTTCAAATTCTCTCCCTAGATCTTCAAGGTGGGAAGTCATTATTGCTATATGTATGTACTGTCCTTTACAAAACTTTCCTTTTGTGCTAGGGGGAGGCAGCTTGAAAAGTGAATATATGAGTTACTAAAACTTGATTGTCTATATACTTTAGATTTGAATCCTCTGTTGGTGAGAGAAATGACAGTGTTGAGATAATTAATCTCATCCTTCCCTATGTTATAAGTACATTTAGATAGTCAGAACTGTTATTCAAATACTCAATAAACTTAGGTATCTGTATCTCAGAGCCACTCCAAACTATAAATGTATTATCCAAAAACCTTACATACACTCATGTTAGAAAATGACTTAGAATTAAACACAAATTTGCACTCCCAGTCAGTAAAACAAGATTTGCAAGAATGGGGGAGCAAGAAGCCCCCATAGGAACACCTCTATTCTGTTTAAAGATTTTACCTTCAAAGTAAATGAAATTTCTTTCTAAGACCACACCCATAAGTTCTAAAATTAAATTGACCTTATCATTTGAAAATGTGGTATACTGGATGATACTACTGTAAAAGGCATCTAATCCTTGTTCCTTAGGGATGACCATAAATAAGTCAACAAAATCTATTTAAGAAAAATAAATTCCTCATCCCATAATTTGACATTAATCTCCCCCCAAAATCCCAAGAACCTATAATCAAATATCCCAAGCTAACATGGCTAGTCTGAGGAGGTATGATCTGGTTCCTCCTTGCTTGTAGCTGTACCACATGACTGTGGTATTGTCTGTAACCACTTGAAAATTTTCCAGGAACCAAAGGTGATTCAGAGAGTTGAGTGGCTTGATTATATCAAATATTTTCTTGATATTTATGTGCTTGCATTTGTCCTTATTGTCCAACACCCCCTGCCCTTTCATCCTTCACAAAATTGCTCCCCTACCAAAGCCCAAAGTGGCAGTGGTGACTCACTGCTTTTAAGTGGTGGGGGGAGCGGAGGCCTAGAGTTAAGGATATTTATTATCTTTACCAAAAGATGTATCTTCTGACAAACCTCTGCAACTGGATTTGAAATGATAAATGGTGCTGATGCTGGGACCAAAAAGATTTCAGATTCCACTGTATCCTTCCCAAGTGGAGTCTTACTAGGGGTATGTTGAGAATCAAAGATGCCATGAGGCCCAGACTCCTGAGATATTCCCTTGCAGTGAATGAAGTCTGAGTAGAAAACCTATTTTATCCTGTGGAAAAAAAAGCTCTTTGAACTGACATGTCTAGTTGATTACCCAAGAACACAATCCTGTGTGAAGAAGTCAGTACAGAGTTTTGAATGTTCTCTTGGAATCCCAGTCTGTGTAAGAAATCTTTCACCCGAAAGAGATATTCATGACATTTTGAAAAAGATAAACAAGTCATCTAAATATAGAAAAATGTGGCTATCTTATAGCCTGCAATAAGCTATAACTGGAGCTAGACACTTCATGAACACTCTTGATACAGTGGAAAGTACAAATGGTAAGGCAGAGAACTCATAATGTGATCCAGATAAACAAAACTTTAAGAAACACTGAAGTCTAGATGAATGTGATGATTAAGTCTAGTGTTGATAGGAAACTTGAAAGAGGAAGAGGAGGTTGTGACATACAGTTAATATCCCACCGAACTGCCACCAATAATGTGACTGGACTGTATACTTCTGTCAACCCCAAATATAACTCCTTATTACACACTTCAGAGTAATGTGTCCCAGTTTAAGAACTGTGATACACTCATACTTAAATTGAATCTCACACATCCAAACACATCTAGGAAAGCCTGACACAGATTTCCAGCTGTGTCCCTTCCCCCATGTGATACAGTAAAAATGTGCTACCAACCAAAGTGCCTGCATGCCCTTTCAAAGGGGTGACCAATTATTAAAATTAGGTATTAAAACAAATGATAGCAAATTACCTAAAGCAGCCAGCCTTTCAGAGTGGCCCAAGAATTACCAAAGCAATTATAAGCACTCTGAAATCACTAAAGAATACAATAACTGATCAGAGACAATGTAAGATAAAAATATTTAATAATGAGCAAAATTATTAAAAAATACAAAACAGCAATTTCAATAAACAAACAGAATTTAATCACCAGGAAAATGAAATTAATTCAGAATGATGGCATTCTAATATTTAGAAAAATTCTGACTAATCTAGCTATAATTTCCTATCTAACTGAAGGACACTGTCCCTGATCTAAACTAAATATTACAACAGAGCAAAGTGCTTGGTGAGTCCTTTGGGTATCCACTGCTCAGTACAACAGTGAACTGAAATGAACTGAACAACTACTGTAATTCATTCAACACAGCTGAACAGCTACTATAACTGTATTCAGCAGGCTCTTATATAAGCTAGGTTAACTGTCACAACTGTTCCAGTTCTTATTTCCATTTTACTTTTTAAAAATAAACAACCAGCTGTTTATTAAAGTTCCTTCCTGTCTTTCAGTCTCTAACAGTAAACACCGAGCAACTGGAAACATTCTGATGATATCATCTGCAGATCAGCTGACTGAAACAGCCTGCAGTTAGAATCGCCTTCACAAACATGCGCAGTTAGAGATGTAACAAAACACTGTTTAACTCTTTAAAACATCCTGTACAGAGTATTAATCAACATACAGGAACTTAATTACAATATCATAGCTAGTCATGCTGGCATATAATGACAAGTTAGTCTTAAATTATGTACAAAACCACAGCCAGATATGCTGGCACAGATGACAGTGTCTAATTTCTTCACATTTCTTCCACCTATGACTGAAGCATGATTTTCAAGCGACCCTTGAAAATGATGCTTGAGAAAAATAGGTCTGTCTGAGAATATATCAACCCACTCCTTTCCCGGACAGTCCATCTGCACTGGCATTATTTACTCCACTGCGGTATTGTATTGTCATGTAATATGCTTGTAACCCTAGACTCCATCTCAGTAACTTGACATTCTGCTTGCTGACTCTAATTAACCATGTTAAAGGCTTATGATCTGTGGGTACAGTGATTTTTTTTCCATATAGACAGGGCTGCAGCTTCTGCAATGCCCATACTATTGCCACCTTTTTCTGCTTCAATAGACAATAGATCTAATGCCTCAGGGTATCTGGTAGCATAATCCACTACCACCAGGATATATTTCTTCCCTGTAAAACTTGGAGTACTCAGGGATCCCACAACATCCATGGCCACCCTCTGAAACAGCTCTTCAATAACAGCTAAAGACATTAGCGGAGCCTTAACCTCGTTCCCTGCCTGGCCAACTTTTTAGCACTTATCACAAGTCTTACAATATCCTATCACATCCTTTGTAATTCCAGGTCAATAAAAATTCTGCATAATAACTCTCTTAACCTGTTTTATACCCATATGATCTGAAAAGGGATGGCATGTGCTATGGATAAAAGTTGTAGACAGTAATCTCTAAGCACTGCCAGCTGCACTACCAACTGCTGTATTACCTCACCTTCTAGCCCACCTTCAGAAGTCAACCCTCTATACAACAAACCTTTGTTCCAGTATACAGACCCCCCTCTTCCTTGAGCCTCAGGTGCCTCCTTAGCCACCTCCCTCAAGCTTTGTAATGTATGGTACAAAAAGTGAGCCTGTCTCAACTCTATCTTTGCGACTCTCCCCAGCTACCTTTCCACAGGAAGCCTGTTAACTTCCAACAGTTGTGCCTCACCAACAATCTGGGTACTATCACACATCTCTGTCCTTGCAGTCCTTGCAGTCACTGTGTCCAAAGGAACATCAGTACCCACCAGCAGGTGTAGCTTACTTTCAGACATACTGCTGCCGGATAGCTCCTTCTCTGAAACAGCCACTATACCAGTCCCAAATTCAGTTATAAGATCTGTTTGGGTCTCCCCCAGGCTACTGGAACTACATGCCTTTCTCCAAGCTCATCTGCATGTCATTGCATGCTCACAAGGTACTGCATCATCAAAGGCATTCCCTATCAAGACATCTACAGGAATATCCTCAAACACACCTATCTGCTTGCTTCCTCTTCCACCCTCCCAGTCAAGATGAACCCTAGCCAAAGGCATTTGTAATAGGTCCCTCACAAATCTCTGACTGGAGTGGACTGTCTGAGCAAGTACTGCTCTTCTCTAACCACTGCAGGTCTCACAATGGTTATATCAGAAGCTGTGTCTCTCTTAGCAGTGACCTGTTTACCATCTACTAAGAAATGATATACATTTTGATGATAGCTTGGCACCCCTGTTGTTTCCAAACAACTTACCACTGGTAATTTGCCATGCCCACTTGCTGACTCCTGCACCTTTTATTTCTAACCTTGCCTTAATGGACATTTTGCTGCTATATGTATTGATGCTCTACTTCCTAAGTAGAGACCCCCTTTTCTCCCTAACTGCTATTCTCTTGGTTTGCTAACCAGATTCTCATGTCATCAAGCAAAGTACTGAGGTCTTGTTCCCTCACCAAAAGGTCTGCCAGTCCCTCAAAAGTAGTGACCTGATACCCACTCACCCATCTGTGAAAGTAAGTACTTAAATCAGTAATATAATCACGTACACTGTCACCTGCCTTGCGTATATGTTCATGAAACTTTTTCCCTATAAGCTTCAGGTTTTAGTTTAAAACAATCAAGAAGACAGTTTTTTACTTTACCATAATTCAAAAAATCTACAGTATACAGTTTTGACATGGCCTGAACAGCTTTGCCATGCAGTAAGAGTCAGGAGCCGAACCCATAGCTCACTCTCATCATCATACTGTCTACAAACCCTCTCAAATATATGAATAAAACTATCAAAGTCATCCCCATCCCCATCCCTGTATTGAGGAAAAAGCTTACTGACCTTTACAGTTTCTGGCATCCAGTTATTCCCATTCCCATTATCTCTATGACCCTCTTGACGGGTAAGAAGCTCCACTGTCACTGGCACTGTCATTCATTTTCCTCTGCTTTTAAATACCTCAGTCTCTCTGCTGATTCCATTTCAAGATGTTTGGCCTCTAGTTCATACTAACTCTGCTTCTCTTCATTCTCCAGTACATATCAGCACTGCTTCTCCCTTTCTTCAGCCTCCAGTTTGTATTGACACTGCTTCTCCACAGCCTCCAGATGTTGCATTCTCTCCTTGGAATCTGGGCACAGTCTCTCTAACACCAGATGGATTCTCAGGTCCTCCAAAGAAAAGGTAGACTGTCCTGTCTAGGCAGGCTGCACATCCCCAATACCAAACTGGATATCCTCAAAACAACTGGTCTCAGATGAAGCTGTGACTAATGTTGAAATCATTGCTTCCTTAGTCAGGTTGGCATGCATCAGTCCTCTGACCTTGCACTCCTTGGCAAAATGATTGCCAGCTTACTATAGTCTTCTGCTGATATACTTATCTGCTGTCCCTGACTAACTAACTAAAAATAAATAAAACAGTGGTAATCTGAAATTCTGTATGTTTACCTTGTGGCTGTCAAGAGTGCACACTTTAATGACAACTACCCACAGGCTACTGAACTCCATTTAAAAATTCCACACTGCTACCACCAAAAAATGTGATGTCCAACTGATATCCCACCAAACTGGTAACAATAATTTTATGCTTAGTTAATATCCCACCAAAATGCCACCAATAATGTGATGTCCCCTACTATCCTGGGTCAGTAACTAAAGAACTTCAATCCTCATGACTAACTTCAATGTCAGACTGTCACTTAAACAGGAGTAATATTCCACAATTTGCCCATAAGACCACAACAGGAACACTTTCTATACCCTGGGACTGGACTGTATACTTCTGCCCACCCCAAATATAACTCCTTATTACACACTTCAGAGCAATGTGTTCCAGTTTAAGATGTTGGATACACTGTCATTTAAATAAATTGAATCTCACACATTCAAACATTTCTGGGAAAGTCTGACACAGATTTCCAGTTGTGTCACTTCCCCCAAATGATATAATAAAACTGCCACCAACCAGAGTGCCTACCTGCCCTTTCAAATGCGTGTTCAATTATTAAAATTAGGTATTAAAACAAATGGTAGCAAATGCCCTAAAGCAGCCAGGCTTTTGGAGTGGCCCAGGAATTATCAAAGCAGGTATAAGCACTCTCAAATCAACAATTCTGACAAATCTAGCTATAATTTCCTATCTAACAAAATGACACTGTCCCAGATCTAAACTAAATGTCACAACAGAGCAAATGCAGGTTTACAGTTCTTGTTGAGTCCTTTGGGTATCCACTGTTGAGTACAACTGTGAACTGAACTGAACAACTACTATAACTCAACTCAACACAGCTGAACAACTACTATAAATGTCTTCAGCAGGCTTTTTTGTAAGCTAGATTAACTGTCTCAACTATTCTGGTTCATATTTCAATTTAAATTTTTGAAAATCAACAAACAGCTGTTTATTAAAGTTCCTTCCTGTCTTTCTGTCTCTGACAATAAGCACAGAGCAACTGGAAAAAATCTGATGACATCTGCAGATCAGCTGACTCTGAAACAGCCTGCAGTTAGAATCACCTTCACAAACTTGCACAGTTAGACATATAGCAGAACAGTGTTCAACTCTTTAAAACATCCTGTACAAAAAGAGTATTAATCAACAAACAAGAACATATTTACAATATCATAGTTAGTCATGCTGGCATATAATACACAAGTTAGTCTGAAATTATGTACAAAACCCCATTCAGACATGCTAGCACAGATGACAGTGTATAATTTCTTTGCAGAGGTAACACGCTGTGATAAGCAGTCACTCTGAATTTGAGCTCTATCAGAAACAGGTTTAGGAAAGAAAGATTGAGAACTAGTCTCCAATATTTTTATTTCTTTGGGAGTAGGAATATCCTTGAATAAAAAAATCTCCCCCACCTGGGAAGGTAGAACTGGATCTATCAATCCTTGAGACAGCATGTTATAAAAAAGTGGAAAAAAAGGAGTCTGATCTGGGGGATGAGGTATAACCAGAATGGAATGGAGATACTTCCTCCCACTGCCATGTGTAACCTTGTGAATGACTTTTAGAAACCATTTGTCTGAAACTATATGTTGTCAAACAGAAAAATGGATATTGAGACTTTCTGGAATGAAAAGGAGCTTGGGAAGGAGGGGTCACAGGTGTAGGAGGGGTTCACAAGGGTAGGAGTGGGTCACAAGGTCTCTTGAATAGTCATTCAAACTTGCTGGACTGTCAGTTTTGGGAGGTGTGAGACTTTTTTTGGAACCCATTACCATTTCTTCTTAAATGTCTCTTTACTTATATTTTGTTGAGACTGTTTATTCTGTTTTTGCCAAAACTGAGTGAGGAGATAGAAAATCTCTTGGAAAATCTGGAAAAGGAGGGCTGAAAATTCTTTAAGATTCTCTCTAGCATCGTACCCCTTTCATCACACTTTTTGATCACTTCTGCAGCAGAGGGGCCAAACACTAAATCTCTATCTAAGGGACAATGTAAAATCTAATTTTTAACATCATCTGGGAGGTTTTGAAAATGTAGCCATGCAAACCTCCTCAAAAAAATACCTATGGTCAAAGCTCTTGAAGAGGTAGCAGCAGATTCACACATACACACACACACACACACACACACACACACACACACACACACACACACACACACACACTATAAACAATGAGTACTGACTGGTGCAACAGAAGAAATTAAGTTATTTAAAGCATATTTTCCTCAGAAGAAGAAACTGTAGATTAAATATTACTCATACTTTCACAATTTGTCAGAAAAAAATGTATCATATGAGCCTGATAATTCAAAATTCTGAAAATTAACACTGCAGAAGTGTGCCCTTTTTTCTAATACCTATCAATAATTTTCTCATCCTTATCAGTAAGAGTAGGATTGGAATTAACTAAAGACATAACAGCAGTGGGAGCAACTAAGGGTATAGCTGCCGGGTCAGGTTTGGGAACAGGGGAAAAAAATTAAAAGACTTAGGAACACTACACATCCTATCTGCCTTTATAGGGACAGCAGATTGAGTATCAGAAAAATTGCAGGCACTAAAACACACATAAGCTAAAGCAGACAGAAGATGAGAAACAGGTGTAGGTTCTAGAAATTCCTTCTCTACAACTTATAATATTTTCCGAGGGGCTGAGAAATCCCAGTGTTCTCCCATTGAAAATAGTGGCAAATTCTAGCAATAGTGTCAGAGAAAGACAACCCTCACAGGGAGAACCAGAAATTGAGCTCCTCTCTAAATATGTAACAGAAATCTGAGGAAAAAATTTGCATCCATCCCTGCATCTTTCAGTTCAGATTCAGAATCCTGAAACTCTTCAGAAAAAAAATCCATCTTTCTTTAACCAGAAACTACTTTCTAAGAACCAACACCCTAAGTTAAACACTGAGCCAGACCCAGTGAATTACTCCTATCCAAAGAAAATTAAGGAGGAGGAGTACCTAAATGCTTGGGTTTCTGTCTCTTTTTGACAGGAAAAATGGGGGCAAATGGCTTACTAATGCCTACAGAAGGTTCCTCAGGGATGGGCAAAGCATTCTGACACAACAGGGATAACATCTCTGTTCCCTCTCCCAGGACCAACAAGAGTGACTCTCCCTTGCCCAATGAGGGGACCCAAACAGCAGCAGATAATGTGGCTATCTTCAGGTCCATAGTGGCTAAAGGCACTGCACGACAGGGATCTGGGGTAAAAGATAAGTGGTCTGAGGAACAACAAATAGCCGCAGTAGAGTCACCCACCTGCAGCTGAGGCAAACTGCTAGCCTGTTGCGGTAGCAAAGTCTGTCTAATTATTTTTTTTCTTTATGTTGTAGGAAGCAGGACCAACCATGGCACCAGTAGTTTGTTCCATGGTCAAGTTGAAAATGGCACCTGTTTCCCAGAGAAGACACACTAGTAGCCTACAAAGGTTACCTTTTTATCAGAAAAACACTGTAAAAAGCACTTCAAAATATTTTAAAACAGTATGCCAGCCCCACAAAAGTAAAATAAACAGAACTTCTCCATTACAAATGTTTTCAGTTACATTAAACCACTTTTAAACTTACAGGAAAACTGAACATTCCTTTTAAAAGTACATTACAGTCCTAAGACAGTCTGTTAAGATTATTATCTTCAAAACCATTGTATATCAGGGAAATATGTCATGCAATTGATAAGCCTAATACAATAATAAAAAGCTTAATATTAAGCTCTGAGCTAGACCTTCTAGATGTATGATCTGAATTTTACAAGAGAGAGGACAGTTTTGTCAGAGATGGACACCCCCCTTACTGAAGGCTACTTGCCAAAAAATTAGAAGACACATATTTCACTTATAAATGGTTCAAAAGCTCAGGCAAGTGACTATAGTGAAAAAGAAAATTTGCTTTTCAGTCAAATGCCCAAATCAAGAAGGGGAGAAAAATGAACAGCATCTGTATTTAATGTGAGGGACAACTTTATTTTGAAGTTATTAGCAAATCATGGTAATATGATTAGCACTATGATTTTGGCTTAGATGGCTACCATACTTTTGTGGACAGCAGAGAGAATATTTTTAGCACTAAAGGTGGGCAATATTCTTCTCTTGTATTACAGCACACGACATTCCATTTGACTTCTCACAACATTATTTATAGGTGTTTTTAATTAGACTTAGCATGGGTGGATATTCTAAAGATTGTCTGACAGGTATTTGTGATTTAGACATTATCAATCATTGCTGGCTGACTTTGTCAAGTTCAAAATAAGTGCTTCATAAAGATTTTCTAGGAAGTCTTATATGGGCTAGCTTTATATCCAGACCTGTTTTAAGATACCATCTAGGCTGAAATTTACTGAATTCAATCAGGTGGAATAATGCTTACAAGATATCTGCACCACTGCATAGCAATAATTGTCCTGAAATTAATTTCTTTTGATTAATGAGTGATGTTAATACTTTATCAAATGAAAATGTATATAACAAAGCCAACAGATTTAAATTAAAGACATATATTTTTCAACAATGGTTCTGTTCCTCAGAAAATGGAAATACTCATCTAATTTCTTTTCAGAGGGTTTGTATAATACGTGGTAAGCAATAATCTAACTTACTGCAGCTTTTCAACCCTAAATTTGCAAGCTCTTTCATAAAAGATGAAAAAAACGTCAGACGAATATTAATTTCTTATAACTAGGAAGAAGAAATGTTTTCAAAATGGAAAAGGGATGAGAATTGCAGAAGTAAGAGAAAATACTGACTGTAAAACAGATATACAATAAAAGTAGTAAAACATTGTAACAAAAGAGAAGTGGACCTTATTCAAGATTTGATAAGTGTTAGGAAAGAACTACTTTCACTATTAGGGAGGCCTCAAAGTGGGAAATAAGTTGAAACTAGGTTAATAAATTATGCTGGTAGACAACCCAGTACTATAGAATCACTGAAAGTTTGGTCAATTCTTCTAAGAAAGCAAGTTTTGACTATAAAGAAAGATGGCCTGTATGACAGATGGCTGGGAAGGATGGTTATTTTTAAGGGCACCTTCTATTTAAAAAAATAATAATAAATCAATAAAGTAATAAAAAGGTTAATAACCTAGATATCATAACAATTACAGATATAAAGGACACCAAGAATGATCTTAGCCGATGCTTTGCTATCTTTGTAACAGACAAATGTTAATAGCTAATGTGATCAATGAATTGAAAGAAGATGGAAAACATTGTCTGCAACATGATATTACATAATGTAAGTGCTTGTGACAGACTAGATATAATCCAAAGCACAGCTAAGAAAGAGCTATGTATGACAAAAGCCTTGTTGCACTTTTGAGATTTTGTATCTAGAACCATAAATGGATGACATCAAGTGGACGTGTTCTTCAGTGACTTATGTAAATATTTGACTATATCATCCATACTGTCCTCATTCATAAACTGGCAATGCTGGATTGGTTGAACTCTTGTTTTAGGAACTGGTGTAATGCAGGATTTGGAGACTTCATCTGGTCAGTAGGTTCAGGAGTTATATAAACCACAAGGGTCCAGTCTTGCCCCATTACTGTTTATACTGTATATGACTGATTTTAGTGTTGGCAGATATTTTTATTTTATTTATTTATTTTATTGCATTTGTTTACTGGGAAAGTCCACTGGGTCTAAAAGAACTCATTTTCAGTAGAGGCCCGGACAGAAAAGCTCCTACAAGAACATGGATATAGATAAAAATTAAACATTAATTGGTACAGAAGTAGAAACAGTGTTACACATAGTGATTACAGTAATATATACCTAACATATACATAAACGCAGGAATCTAGTTGGTTTGAGTACAGTAATATATACAGAATATATACATAAAAGCAGGAATTTACTTGGTTGCCAGATGAATTCAATCAGAGAGGTATAAACAGAGATACATTAATCAGCATGATTGTACCAGTATTGACAAGTGATGAAAAAATAATAAATATGGAGAAAATATCATCAGTCAGTAGTAGCAAAAAAGCATTGGAGTTTAGTTATCATATAAGGAGAAGGAAGAGGTTAGGTTATACAGCAGGTACATAGCCAGGAAGAGTTGAGATGATTTTTCAGTATTTGTTTGAAAGTGGTGGTGCTGTATGTGTTTCTTTTTGAAGGTAGAAGTGAGTTCCATAGTTTGGTGATGGTGAAGGAGTAGAGCAGTTGACCAGCAGGTAAGGTGGGCTTTTCTACTTTTAGAAGTAGATGATTTTCAGATCTTAGTTGCCTGCTGGGTTGGTATTTGGCAAGTACAGTTGAGACAGCAGGACAGTCAGTGGGTCTGTAGCTTATTCTGTGTGCTGTAGTTGGTTGGGTGAATGAAAGATGGTGGGAGAATTCCAGACAGCCTAATTTTTTCAGCTAGTGACAGTGGTGGGAGGAGAATTTGACCTTGATGGCAAATTTGGCTATTCTGTTGTAACACATATCAAGTTTGAATTTTGTAAAATTTTGGATATTAGTGAGGAGAGGGGCACCATAAAGGAGAAAGTGTAATAAAAAGGTGGTTGCAAGGGTTTGTCTAGTAGAGAGGCTAAGAAAGTGTTGGTGCCTTACAGCATACCGAACTTTTGGTGTGTTTTTTGATGTTATTGTTTATGTGTAGGTCAAAGTTAAGGTTTTAATTTATGATAATGTCTAGTAATTTAATGTTTGGGACAACTTCTATAATGGTGTTGTCTTGGGCTTGCATAGTGAAGAGTTGTTTATCTAGGGGGAGTTGTTTTCTTAGGGGTAAAAAGTACTAGTTCAGGTTTTTTTTTTTTTTTTGGATTTAATGTAAGATGATTGTTAAGCATCCGAGATTCAGTAGAGGTGAGGGGATTTTGGGTGATTTGCTGAAGTTCAGAGCTGGAATCTACAATGCATTTTATTGTAGAGTCATAAGCATACTGGATTACTGAGCATTGTGGGAGAGTGGAGTGAAAGTTGTTAATAAAGATGATAAATAAGAGAGGACCAAGTATGGAACTATGGAGTACCCCATGGAAGTATTGAGGATATTGAGGTAAGATTGTTTCCATTTGGTAGTTTTCTGCCTATTGGAGAGAGAGCTATTAAACCATTGTAGGGTAAGTGGGGAAATGTGGAAGGTGGATAGTTTAGAGAGGAGGATGGTGTGGGAAATGGTATCAAAAGCTTTGGAGAGGTCTTGGAAAAGAGAAGTGATTATTTTGCTAGAATCCTGTGCCCATTTAACTGTATCAAGGAAGGAGAGGAGGGCCATAGTAGTGCTGTGTCCAGGTCTGAAACCATGCTGAGTGGGTGATAGAATTTAGTTTTCAAGCAGGTGGTAGTGGTGCTGTCACCTGGTCTGAAGTCATGCTGAGTGGATGATAGAATCTGGTTTTCAAGCAGGTGTTTAGGAGTCAGACACGGATGCATTTTCCAGTATTTCAGAGTGAGGTGAGAGAATTGCTATGGGCTGAAAGTTTGTGGTGTCTGTGTTGGTGCTGCCTTTGTGTAAAGGGAGAATGAATACATTTTTCCAAATGTCTGGGACAAGTGATTGTTTAATTGATCTTTTAATGAGTATGCGGATGGGATAAGCTATAGAAGTTGCAGCTAGCTGCATTAAGTGTGGAGGTAGATTGTCAGGACCAGAGTATAAGGTTTTAGCTTAAGTAAAAGTTTTTTTTATTGTGGCAGTGGGTATATGGGAGAATTTTAGGTTGCAGTCGCAGTCAAAGGTAGGATTGTTTTCTGGGATGATTTGGTCATCAGCTGTCTTGGTATAGGGAAGGTGGTGGTTATGTTAGCTGTGGTGTCAATGAAATAGGAATTGAAGAGGGTGGCAAGGCTGAGGGGGTTTTGTGTGGGTCAATGGATAGTTGCTTTGAGAGCAATGGGTGTAATAGTTGGTTGATGGAGGACCAGAAGTTTTGGGGATTATTTTTATGTTGGCTTTGTAGGTGGAGGTAGTGGGCTTTTTCACCACTGGTTATTAGACGTTTTGCCTGGTTGCAGGGTTATTTTGTATTGTAGAAGAGTTGAGGGGTCTTTGTTTTTCTGCCATGATTTCCAGATTTTATCCTTCATGGACATGACTTCTTTGCTGGATTTTGAAAGCCAACGTGCGTGGTTATGTTTTATTAATTTTTGGTGGGTGGTTGATTGCCTATTTAGGATGTATAGGAATGTTAGGTTAAATAATTCATTAGCATCATTAAGTGGTAGGGATTTGAGGGGTTCCCAATTTATTTTAGCTAAAGTCACACAGGTAAAAAATCCATGCAAACTATTACAATCAAAAAGCTGTAAGGTGTCAAGTTCTTGCTACCTGGAGGTTTTATTTAGTTAGGATAGCCAGTTTCAGTGGATAAAGTAGATTTTGTTTTATGCAGTTAATCCCAGGTGGGGAGGGGGGTCATGCAGGTAAGAAATCTATGCAAGCAATCACAACAAAAAAGCTGTAGGGTGTCAGTTTCTTGCTTCCCAGAGGTTTTATTTAGTTAAGATAGCCAGCTTTATTGACTGCAATATGTAAATATGTAGAGGGCACTGAGGAAAAATTGGGAAAAGGGGACCCTAAGGCAACCATATTCTGCCAGCTCCTGCAATGACACTGATGCCAAGTTGTACTGGCCTTACCTTTCCCCTTGGATTATTACATCAGTGGTATGGAGAGGGGGAACCTGCTTCTGGGTATTAGCTGTTTCCTCAAAATGTATTGGCTCAGACCTGCACTCTGGAGAGGACACTCCAACTTCACTTTCTGAGTGGAGACACAACACAGGAAGCAGCAGTTACCAGTAATAAGCCAATGCACTCAACTGGCATAGACTTGAGGTGCCAGGAGCTGATTCTGATGGTGTGAGGGATCCTTTGATCTCATTGGGCAGCTATCACTCACTAGAAGCTCGGCAGTCCACAGCCAAATTGGTGATGGCTCACCATGGTTCACTTGCTCCACTGGGTGTGTGGGGCTTAGAGAACACCCAACAAGTAGATTGTTAACCATACACTTGGAAAACAAAAAAGCAACAAAATAAACCACCCTTTATTTAATTTCTCCAAGTCTTTTGGGTTTTAATACCATAATGGGAATAGGCCCCATTCCTAAGTCAAATATGATTAAAGTTCATGAAATTAGTATTGTTTCAGTCTTTGACGTTAGCCAGCAGTGCTCTTTTCAGCATCCACAATGTGCCCAGTAATGACTCCTTCTGCAATTCATATGGAGTTACATGTATTGGTAACATATCTAAATACAATTGTAGATTATTTTTTATAAGACCCATTGCTCCTACTACTACTGGAACTGTCTGTGTATCTTTCTTCCACATTGCTCCCATTTTTGCCTGCAAATCCTAATATTTTATGACTGTGTCTCTCTGTATGCAAGACACTTTTGTCACTGGGTGTAGCAATTTCAATGATCAGTGCAACTGTTGCCTTCTTTTCAAGTGCAACCTGGATAACTGGATGGGAAACAGAAGATATACACCTGGGATTCCATCCATGTCCCTTTTGGACAGGGACATCAGGTGCTGACTTGTCTAAACATGAGCTAAACTCTTGGCTAGGCTTATAAGGGCCTCTGGGCCAATAGCCTAATAACCACCTAACACTATATCTGTTTTTCTCACATCTGTCCTTTGAACTGTTGGTAATGGGTGGTCTCATGTGAAATAGACATCATCATTTTATGTGATGCTTTGTGGCTCATGTTTCCATTGTTTTTCAGCTACTTCAATATTATAATGTTTGCACAATCCCCTGTGTAACTGTCTTGAGACATTTTGCCTTTCAGTACAGAGTCCTTCTGCCATTAGTATATCTCAAACAACAACAAGGTGTGCACCTGTTTCCAATTCTGTTTTACAGATCCTACATTTGTCTGTTTCTCCTACATTTTCAATGGACTTTGTAAACAAATGTGTATGTAGTCCACTATCTTGGGCTACCAATATTAACCTTTCATCTTTTAGTTTGATTTCACCTCTCCTTAACCATTCCTGCTTTCAATCCTGATCAACATGAGGTTGTTCTAGGAGTTTTCTATACTTGCAGCTATATTTATGCATTTTCCACATTTCTTGCCTTGTCATCCGATCTTTCACTTTATATTCTTTCTTTTGTTATTTTTGGTACATTCAGTTGCTGCCTGATTTTCATCTACTTCTGGTTTGATTTCCATTCCTGCTTGAAGCTGATATGTTTCTGCTAAACTAAGCAGGGAAGTCATCTTAGATTAATTCTCTTTATGTTTCAAAACTTTCACTATGCTTAGGTCTTGTAAGGTAAGCAGATATCTAGGCAGTCCCCTGATTGCAGATCTATACATGTAATCAATATCAAGGAAGCCCATACCTCCTTTGGAATGGGGAATATATAATTTTGGTATGCAATGATTTTTTTATAAACAATTTAATGAACAGAAGCATCCTTCTTGTTTTCTGGTCTAATCTAGCCAACACCTTTTGGGAACAGTCAGTCACTCCAAAACCATAAGTTAGAAGAGGAAGAGAAAATTGGTTTATAGCTTGAACTTTATTTCTAGATGTCAATGCTGTTTTCAGGATTAATTTAAGTCTCCTAAATATTATTAAGTTTTATTTGCATTTGTTTGTGTTTTATTGTTGATCCTTCATCAGTTTCCAAATATTTATACACTTCCTCTTGCTCAAGTTCTTTTATATTGCAATCTTGTCCCAAACTGATGTGTTCTTGTCGCTGCAGATTTCCTGCTTTAAAGGTTGCCTTTGCACATTTATCAAGACCAAATGATATTTTTATATCATCTGAAAAGTTTTGACTACTTGCAGTTATGCTTTCAGTTCCTCATCTGATGAGCTATACAGTTTTAAATCATCTACAAAGAGAAAATGAGAAGTCTTAACACTTTGTTGCTTTCTGGGAGACAATTATAGCCATGATCTAATCTGTTAATTAGACAGCTTAATGGATTAAGGGCAAGACAAAAGAGCACCAGTGATAGAGTCACCCGGTCCCCCTTTGAATTTTTATCCCTGGAATAATAATTTGTCCTTTATCATGGCTTAACTGCAAAGTGGTTTGCCACTGTTTCATGGTCGCTGTGATATAGTTTATCAGTGTAGGGTGTATTTTATACATTTTTAAGCACTCTTTTATCCATGAATGTGGGATACTGTTGAATGCTTTTTTGAAATCTGTCCATGCCATGCTTAGATTCTTCCCCTTTTTACAGTTCTCCACTATGACTTTATTTAACAACAAATAATCCTTTTTCCACATGACTTTCTTTTTTTTACCCTTTTGTTGTATTGCCATAATTGAGTTTTCTTTTAAAGTACTATAAACTCTGTCAGCATCAATACCAGTGTATAGTTTATACTTCATCAGAAAGCAAGTTATTGGTGTATAGTTTTTAGGGTAGCTTGCAGGTTTGCTCGTAAGTAGGAGCATTGTTTTTCCTTTTGTTAGCCAGGCTGGTGTCTGTTCAGGGTGCACATATAAATAGTTCCTATTCATGACTATATCTGTGTGCAAAGATGTTAATGCTTTTAGCCAGAAGTTAGATACTGCATCTGGGCCTAGGGTTTTCCATTTAGAGTATTTTCTTAGTTTTGTTTCAATCACTCTGGCTGTTACTTCATCCCATTTCAAATCCTGTACATTTATACTTTTTATTCTTCCTTTTACTTCTTCTATCCATGTATCATCTTTGTTATGTTCCACAGGATGTTCATAGATAAACCAGCCTTTAGGCTGGGCACATGGAACATAAGGACAATGACTCCAGGCCTTATGGAAGATCTATAGAACATCAGTGATGCTCAGAAGACAGCAGTCATTAATAACAAACTGAGCAGATTGCAGATGGAGATTGTAGCTTTCCAGGAAATAAGTCTGTCATCCATTGGATGTCTCAGGAAGAAGGACTTTAATTTTTTCTGACATGGGAAGTTTCCAGAAGAGACCAGAAAATATGTTTGTTTCACAATAAGAAATAACCTTATGGGCTCAGTCATGCCATCAAATATGAGGACTCAGAGACTGGTCAAAATTCAGCTACAAACACCAGTGGCCATGATCAATATCTTTAGTGTCTACTCTCCTACTTTAACTTCCAGCCAGGAAGTCCTTCCCATGAACCAGTATTCATTTATGATGATTTTAATGCCAGAGTTGGCAACGACCATCACATCTGGACTTCCTGTTTGGGACAATTAAGAACAGGAAAGATGAATGAAAATGGGCAATATCTACTTGAACTTTGTTCCCAATATATCCTCTGCATAACAAAGACCTTCTTCAATGTTAAGCTCCAGCTCAAATTTTCATGGCAGCACCCAAGATTGAAATATTGGCACCAACTTTACCTTGTCCTCACCAAATGCAGCAGTTTAGCTAGTGTCAGGGTAACACACAGTTACCACAGTGCAGACTGTGATTCTGACCAATTGCTTAGGTTAGGTGAACATGCAGAGACAAAAGTTCTTTCACTCTAAAAAGGAGGGGAGGCCATGCAATGGCATAGGCAACACTCCTGCCCCTTCAGAAGTACGCAAGTTTCTTCAACCAGTTGAAGAGGTCTTGCCTTACTTGGATTGCACTGACACCAACAAGAGATGGGAAAAACTATGAGATTCTATCTATAACACTGCAATATCTACCTTTGGGAAGAAGACAGTCAAGTGTACTGATTGGTTTGATGCCCACACTGAAATGCTGACACCCCTGATTGAGAAGAAGAGATGGGCACTGGCTGCATATATGCCCACACCCAATGAGAAGAACTTACAGGCAATCCAGTGTTCTCTGAGTCAAGTGCAGCAGGTAACTTGGTAGAGTGCAAATGATTACGGGCTCTAACTTTGCTTCAAGATCAGCAAGTCATGGACTTTAATAACATGTGAGGAATGTACAATGGGATCAAGCAAGCCATCAATCTATCACAAAGGAAGATCACCCCACTTATGTTGGTGACATGCAAGGTTTTACAGAACCAAGCAAATGGAATGCTGGGCAGCTGTATGCCATGAGACCATAGTTACCGAGACAGCCCAGAATTTCATTGAGCCTCTAACAACTATGACTGAACTCGATGTTGAGCCCATCCCAGAGGAACTCAATGATGCACTGAAAACACTCTCTTGTGGAAAAGCACCAATGAAAGATCTTATTCCCTAAGAAATCCTTGAATATGCTAACGGTACCCTAATGTCAAAGCTTCATGCAATATTTTGCCAGTGCTGCAGAGAAGGTAGTGCACCGCAAGATAGGAGGGATCCTGGCATAGTTACTATCTATTACTATATCTGTTACTATATCAGGCACCCTCCCAGAAGATATAAGTGACCACTCACTTACTTACCAAAAGAGATATAAGACTGAACCTCCAAACCTAGCCAACTATAGGGCTGTAAGGTCCAACAAAAACTTTAACCTGGAAAGCTTTCAAACTGAACTTTCAGCCTGTGACTAGACACAACTCAAGCATCTCCCATTAGATGATGCAGTCAAATACTTTAACACAAAATTCTTAACCATTCTAGATTGCCAGGTCCCTATGCGTAAAATTAGAACTAGAACTAAACCAGCCCCATGGCTCACTAAAACTACCAAACAAAAAATTCTCCAAAGAAATAAACTATGGGCCAACTGGCGGGCATCAAAAAGCCCTTCAGATCACCTAAGGTTTGGGCAGCTAAGAAATGAAACTAAAAAAGCAATAATGTCTGATAAAAGGAACTACTACTGCCACCTTCAACAGGCCCACCAGAAAAATACACAAAAATTCTGGCAAGGCATAAATAACCTCCTACACCCAGGACACTCTTGTACTCCCACTCCCTCTGGCTCTAATCATAATAACCCTACCCAAATAGCCAACTCATTTAACACTTTCTTTACAGAAACTGTTAAATCCCTGGCCAACCAACTATCTCCTAACACCACATGCTCTAGCACAGCCACGATCAATAACTCTCTCCTATTTCATTTTCAACCAGTTCCCACATCCCTTGCCTGTAAATTTATCCACCAGTTTAAACCCACCACACTCTCTGCAGATCAACTACCTGCAGAATACCTACAAAAATCAGCTAAAGAAATTGCTTACTCCATATCCATCCTTATTAATAGAACAATAACTGAAGGATACATCCCATCCATCTGGAAAGTCTCCCACATTATCCCCCTGCACAAAGGTGGGACTTCCAAGGACCTTTCCAACTACAGGCCCATAGCCATATTATCCTCTGTTACAAAGATAATGGAGAAATGTATTCACAGGCAACTTTTAACCCATCTACTTGAAAAAAATCTACTATCCAACTGTCAACATGGTTTTAGACCATTTCATAGCACCACCGCTGCTCTTGTATGCTTTTCTGACCATATTAATAGAAATCATAATAATGACACCCTATCCTCAGCCCTCTTTATTGATCTGTCGAAAGCTTTTGACATGGTCAACCATCACCTCCTCATAAACACTTTTAGAAACCTGTCATTGGATGACCTTGTTATTCAGTGGTTCCAGTCCTACTTAAATAATAGAAAACAAGCTGTACTATAGGCAAAAACCTTATCTTCCCACCTTCCAGTTACCCTAGGAGTCCCACAAGAATCCATATTGGGACCTTAACTTTTCTCCATCTTTACTAATGACCTACACTCTGTTATCCCACAAGCCACCTGCATCCAATACGCAGATGACTCTACACTTATATGCTCTGCCACTTCCCCATCAGAACTTCAATCCCTGACCCAAAATACCTTTAATACAGTTGAAAATTGGCTCCTGCATAGATATCTTATCTTAAACCCAAAGAAAACAAAAATGCTACTATTCACACCCACCCGTAGAACCTCCCCACTTACCTTTACCGTAACCTCTAGTAATGGAACCATTATATCTCCTGATACTACCACTAAACTATTCGGGGTTCTAATTGATAATAATCTCTCTTATGAGCCTCACATCAATAACACTATAAAAACAGTTAATAAGAAATTAGGTTCCCTCTATAGGATCAAACCCTTTCTGACTCCATTAGCCAGAATTACCATTGCCCGCACCCACCTTATATCTACTCTGCTTTATGCCTCTCCCATCTATACCAAATTATGTAAAAGTGCTCTGAAAAAGCTGATTACCTCATACAACAATATTGCCAGATTTGCTGCAGGGTCCTCCTAAGAACCCATCATTGTATCAATTTGAATCAACTAGACTGGCTTGAATTGCCAAACCTAATATTATTCAATCAAATAATTGTAACCCACAAGATCCTGTACCACCCACAAAATACTCCTATACTCACTTCCTTGGTCACCCCCTATAATAATCTCAAAACCCTGTGCTCATCTAACAAACTACTAGTACAAATATCTAAATCCAATAACTCAGCAGGGGACACTGTTCTCTAATACAGTGGGTAAAACCTGGAACAGTCTCCCCAATCACCTAACCTCACTATCCTCAGTTAACCTATTAAAAAGTAAACTTAAACCTTACCTCAAATCACACTGGCTATGCCCCTGTGCTAACCCAGATTAAACAACTTCCCTTACCCATTATAACATAATTTTTATCACTTATCTTATTGAGGGCATATACCTATGTATATAGTGTCTGTCTTATTAACTAAACCAGGCTTCTTTTTTAGGACTTGTGTGTAAATTTTATAGTATGAGTGTGTTCAAGTATTGCTTATAAAGTACATTCTCTACATTTCTCATTTTTTACATGTTTTGTGCAACTTTCTAATTAATAGTTCAAATGTCTTTTGTAAATATCATTGTCCTTATGTATTGGTTGTTTAACTTGTGGAGCTTTTCTCCCCGGGTCTCTACTGAAAATGGACATATATCCAGTTGGACTAGCCCGGTCAACAAATGTAAAATAAAATAAAATAAAATCTATAAGAATAAGCTTGAAAAAAGTGATTGCAACAATTATTTTGGAATTTCTCCCTTCTCTGTACCATGGGGAGGCTGTTTGAATGTATTGTCCTGAACAGGCTCCATGTTCTTGCAGACAGAGTTTACCATGTTACTCTGAGTCTGAGTGTGGTTTTCTCTGTTTGGCAATTAGAAGAAAAGTGCAGGGAGCAGAACAAACTTCTGTATATTGCATTTACAACATTTATATAACATTTATATAACTAAGGTATCTGACTTCATCAGTAGGAAGGATCTGTTTGTGATTCTGGCAAAGATTGACTGTCCTCCAATACTGCTTAGCATTATTAAGGAATTCCAAGAAGGCATGAAGGGGCCATCATGTGCAATGGATCCAAATCTGAACCCTTCAAGATTCTGAGTGGAGTAAAGCAGGGGTGTGTACTGGCTCCAGCATTGCTTGGTATCTTCTTTTCAGTTATGTTAAAATTTGATTTTGGAATTAAGTACCTTTCTCTGAACCAGAATGGACAGCAACTTCTTCAAACTGTCAAGGCTTAGATCAATGACCAGGGTGCTTAAGAAGTGTCTAAGCCAGTTTCTGTTCAATGATGATGAAGCTACTGTGGCACACACTCAGCAAAAACTTCAGTCACTCATGACTCGTTTTGCAGATGCATGTATGGAATTTGACCTTACAATCAGATTAAAGAAGACCCAAGTGATGGAACAAAATATGGGCAATGAGCCATCAATCAGGGTGAGTGGCTATGATTTGGACATTGTCCATGAGTTTGTTTATCTAGGCTCTACAACCTCTGACAACTTGTCACTTGATAGGAAAATCAACAAGTGCATTGAAAAAGCAGCCACAATGGAAGTGTAGGAAACTCTCACCATGTATGAAACCACCTTGGCAAGGAGAGCAGAGGATACGAGAGTCCTCAGGAAGACCCATGCCCATGATACCAGACCAATAGCCACCTACTTTTGCTCAGAATGTGGAAAGAACTGCCACTCCCAGATTGTATTCCACAGCCACAGAAGATGTTGCTCAAATAAGTCCAATAGAGGTGCAAACCCATGATCCTTTGGGATTGAAGGATGCCTACTAGATGGCCTAAAGGTTTTGATAATACCTCACTAGAATGACCAGGAGACTATACAGCATTCACCTAAGCTGTTAGCCTCCTGACTTTAGGCAGGCTGTATGAAGCCTAATGTCTCTAAATCAACACACTTGCCATTTTGAATAACAAAGCCTATAATCTAAGTTAAGGTATAAGTTAACTGTATATACTCCTGAAGCAGATAAAAAACATGTAATATCGGGAAGCTACAATTTGATAAACATCCAGAGCCACTTTCTATGAACACAATTAGCTTGTCAGTTTCCATACTGTTGTTAGTGTTAAACAGATCATCCTTTATGGCAGTACTGCTGTTAGCTTAAGTGAGTACTCTATTATTGAGGTTTCCTAATAGCTGTGGTCACCACATAAGATTGAAAGTGTTAACTGGCATTGGACTAAAATGGTACTTGGTTTCTGAATGCTGAATTACATTAATAAGCTATAGAAGCTTAAAGTATATTTACCTTTTTACTGGATATTAAGAGTGATTTGCTATCTGTATTTCAGGCTTTAAATAATGCATATTTAATGAATGCTCTTGGTTTGAAGTTGGGCAATGCAAGTCCTAATGTGTGTGGTTCTATGAAGAACCTTTTTAAGGGACTTGCAAGCCACTATCAGTGTATGAGTTGGTTCTCTGACTGAGTAGTTCTATTGCTGAATGGGTTCATAGAGAAACTAAAGAATTAAAGATTTAATTCCTTATCTAGAAATTTAATACAATATTATTAATGAAAGAGATTATACAGTAAACCGTGTACAGTACAGATGGTATAGAAAAATAGAGTTAGGCACAGATCAAAATTAGAAACATTATAGGTTCATAGAAGATTACTATTCTAATGGCTTAAAGGCCCTTATAAGCCTAGCCAATATAATCAGATTTTTACCCAATATATGACCCCTTGGGACAACAGGATGGCATGGATTTGTGCCTGTGCATTGAGTATCTTACAGATTGTCCCTGGCCATAAGGGAAATAGGTACTACCCAGGTGTGAATTTGCAATTCCCCTTTCATTGATTCAAACAACATTTGAAGAGGGCTAGTGAAGGGCTCTTCTTAATATGAATTGAAAGCCTTTTCCAAAAAGGGGTCAATCTCGGAGACAGATGCATGCCAATAATTGAGAAAAAAAGAAAATGAAAGAAAGAAAGGAAAATAAAATAAAATAAAATAAAAGAATAATGCATGGTGCAGGTGGGACGGAACATGTAGAAGTGACTGCAACAGGCTGACATCCAGATGTTATGGGTGTTACTGGTGTTGGTGGTGAAGGTGCTGCTCATAGCTCTCAATTGTCCAGATTTGTGACTCATATTTTGGTCCATTTCTCATAAAACTGTAGTTTTCTGGCAAATCATTGAGGACTGAAGTGAGAAAATAATGGCAGATGCTTGATTTTCAGACTTCATATCCTTCAGAAAATTCATGCAAATACAAAACCTTTTATTATACTAATTTTCTAAGTTTGTAAGAACAATATTTAAAATTTGTCCCTTTTTTGGGACCTTTGACTCTCCCCCCTCCGTTATTTGTGGGTTTGTCCAGATTTCTTGCTCTGAGACATTGTGAGGTATGGTCCTGCTACTGCTGCTGACGTCTGCTGTGTGTGTGTGTGTAGGGGGGCAGGAATTGCCTGAAGGGTGGGTGCAGGTCTAAATGCTGCTGCTGCATATCTTAGTGAAATAAATTGTGAGTAACAAAATAATGCAACAAATAATTATGTATAATAGTAAGGATTGTGACAGAGGGTGAGGGAGAGAGAAGTACAGATACAGTGAAAATATCATATATATTTTTTTTTATTTTACATTTGTTTGCCAGGAGTGCCCACTGGGCCAAAATGAGTCCATTTTCAGTTGAGGCCTGGGGAGAAAAGCTCCAAGTTGACATAAGAACAATATACACTATACTATAAGTAACATACAGTAAATTGACATGAGTACTACATACAATTTAAATTAAAAGTTTGAGTAAAGCAAAACTATTAGTTACAGCTTACTATTAGTTAAGAAGCTGATAAATATTTTTTCTATGATAATGATACAGATACCAAACTTGAAGGAACAATAAACACACTTCTCAGTTTACCAAGGTTGTTAACATACGCAACTGAGGGAGAGACTCATACCCATAGCCATCTTCACATGCATTCTGAAAGGCAAAGCCTTAATTTGTTGAGCTAAGTCTGTAGTCCTGAAAAGAAATAATATGTCTCAGGCAAATGTACATATACAAAGAAAACGTGCTACTCAGATATACAGTCCACTTAAAGGTACTATAACTAATGGAACTATCAACTACCAAAATGACTAAGTGACTAAGGATGATACAAAACCACATGTGAAATGGAGCCCAGACACATCCATATGCAGTCCAAAAGACAAAGCCTTTGCATGCTGAGTTACAATAGCAATAAAGGCTCCAACTGAACAGACAGTGTCATCAGATCAAGTATATTGACAAAGAAGCTCTGTGAAGATAATTTCATAATGAAAGTATGTAGCTCATATATATTCTTCCTTACTAATGCTGTAGGCACTATAGTGAAACAAACACCTCAAATTGCAAATTATATCACAACAAATATGAGAAGGGGAGGACGTCAGTCCACTGGCATCATCAAATGTAAAAAGACAGCCATAACATTTTGAGACACTTCTCCAATTTTACAAATGCATACATGCACACAGACAGTAATGCCATCCAGCAATCCTACTGCTACCTTTGAACTACGGAAGATAGCACAGAAGTATAAAAACTGATTGTATTAAACTCCATGTGTACTACCTAACTAGTTTATTAACACTACAGCCTGTACAGTGTGAAGCAGGTATGCTTATCGTAGCACTGCCTTAGGGCTTTATCCTCCTCCCATGCAGCTGCCTGTTCTCTGAAATCACATCGGGGCTAAGAAAAGGAAAAACAGCCCTGTGCAAGATCTGTAGATGACATGCACTGGCAGTTTATGTGTGCATGTAACATAAGTTGTAGTAACAGCACATAGGTAGTGTATGCTGTCTAACATCATCCTTTCATCTGTAGGATGTCAGGATGCTGAAATCTTATGTCACTATAATGGTCTCAGCAGGGGTCCCCTGTGCATAGGATGCCAGTGTCACAAGTGACTGATTGGGACAAAGTACTCCAGGATTCAGTCTTAGTCTTATAATGAGGCCTCATATAGTCTTCCTTTGTATGTCTGTGGATATATTCCTTATGGGGAATGGAGACAGATTTAACTCTCCTCCACACATCCCCTTTGTGCTTTCCTTCTCCAGCCATTATGTGTCTCCCTTTGCAGTGAGATAAATAGCTGATAAGAAGTTAGAAATGAGGAAACAGTTTGCACAATTATGGTGCCCAGACAGCAGAATTTGCAAAATATGCATGTGAAGAAAGGGACTGAGCCTCATTGCAGTATGGAAGAATTCATAGAGTAGCAACATGGAAACCAGAAACGGGTGACTGTCAGATTAATCGTTAAGGCAAACTAAATCATAGCTTCTATAAGGATTACACAGTGTATCTGAGGGATGATAACATGTATCATTATAGACAGTAGCAGCAATGACAGCTTGTTGCTAACATACATTTGCTAACACTGTTGCAACCCTTAACATAATTTAGAAAACATATCTAAACTGGATTATTCAGATTATCTAGAATATACACATTGTTGTGGGACTGAGGCACATGCAGTTTTTATAATTATAGATGCTTACATTAATATGCATACATACATATATGTGCAGACATAATTCAGTGGCTCAACACATACACACACACACACACACACACACACACACACACACACACACACACACACACACACACACACACACACACACACATATATATATATATGTATATAGGTTTACTACTGATATCCCAAAACTGCATTCATCGACCGGTCACATGGTCAACCTGAAATGTGGAATCTGGAACATTGAAAAAGCAACCAAGTCAAAACTGAATACATCAACACGCGTAGTTCAATGTATTTGATACAGCAGGAGGTGGCTTCAGCTTAACAAACGGTTACATTCCACAGTCAATGGTACATATATTTTACTATTTTACAGGGAGGCAAGCCCCCCCTGCACCCCCCCACACCCCCTGCAAATTATATATCTCAACTCTGAGATCAAGCAACAGTGAGGAAATGGGTTAATTCCCTCTTCATCACTGAACCACGATCTTCACTCACAATTCTGAACTCAGATAATTGAACTACACTACCCATTTGCGGTAGTTTATTTGATGTTTTCTGGTTCAGCATTCTGCCCATTGGAAAAATACCTTTTGAACACATGATGTTCAAGCACAGGCAGTTCACAATTTCAATAATAAACCTATATATACATATATATATATATATATATATATATATATATATATATATATATATATATATATATATATACATACATACTCACACAATTAATAAATATTATATATATATATATATATATATATATATATATATATACATATAAATAAAAATATAGATATGGATCTCTTTCTTTTCACTGAATTTTTTTTTTCATTGAATTACAAATCAATGAAAAAAAAGTCACTAAAACACATTTCACAGAATTACATTTCATAGAAAATGTCAAATTCACTAAAGTCTCCTTCAAATGTATGTTTTTGCCCCTGTACTTCCCCTGTTACACTTACAAAAATATATTAATTCTATGGTCCAAAAATTACAGAGAAAACAGAAAACACCACACATAGTGAATCACTGCTAAAACACAAATTCCTGAACTGTTTTAATATCCTTGTCTGAAGAAGCAACTAGTGTTGCGAAAGCGGGTACCTCTGTTTACTATTTTATTATTTTTTCATTAAAGACGCTATTGTGTGCTACCTTGGTGCATTGTTGTTTGTACTCATTTCTGGTTTTGTGCACCTTGGTTTTACCTACAGCCATTTTCTTTTTATTTCTATTTGTTTTTATTCGGCTAAAGGGCACACGCGTCGATGGAGGATTTACCTACTGGAATACCTACTAATGGTTGCCATCAGCATTTTTTAAGAATTCTGGATGTACCAGTAAACCCACTTTTGAATGTGGATTTACATGCTAGTCAACTGGATAGTACTAATACTCAACGTTTACCAGAATTTCTTGCACAATACAAGAATTTAGAAAACCTGATATACAAGTATAAGTGGCTGCAGTGGCAGCGCCTACACTTACAAGCTTCACTAGAATCCAGGATTATTCCTTGTGGCCTTAGAGTATTAAATATGCCTACCTATGGAGATGCTTATCCGGTTCTTTTACGTAAATGACAGGAAATATATGGAATTATTGCTGGGATTTTTTTTCCCCCATTGAACTTGAACTTAAATCAGAGATTACTGCATTAGAATCAAGAATTAATGAGAATTTCTCAAGTGATATCACTTTTAATAAAAATGAGTGAACTTCAAGAGAATATTATTATATATGAAAAGAAGCTTCAAACAACTAAGCTTTCTAAACTCAATCGGGATAAATGGGACTTTGCCACCAATAATGTCTTCTCGTGGCCTAAGGAGAATGTAAGCAGACAGACTCAAGGTACCTCTATTCCATGTATCATAAATACTGTAAAGAATGTACACACTTCCACTTTAAATGAGTGCAACAGGCTTGAGACTGTTACTGATAGCACTTCCGGTTCTCCGCATACAGAAATTGCTAGTGTACCGGCTGATTTGAATGCTGCTTTCACAGCATTCGTTTCACAGACTTCTTCCCCTGAATCTAGTGAAATGATCATTCTAAATAATAAAACTGAAACAGGAGCTATTCCCAAGAGAATGTGTCCAATGCCATCTTCGACAGCATCGCACGCTTGTACGACTTCCACAGCAGTCGGTTCCGATACCTATGCATCCAGGAGCACTGATAGCGTTTTTTTAGACACTACCAACAAGAACGACTTCTCCCTGAAGGCACCTCTACCATTCAGAAATCGCATCAAAAGCCAAAACTACAAGGGACATTTATTCAGGATAAATCAGATGGCAGGAGCAGCCCAATCACCAAAAAGGAGACAAACATAAATGCAGGTCTGGTTGTAAATATTTCCTCATTTGAACTGAGTTCTGATCAAATAAACATATTAAATAAGGGCCTATCATTTATTCCAGCAAAAAAGGCTAACCCAACAGAGATGATAAAAGACTTAAAGTTACTGGGGAGAAACTTGTCTCTAAAATCTATGTTTCCAACCAATATAGAACATGTGACTGATATGTATAAGCATCCTAGTAGTTTTATTCCTAACACTCCAACTGGTATTCAGAGGTTCATTAATATATGTGAGACAACTTTTAGAGAAATAAGTGAGCATGATTATAGTGATTATCATTTTAGTAATCTAACTATTGATGAACAAAGAGCGTTGTATGACCTAAAAAATTTACACTCTTTAGTTATTAAACAGGCTGACAAGGGAGGTGGCATTGTGCTATTAGACAGTTATATGTGCAGCAAATGCATAAATTATTATTTAATAATGATACTTATCAACCTATTTCTAAAATCACTGTTAATGCCATTATTGACAAAGTTTCATTTTTACTTTTTGACCTACACTTTTTAAATATTTTAATATTTTAAAACCCATTGTTCCTAAGATTTATGGTTTACCGAAGATTCATAAAGATCCAGCTCTACCACCCATGCGACCTATAGTGTCAGGGGCTGGTTGGTGTACTGAGCCCCTTTCTATATTTGTTGAAGGCATTTTACATGGTTTGTTGGAGAGCTGTCATAGTATTCTAAGAGATATGAAGATGCTTCTAGAAAGATTACACAATAGAATGGATAGTATTGCAATGGATATAGATTTTGTATTGGTCACTATGGATATAGAATCATTATTTACCAGCATTCCTAATGCATGGGGCACTGAAATGATTAGATAATTTTTAACAACAAATAGATGCTTTACAAATAACAAAGTCCAACTAATATGCACCTTGCTGGAAATTATATTGGAAAATAATATTGTTACATTTCAGGAACAGTTCTTTCTGCAAAAGGTTGGTGTAGCCATGGGCACTCCTTGTGCCAACAGCTACACCAACCTTGCTTTAGTTTGCTGGGAAGAGATGCATGTTCTTTCTAACAGGAATCATTTCCTAGATCAGGTGTTATGGTATGTACGTTTTATGGATGATGTTTTTATGTTATGGAAAGGTAATGGCTTGGATTTTACATTTTTTGTGGATTATTTACATACTACTACTGACTTTTTAAGATTTTCACATCAGATTTCTGCTGTTAATATTGCTTTTCTTGACGTACATTTATCTAAATCTGATTTGAGTTGTCTAAAGAGTACAGTTTTTCGTAAATCAACTAGAAAAAATACATATTTACATAAAACAAGCATGCACCCTAGACATATTCCAAAAAATGTACTTAAAGGGCAAGTATTTAGGACTCTTAGACTACATAACAATGATGAGGATGCACATGTAGCACTTAATAGCCTTAAATCTGTTTTTTTTGCAAAGAGGCTATAATATTGCTGAAATTGATAAAACCATCTCTGATGCATGGCAAATGAGACACACTAAATGTAGACCTTACTTTAATTCTGCTGTTAATAATTCTGTTGCTACCAGCAATACTATCTTGCCTACAAATGAGTTTAGAGTAGTGTTTCAGTTTGCCAGTAATATAAACCAATATATTGATGTTGTTAAGAAACACTGGCACCTTTTACAAGAGGTACCTAATTTAAATGCTGTTACTAGTAATATTCCACAATTTAGTTTCAGGAATAACAAATTGCTTAAACAACATCTGTGTAATAGGGAAATACAAAATGTTACTTGCCGTTCTACACGTCAGGGTACCTCTCCATGCAGATCATGCAGTGTATGTCCTTATATTTATAGTACGAACACATACATTCATCCAACAAAACATTTCCGTCTGTACTCTAATACATAAGCTGACTGTAAGAGTACTGATGTTGTTTATTATTGCTTTTGCCAGAAATGTCCTGGTTTTTATGTTGGTAAGACCAATAGATCCTTTAAAGATAGAATTCTAGAGCATCTCCGTGATATTAAAAATAAGAAACAAACAAATGCACTTGCTAACCATGTTATAAATACAGATCCTTCACATTCCTTTCAATTTTTTGTTTTACAACACATACACAAAAACTTGAGAGGAGGGGATATAGAAAATATCACTGAAGGTTGTGAACAAAGATGGATAATGAAACTTAATGCAGATAGATATCCAAGTCTTAATGGCACTACCTCTCTGGTTCCTTTTTTAAAAGCCAAATGCCTTAAACAGAAAAACATTTAGATATAAGATTTTTTTATATATTTTTATTTATCTATCTATAAAAATAATTTATTATCTATATATAATATTATTTACATACTGTCTCATTTATAAATGTTTTTTTTTATATTTTTATATGACTTATGTGTTTTTAAACAATTCTCTCCTTAATGACTTCATTAATTATGTTAATTGGTTTCAAGAGTATTTAAGCAATGAACTGTTTTAATATCCTTGTCTGAAGAAGCAACTAGTGTTGCAAAAGCGCTTACCTCTGTTTGCTATTTTATTATTTTTTCATTAAAGACGCCATTGTGTGTTACCTTGGTGCATTGTTGTTTGTACTTATATATATATATATATATATATATATATATATATATATATATATATATATATATATATATATATATATATACACACACACACACACACACACACACAATTAATAAATATTATATATATATATATATATATATATATATATATATATATATATATATATACATATAAATACAAATATAGATATGGATCTCTTTCTTTTCACTGATTTTTTTTTCATTGAATTACAAATCAATGAAAAAAAGTCACTAAAATGCATTTCACAGAATTACATTTCATAGAAAATGTCAAATACACTAATGTTTCCTTCAAATGTATGTTTTTGCCCCTGTACTTCCCCTATTACACTTACAAAAATATATTAATTCTATGGTCCAACAATTATAGAGAAAACAGAAAACACCACACATAGTGAATCACTGCTAAAATACATATTCCTGAAAATGTGGATATATGATGCTGGCAATGTATTTATGTGAGCTAGGATGTTTTTGGGGATGTCAGTGCCTTTATTTTCTTTAAACAATGACTACCCTTTTACTTTATATTTCTTATTCACTAAGTCATAAAGTTCCATTCAGTGAGGCTTGTCAGGCTGCGATGTGCCTGGGTGGTTGTAGGAGTGGTGCTACTGCCATGACCCTTCGAAGCTGTCCCTGGACAGGTAGAGCGTGAACCCTCCCTAATGTGGGAAACACATGCCTGGGTCCCTCTAAGGGATTTGGAATCTGTAAAAAAAATGAACATATGTAGAATGGAAGAGAAATAAATAAAAAGCAAAGGAATGCTTAATTAAAATAAAAAAAAACAGAGAAAAATGGGTAGGAAGACAAGAGGAAAAAAAAAATAATTGACACATCATGTTACACAGTATTCAATTTCTTACATTAAAACATTCTTATTTTTAGAAATTGTTATTGAATTAAAGCAGAATGTATGGGAAGTGCTTATACAGACTTTTGTTTGAATCTGTAATTGAAGTCCTTATGCAGACATTGAGATGAAAGTGTATGGGAAGTGCTTAAGCTTACTTTGCAGGACAGTGTTTGTATCACTTAATGGTGGGGTTTACATCTTGCAGTCTACTACATAAACACAATGATCACATTTCTGCCTGATATGCCTTTGTTTGCAATACCGGAGAACACCTTTTATAAATACAGTCTTCTTATAAAATCAGTTAAAGACAGAAATACTGCACTTATGTTCTGATATTCCCCACTCTTGTTTGCAGTAATGTAGTTGATGCACTCTATTGCTTTTAAGTTATTGTTATCTGTCAATTATTTCTTTATATACACTCTAATAAAATCAGTTAAAGACAGAAGTACTACACATATTCTAACATAAATACCTCTTGCTTGCAGTAATATACTCAATAAAATCAATTGTTTCAGTTATTATGATCTAGCACTTATTTCTTTATATATTCCTAAATGTGGACAGATACCTATTTATACCTTACATCTTCTTATTCTCCCTTCTTCACTCACTTTCTTACTTCTATCAATTTCTCTCCCTTGGATTTCCCTGTAAATACACCATAAGCCTGTTTTTCTCTCACTCTGTGTTGCAGTTCTTGTTTGTATTATACTAATTTACCTTTAATTTCTCTTTTAACTGCCTAAAATGTCTCTAACTGTTAAATCGTTATATGATAACTTGCATCTATTCTTAACCAATATCTTCATATTATGTCTAATTTACCATAATTATTTAAACTGCGTTTGCTTTTTTGTATTATTTTTAAAGACTGTAAAATAGTTATTATTAAAATATGTTGTGATATTTCAGAGCTTTGCTCCCTGGGCCTCTGCTAAAAATGGGATCCTACCCAGTCGGACTTTCCCAATAATCAAATGTCAATAAATAAATAAATATAGCAAAAAGATTTAAAAAATGTACCATCAGATGGAGAAGGAAGCTTGCATCGAATGTAAATCAGGGCCAAAATCAAGCAGCAAGATATGGAAGCAGAATAGGCAAAGCACGTGATATTAAAACCAAATCCTTTAATATAATAACGTAAACATATATCTCTATCTATATATTTATATATATCTATATATATATATATATATATATATATATATATATATATATATATATATATATACATATATATATATATATATATATATGTGTGTGTGTGTGTGTGTGTGTGCATCTATAACAAGGGCACATGCTTTCAAGCCACTAACAGAGCTTACTCAGATCCTTCTAAAGTCAAAAACTTTATTCACATAAAATAAAAACAAAAAAGCAATCAGCATATAACAGTCACATATATAGATCACAACAGCAATAGATTCAGAGTTGGAAGCTACCTAAAAAGCCATCAACATATAGCAGTAAATATAAATAATAGAATCCATTAAAGGCAGAAATACTGTGCTTTTATAGAGACATATCTCAGTCTTTGTTGCATTAATGTACTGCATGTATTCTAGTGCAATTCTGTATGAATTATTATTAATTATTTCCAGATATCTATATATCTTTATTTCTGTCTATCTACATATATGTGTGTGTTTAAGCACCTCTTCTGCTGTCTTGCATTATATGAGATCTTGTCTTCAGCTGTAAAAAGAAGACATAAGATCATTTTTCTTTACTTCTATTTCCCTTTTTCCATTAGCATTAAGGATAGAGTTATTTCTAAGGCATTACATTCAATGCAGTATTTGCTTATCATGCATTTGTTCAAATATATATTAGAATTTGTGTTCTCATTCTTTGTTTATCCCCCTTTATGGTCACTTATAAACATAAATACTGTCATGGTGGAATTTTTTTCAGTGTTATGCTTGCACAGTCTGTAATGTTTGCTCAGCCAGAATGCTTAGATACACAGAACAATATAGCAAGTATAGAAGTTTTAATTTCTTAAGCTCCACAAAAATGTATACTTGATAGTTGATTACGGTAACACTGCTCGGATTTCTCAAGCCTGGGTACGGGATAGCTGTTGGGACATTGCTACCCCTTCCACTGAGGTGTCAGTCCAAGCCTCACTGAGATCAGTCACCAGAATCCCTTAGACTCCTACTGCCATCCACTTCAAATAGTCAGCACAAGGGTCTCTCTACCATGGTAAGGTTTCATCATGTTAACATGGTACAGTTTTTGCCCCTACCTAGCAGTTCTGCCATGAAGCTAACATCACTGACCTTCCTTACCACATTGAAGGGTCCCTTCCAATCTGCCTGCAGCTTGTTATGTCTGACAAGAATGAGAAACATAACCTGCTGCCCTACAGCATACTCTCTGGCTTGAGCATTCCTATCATACCAGACCTTTTTCTGCTGTTGGGCTTCGGCCAGGTTCTCCTGGGCCAAGTCTGAGTTCCCTGAGCTTGTCCTGAGGTCTAGGGCATATGCCACAGCAGACTCCTTGTGGGATTCACACTTACCCTCCCACTTATAAAAAATCAAATCTAGAGGTCCCCTCACCCAATGCCCATACAGCAACTGAAAAGGTAAAAAAAAGTGTGGATTCTTGGGGCACCTCTCTGTAAGCAAAGAGCAGATGGGGCAAATATTTGTCCCAATCCGTCTTAAACTGGACCGCAACTTCCCACAGTAAGGTCTTCAGTGTAGAGTTAAACCTCTCCACAAGACCATTAGTCTGGAGATGGTAGGGGGTGGTCTTTAGGTGTTTCACCCCACAGTGCTCACACAGCCATGCAAATAGGTCTGACATGAAATTGAGACTTCTGTCCACCAGTATTTATTTTGGGAAACCTACCCTACTGAAAATTTCTAACAAAGCATTTGCTACCTTTTCTGGCTCAATGAAGAACAGGGCCACTGCCTCAGGGTATCTGGTAACATAATCTACTACCACTATGATATACTTCTTCTCGGTGGAACTTGGGTTATTTAGAGGCCCCACAATATCCTTTGCTACCCTCTGAAATGGCTCCTCAATCAAAAGCAAAGGCACCAAAGGAACTTTGACCTTGTCTCCTGCCTTGTCTACCTTTTGGCATTGCTCACAGGTCCTGCAGTACCCTGTTACATCCTGGGAAACCCCAGGCCAATAAAAGTTCTTCATTATACATCTCTTGGTACACTTTATGCACATATGACCTGCAAAGGGAATGTCATTAGCTATGGCTAGAAGTGCCAGATGGTAGGCACTCGGCACTACCAATTGCTGTATTCTGACATCCTCTAGTCCTCCCTCAGGGGTCCACTCTCTATACAGGAACCCTTTGTCCCAGTATACAGATTCCCCCTTTCCTTGAAAATCAGGTGCCTCCCTAGCTACCTCCCTCAAGCCTTGTAATGTAGGGTCTGAGAGCTAAGTGTGTCTCAACTCTGTCTTTGTAACCCTTCCCAGATCTCCTTCAACAGGAAGTCTGGTATCTCCTGACAGCAGTGACTCACTGTCAACCTGGGTATTACTACTCACCTCTGCCCTTGCAATCACTCTTTCCAAGGGAACATCAGTACCCACCAGCAGCTGTGGCTCACCTTCAGTCTCACTGCTACAGGGTAGCTCTCTCTCTCTGAAGTAACCACCTTACCAGTCCTGGCTTCAAGTCTCTGGTCTGTCTGGGCCCCCCTCCAAGACTACTAGATCTACATGCTTGTCTCCAAGCCTGACTGCATGTAACTACATGCACACAAATATTGCATTATCAAAATCATTCCATATCAGGACATCTGCAGGGATATCGTCAAACTCATCTACTTGTGCCCAGTCAAGGTGAACCCTTGCCAAAGGTATTTGGAATGGGGTCCCTCCTAAAGCTCTGACTGGAGTAGACTGCCCAAGCAAGTCATGCTCTTCTTTAACCATTGCAGGCTTCACAATGGTTAGGTCAGAGGCTGTGCCTATCTTAAAACAAGCAGACAGCTTGAAAACACCAAAGCAAATTCTCTCTCAGTTTATTCTGTGTCTATCTTAGCAGTGGCCTGTTTCTGATCTACTAAGATAGGATATAACCTCTTGTAGTAGTTTGGTACCCTTGTTGTTTCCAGACAACTTAACACTGGCATTCTGTTATTCCCACTTGCTGGCTCCCCTAGCTTTTGTTCCCCACCTTACCTCTACATTTCCTCTGTGGACATCTATATGCTGTGTGGCTCAACTGGTTACATTTAAAACATTTAGCCCTTGATCCTGGCTGTGTACCTGAACTAGTGGCTTCTCTTGTTACTGGTGGACTCTGTTGGGGAGGTTTAGTCTGCCCACCATGCGTTCCCGTATACCCATGTGCAGCACTGGGTATCACTTTCCTGTGCAGTGATGCCCTGCTTGCTAGTTATAGGTCTCCTTTTCCCCCAATTCATCTGCGGTTTTGCATTCTCTATCTGCCAACAAGATTCTCATATCCTCAAGCAAAGTGCTAAGTGTTTGTTCCCCTCACCAAAAGGTCTGCCAGCCCTTCAAAAGTGGTGACCCAACACCCACTCATGCTCCTATTAAAATAAGAGCTTAACTCACAAATATAATCACACACACTTTCATCTGCCTTGCGCCTATACTCAAGAAATGTTTTTCTATAAGCTTCAGGTGTTAACTTAAAATACTCTAATAAACAATTTTTAACTGTGTTATAATTTAAGCAATCAGTATCAGACAATTTCAAAAGAACAGTTACAGTTTTACCATGGAGTAAGGGGATCAGGAACTGTACACAGAACCCTCTGTCAACATTATACTGTTTGCATACTCTTTCAAACATATAAATAAAACTAGAGTAAGTCTTTAAAATAAAAGCTGTTGGTGTTCGCTCCAGTTACCTTTTAGCTTATGAAAAACAACGAGCAAAAGGCAAAACATCAGTAGTTCCACAGCATACAAATAGTCCCGGTCTGTTCAGACCACAGATAAAATAAAATACGACTTTGCAGTCCAATGATAAAAACGACTATACAGTCCAACGACACACAATGCTGGAGACTCCAAAATGGTATAAAAAATCTATTTTATTGGATCCACAGATAGACGGTAAGCGCTTTCGCAGTAAATGCTTTGTCAAACCAATACACTTTCTTTCAAAAATGCATTCCTTATATACTTAACTAATTCCAACAGGATAATTAACATCAATTAACTTCTTAAAGAAGTATACAAAGCTTCATATTAATGAAATGTATATTTTTTGAATTAAAATATATACATTTATAAAATATAGTTAAAATCACTATCTCAAAAATACACTTATGAATATCTAAAATACAATTTAAAACTGTCACCCAATACAATACTTATATAACCTTGTATATATATGCACATATGTACACAGTTAATAAAGCATAATGCATATATATGTATGTATGAGTTAAAGTAACTTAAAATATAAAAGTAAATGTATATAAGTCTATTTATATATATAATTACATAACAAGGGACAACAAGTGTGCACACCCACATGGAAAGAATACCTATGTAATAAATATATGTACTAATATATATGCACATAAATGTATTATTTGGAAATATATTGTATGTAGAAGTAGATGTGTGATTGTGTAATATGTATATCCATATACACATACGTGTATATAAAATGCAAAATTTCTGCTCAAAAAACTTAGTAAATACATCAATCAGCGAGGTCTACTTCTCCTGTTTTTTAATATGGGTTTCAAAGGAACCCTATCATTCAGCCCAGGGGCACAATGCGCTCTGGTTTTTATAATCCATTGGGCTTCCACAGATTCTGTTAGATTCTTTATATCGCCCCCCCTGGGGCTAGGTTGTAATAACTGTAAGACAGAAAATGTGAAATTATGTGTATTGTCATTAGCTAAAATGTGCTTTGATAGTGCATTAACTTGTGACTTTATTCGTATCTGATAAAGATGTTCCCGAATACGCTCTTTTAACATCCTATTTGTTTTTCCTATGTAAAAAGACATACAAGATACGCATCTAGCTAAATATACTAGATGCTTTGATCCACAATTAGCATTTACTTTGATATTAAACATTTCACCCATAACTGGATGCACAAAAGCAGAAAGATTAGATATATACCTGCAATAGTTGCAGCTATTGCACGGATTAGTGCCTTGAAAACAAAATGCATGTCCATAGTTTTATAATCAGAACAACAAAGTAATCTGTGTAAATTCTTCTTGGAACTGATTTACCTCGGTTTCAAAAATAAGCAAATCATGAACATTGCCCTGCCATAAGAAAAAAAAGATCATCCACAAAACGTTTATAAAAAAATACATGCTCTATGTAACCTTTCAATTTAAATAACATGTTTTCTTCCCAATAGGCCATTACTAGATTGGCGTAGCTATTGGCACAAGGTGTGCCCATAGCTACGCCATTCTTTTGAAGATAAAAAGATTCTTCAAACAAAAAAACATTACTTTCCAAAACCAGCTCCAACAGAGCGCATATAAATCTACTTTAGTGATCTTTTTTTCTTATGGCGGGGCAATGTTCATGATTTGCTTATTTTTGAAACAGAGGTAAATCAGTTGATATCATTCCTTAGTTTTACTATGGAATATTCTTCAGATAGGATTTCCTTTCTGGATATTCAAATCTGGCGTTTGCCTAGTGGAGATTTTAACACAGGGATGCATAGGAAATCTTGTGATAGAAATAGTTTATTATGCAGAGATAGTATGCATCCCCCACATGTATTCAGGAATATTCTAAAAGGTCAAGGAATGAGAGTTTCTAGGCTGAACTCATGTCCTACAATTTTTGAGAATGAGATGGATGCTCTAGTGACCAGGTTTGAGAATAGGCATTATAAAACGAAGGAAGTTAATGACATGTTTAGTAAGGTTTTGGATTTAAGACAGAGGAGTGCAGCTCCGATTTTTTCTGATATGGGTCTACATGAATATAGACTTAGAAGCAATTCAATCAGGGATTTAGAGAAGAATACTATTAGATATACACTCTGTTATACACAAGATACTAGAGATATTAGAGAGTGTATTAACAAACACTGGAATATCCTTAGATTGGATCCAGAAATTTCACAGTTTATAGAAGAATATCCTTGTTTCGCTTATAGAAACAAGAAGAATTTATACAGATTACTTTGTTATTCTGATTATAAAACTATGGACATGCATTTTGGTTTTCAAGGCACTAATCCATGCAATAGCTGCAACTATTGCAGGTATATATCTAATCTTTCTGGTTTTGTGCATCCAGTTACGGGTGAAATGTTTAATATCAAAGTAAGTGCTAATTGTGGATCAAAGCATCTAGTATATTTAGCTAGATGCGTATCTTGTATGTCTTTTTACATAGGAAAAACAAATAGGATGTTAAAAGAGCGTATTCGGGAACATCTTTATCAGAAGTCACAAGTTAATGCACTATCAAAGCACATTTTAGCTAATGACAATACACATAATTTCACATTTTCTGTCTTACAGTTATTACAACCTAGCCCCAGGGGGGGGGGCGATATAAAGAATCTAGCAGAATCTGTGGAAGCCCAATGGATTATAATAACCAGAGTGCATTGTGCCCCTGGGCTGAATGATAGGGTTCCTTTGAAACCCATATTAAAAAACAGGAGAAGTAGACCTCGCTGATTGATGTATTTACTAAGTTTTTTGAGCAGAAATTTTGCATTTTATATACACGTATGTGTATATGGATATACATATTACACAATCACGCATCTACTTCTACATACAATATATTTCCAAATAATACATTTATGTGCATATATATTAGTACATATATTTATTACATAGGTATTCTTTCCATGTGGGTGTGCACACTTGTTGTCCCTTGTTATGTAATTATATATATAAATGGACTTATATACATTTACTTTTATATTTTAAGTTACTTTAACTCATACATACATATATATGCATTATGCTTTATTAATTGTGTACATATGTGCATATATATACAAGGTTATATAAGTATTGTATTGGGTGACAGTTTTAAATTGTATTTTAGATATTCATAAGTGTATTTTTGAGATAGTGATTTTAACTATATTTTATAAATGTATATGTTTTAATTCAAAAAATATACATTTCATTAATATGAAGCTTTGTATACTTCTTTAAGAAGTTAATTGATGTTAATTATCCTGTTGGAATTAGTTAAGTATATAAGGAATGCATTTTTGAAAGAAAGTGTATTGGTTTGACAAAGCATTTACTGCGAAAGCGCTTACCGTCTATCTGTGGATCCAATAAAATAGATTTTTTATACCATTTTGGAGTCTCCAGCATTGTGTGTCGTTGGACTGTATAGTCGTTTTTATCATTGGACTGCAAAGTCGTATTTTATTTTATCTGTGGTCTGAACAGACCGGGACTATTTGTATGCTGTGGAACTACTGATGTTTTGCCTTTTGCTCGTTGTTTTTCATAAGCTAAAAGGTAACTGGAGCGAACACCAACAGCTTTTATTTTAAAGACTTACTCTGGCCCTTATACAGTTGGTGTTCTTTGCGACAAGGTGTGCAGCAGCTTTTATTTTTATTTTTATTTTTATATAAATAAAACTATCAACATTATCACCTTCTTGGTATTGAGGAAAATGTTTAATGACCTTTACTGTTACTGGGGTATGGCTACTCCCTTCTCCATTGCCTCCATGACTATGGTGAAGAGTCAGCATCTCCTTTTCATGTTGCCTCTGTCTTTCATTTTCTTTGGCTTCCAGACATCTCAGTCTCTTTGCTGATTCTAATTTCATTTTTTTCTCCTGCCTCAGTCTCTCTGCTGATTTTAGTTCCAAACGTTTGACCTCCAGTTCAAGTTTTTTTAACTCCAGATAGATTTCTAAGTCCTTTGAGGCAAAGTTAAACTGCCCATTTTCTAAGAGATGTATATCCCCAAAGCCAGTCTGGTTGTCCTCCTGGTTGCTGGTCTGTGTTGCAGTTGTGGTTAACACTGCAATACTTTCTCTTTTAATCAGGTTGGCATGCTACATTCCTTTGGCTTGGCACATCTCAGCCAACTAGTTCCTTATCAGCTTGCCATAATTCTCCACTGACATCCTTGCCTGCTCTCCCTGACTAACTAAGCTAACAAATAAATAAATAAATAAATAAAATTATGGTGATGTGAAACTCTGAATGTCTGCCATGTGGCTGCTTGAGAGTACAAACACCTTTTTTAGTGACCACTGTTTACAGGCTACAGGAGTTCAATATCCACACCACTGAATCCTATTATACATACATACATACATACATACAAATGTTTCAGGCACAGGCATTAATGCCCTTCTAGCATGCCAATATACAAAAACACTTGCTCCCATAATAAATGTCCAGGCTGTTCTTAAAAATATCGAAACTAGTACTTGCTTTAATGTAATTTGGTAGTCTGTTCCAAGCATCAGCTACTCTGTCAGAGAGCCAGTTTAGTACACTTCTCATTCCTATAGAATATTTTTATTAATTTCTCCAAATCTTTTGGGTTTCTAATATCATGATGGGAATGGACCCCATTCCTAAGTTAAATTATGATTAAAGTTCATGAAATTAGTATTGTTTCACTCTTTGCTGTTAGCCAAAAGTGCTCTTTGCAGCACCCGCAATGTGCCCAGTAATGACTCCTTCTGCAATTCGTACTGTGTTACATAAATTGGTAACATATCTACGTATGACTGTAGATTCTTTCTTATAAGACCAGTTGCTCCTACTACTATTGGAACTGTTTGGGTATCTTTCTTCCACATGGCTCTCATTTCTACCTGTAGATCAAGATATTTTATGACTTTATGTCTCTCTGTACGCAAGACACTGTAGTCACTAGGTGTGGCGATTTCAATGATGAATGCTACTTTTGTCTTTTTTTTTTTTTTGGACCACTATATTTGGTTTTCTAGAATCTATATTTTGAACTGTTGGTATTGGGTGATCCCATGTAATATACACATCATCATTTTCTATGATTCTTTGTGGATCAAGTTTCCAGTGTTTTTCAGCCACTTCCATACCATAATGTTTTCACAATCTCCAGCATAACAGTCTTGCTACATTATTATGCCTTTTGGTATACAGTCCCTCTCTCATTAGCGTATTGCAACCAGCAATAAGGTGTTTTACTGTTTCCAGTTTGGTTTTACAAAACCTATCTATGTCTGTTTTTCCCACATGTTCAATAGACTTTGTAAACCAGGATGCACGTCGTCCACTGTCTTGGGCTGCCAATATTACACTTTCATTTCCTGATGTAAATTCACCTCTCCTTGACCATTCCTGCATTCATTCTTGATCAACATGAGGCTCTTCCAGAAGTTGTCTATACTTAGAACTATATTTATGTTTTTTCCACATTTCTTGCCTTCTCATCTGGTCCTGCACCTTATATTCTTTCTTTTGTTTTTTGGCACATTCAGTTGCTGCCTGGTTTTTATCTACTTCTGGTTTGATTTCCATTCCTGCTTGACATCGATATGCTTCTGCTAAATTAAGCAGATATGTCATCTTGGATTTATTTTCCTCATGTTTCAAAACTTTCACTACATTTGGATCTTGTGAGGTCAATAGGTATGTGTGGTTTGCCACGATTGCAGATCTATACATGTAATAAATATCAAGGAGGCCCATCCCTCCTTCGGAACGGGGAATATATAATCTTGGTATATATTGATTTGTATAAATCATTTGGTGAGCTTGAAGCATCCTTCTTGTTTTAATATCCAATCTATCCAACACTTTTTGGGGCCACTCAATCACTCCAAAACTGTAAGTTAGGACAGGAAGAGCAAACTGATTTATGGCTTGGATCTTGTTCCTAGATGTCAGTGCTGTTTCAGGATTAATTTAAGTCTTTTAAAGTACTCTTTACTGAGCTTTATTTGCATTTGTTCATGTTTTATTGCTGATCCTTCATCAATTCCCAAGTATTTATACACTCCATCTTGCTCTAGGTCTTTTATATCACATTCTTGTCCCAAACTGATGTGTTCCTGGTGCTGCAGTTTTCTTTTTTTAAAGGTTGTTTTTGCACATTTATCAAGACCAAATGACATTCCAATATCATCTGAAAAAGTTTTGACAACTTGCAGCTGTGCTTTCAGTTCCTCATCTGATGAGCTATACAGCTTTAAATCATCAACGATGAGAAACTGGTAAGTCGTTAGATTTTGTTGTTTTCTAGAAGCCAAATTATAGCCATGGCCTAAGCTGTTAAGTAAACAGCTTAATGGATTGATGGCAAGGCAGACTAACAATGGTGACAGCGAATCACCCTGAAATATCCCCCTTTGGATTTTTATCCCTGGGATAGTAATCTGCCTTTTATCATGGCTTAATTGCGAAGTGGTCTGCCACTGCTTCATGGTTACTGTAATGTAGTCAATCAGTGTAGGGTGTATCTTATACATTTTTAAGCACTCTTTTATCCATGAATGTGGGATACTATCAAATGCTTTTTTGTAGTCAATCCATGCCATACTTAAATTTTCCCCCTTTTTACAGTTCTCCACTATAACTTTGTTTAACAACAAATGATCCTTTGTTCCATATGACATTGCCCTTTTGTTCTACTACCATAATTGTGTTTTCTTCTAAATGACTATAAACTCTGTTGGCATCAATTCCTGTGTATAGTTTATACATCATCGGAAGACAAGTTATTGGTCTATAATTTTTAGGGTAGCTTGCAGGTTTGTTCTTAACAGCATTGTTTTTCCTGTTGTTAACCAGTGTGGTGTGTGTTCGGGGTGTGCATATAAATAGTTCTTACTCATACCAAGATCCTCATGCAGAGAAGTTAATACTTTAAGCCAAAAGTTAGGTACTGCATCTGGGCCTGGGGTTTTCCAGTTAGAGGCTTTTTTCAACTTTGTTTCAATCTCTCTCGCTGTTATTTAATTTAATTTCATATCTTGTACCTTTAAACTTTTTATTCTTTCTTTTACTTCTTCTATTCATTTAGCATCTTTGTTATGTTCCACAGGATCTCTTCGTAGATACTCCTCCAAAATGTAACCACTTCCTCTTTTTTTTGTTGGCGGTCTTTCAATTCCTTTTACCTTATTTCCCAATTCTCTATAGAACTTTTTTGGGTCATCAGTAAGTTGCTTATTTTGTGCTTTTCCCTTATATTTATCTTCAAATCTTTTAAGTCTTTCTGCCTGTTTTGAGATTTTTAATTTGTTATAGGTTCATAGGTTGGTACTGGGCTATCTGCCCGAAGGCATATATTAGCCCAGCCACGTTGTGCAGTATTCACCGCCCCTTTAGTAGTTCCCTAGACCCTTGTACTAGCAGCTAGTACCCTTGGCCCCTATCTCGTAGTGCTATTGGTGTGATCCCTGGTGTGAACTTTCTGTTACCCATCCACTCATCAAGGTTCCTCTTGAAGAGTAATAGTGAGGGGCTCTGTCTTATGTAGATCGGGACCCTGTTCCATAGTAAGGGAAGTCTCTGCGAAGGGAATCTATCCCTCCAGCATGTTCTATTCATTGTTGTGCGAGGTTTATATCCCTAGAGCATGTAGCTTGAGTAGGATGGAGCATGTTCAACAATTCTGGGTTGGACATGGCTCTGTACGTTAGACAGAGATCGCCTCTGAGAAGGTGGTATGCAATAGAGAACAGTTTTAGCTTTTTCAATCTTGCTGCATAGGGCAACTGTTTGAGGCCAGTAATCCTCTTGGTTAGGTACCTCTGTGGTCTCTCCAGCTGCTGGAGATGTCTAGCCAGGTACATTCCAATTGGTGCATTGTACTCAATAATGGGTCTGATGAGGGAAGAGTAGAGGGGCACCATTACATCCTTAGATCTTGATGCACACCCTTTCGTGATCAGATGGATCACATAGAAGGATTTTCTAACCACTTTGGCAACATGGTTATCAAAGGAAAGCTGACTATCTACTTGGGTCCCTAGATCCCTTATTTCTTCTTCTTCAGATTTCAGGGGATTACCTCCTATGTTGAAGTTTGCGGGTACTCTGGTTTTTCCAGAGGGGATTACTACGCATTTTTTTGCATTTAGCTTGAGACCATGGCTTTGACACCATGCATCAGCCTCATTTAGGCCCTTCTGGAGGATCTCCATGTTGGCCGGAGACTCTATTCTAGCACCCAGTTTGCAGTCATCTGCAAACTTAGTCAGCCACAGCCCTTCCGTGCTTGCCTGTACTTCTGAGAAGTATATGCCAAACAGGAGGGGCCCCAGGACAGAGCTCTGAGGCACACCACTCATTACTGGTCTGGATTCGGACATAGATCCCGCTACTCTTACTTTATGGGATCTGTCTGAGAGCCAGTTTGTGATCCATCTTGTGATGTAAGGGTTTATGCCCAGGCTGGTGAGCTTATCAATAATACCTGAATGGGGAATGGTGTCAAATGCTTTAGCAAGGTCAAGGTAAGCTGTGTGTACCTCCTTTCCCTTATCTATAGCCTGAGTAACTGTCTCAAAGAAATCCACCAGGTTCAGGAGGCATGATCTGCCCTTGACGAAGCCGAACTGTGTGGGGTCCAACGACTGGAGGTTCCCAATCTCTCCATTTATGAGTTCCATAATGATTCGCTCCATTGCCTTACAGATCAGACTGGTCAGACTTATTGGTCAGTAGTTTCCAGGGTCAGTTGTGGCCCCACCCTTGTGTAGCGGGACCACTGTTGCCCTGCACCATTCTATGGGCACATATCCTGTGGAGAGACTGAGACTGAACAGGGTATTAAGATGCGGGGTTAATTCCTTTTGGAGCTCAGATGACACAGCCTGGGACACCATCTGGTCCCATGGAGGCAGTGTTTTTAGCTTTAGATAGAGCCTTGTTAACCAATGTATCAGTAATAATTGGACTTACACAATCCCATGGAATGGTAATAGGCCCTGTAGGTGGTGGTGGTGGGGGGAATTTGCACTGAACCTGTCAGCCAAGATGTTGGCAATGTCAGAAGGGTCAGTGTATTTTGTTTCATTTTGTACTAGCTCAGAACAGACCTGAGCATTGCCATTTAGGTTTTTGACGTAGCCATAGAAGGCCTTATGGTTATCCTTGGAATCCTTGGCAACTTTCTTTTCAAAATTAGCTTTAGTTGACTTGATGAGGGCCCTCAATTTCTTACTAATGCTGATCAGGGATGATTTTTCTACTTGAGATTTGGTCTTTTTTTGTATAAGTCTCCTCCTTTTCTTCTTGCTTGAGGAAGGAGTCTTGGTTTTATTTGGGATAGCACGGTCCATTTAATCCTGAAGATGCATATAGAGTGCCTTGGTGTAGGATTCCACATCCTGGATATCATTATCCTTCTGCAAGGGAATAGTGAAGATTTACACTTCGGATGCAAGTAGTTTGAAGTTTGCTTTGGAAAGGCTTTTGACTATGGTTTCTTTGACTGGGGGAGGTGGAGGGGTGAGGATGTCCAGGGTTATCAGTTTGTGGTCAGATTTGACCAAGCAGGGAGTGATAATGGGTGTGGTACAATGGGCGCCCATATTTGTGATGATTAAATCTAATATGTTGTCCCCTCTAGTGGGGGAACATACTAGTTGTTCAAGGGCATTTGAATTTATAAATTCTATGAATCGCTGAGCATAGGAGTTGGAACATTGGTAGTTCATCCAGTTTATACCAGGGTAGTTGAAATCACCCAAGATTATGGTGTTGGGTAGGACCTTTATATTTTTCAATGTCTCAAGGAATGCAGAGTGAGCATCTTGGGACATGGTGGGCAATCTATAACCGGCTACGACTTGAAATGTAGTTTTGCCTGCTGATAGTTGCACACGGATGATCTCTGGGGCATCATGCTGCGCTACTAACCTGGAGATATGGGTACCCTTGATGAATATGGATACACCTCCACCCTTTGTACTGCGATCCGGTAACTGAGGCCGGAAGGTATGATATGAATTGTAACCTGGCAGTGCTGGGCTGCTCTCTTGAGCCTTGAACCAGGTTTCTGTCACTGCACAAACATCGATTTTCTCCATGCTGAGGAGATCCTCGAATGTGTGCATTTTAAGGTTGAGACTTCTGGCATTGAGAAGCATTACCCTTAGTTTTTTTATTACCTGTGCTGGTTACAGTGGTTGGTTTGTCCTTTGAGCCTTGCCTAAAAAAGGCACTATGGGGATGGCAAGAGCCTTGGCCAGTATTCGAAACCCTAGGGGTGACAGGTGCAAGCCATCTCTGGCAAAACAGCGAGGCTTGTCTATCATGTTATCCCAAGCAGACAGACACTGGATCGCCTTAGAATGACACCAGAAGCTTAGCCAACTGTTGAAATTGATCATTTTGTCTTTGTATTGTTGTATCATTCTAGGTGAAGTTAGTATGCTACTCAAGGTTAGGGTCATACCAGCTTGGGCTACATGATCAGAGAGCTCTTCAATGTCTCTTTTCATGTAGTCTAGGGAGATACGTCTTAGATCATTCACACCAACATGTACAATGACAGCGTCATACTTGTACTTTTTCTGGAGTGACCTAAGTGCCTGTGTTATGTGGCAGATCCTAGCACCCGACAGGCAGCTGACAGTAACCTTCTCCTTGTTCAGCCTGGTGAGTGGAACATCCGTGTGCCTTACTATAGAGTCTCCTATTACTAGCGTGTTAGGTATGGTGTTTTGCCTTAAGGGCTGTTGTGAGGCACACTGCTGAGGTGAATTATGTGTTTTCTGGCTTGTGTTTGGGGGTGCAGGTTGCTTGCTTGTCTGCTTTGGAGGGCACTGTTTCTTTTTCAGATTGGTACCTAGTGCCTCCGAATATGTTTTTGTGTATTTATGCATATGTTTTGCCGGTGCTTGTTTTGTAGATTCATGTGTGACAGGTGGTGTGATGCAAGTGTGTACCTTATCCTCTTGACTGTCTGTTACAGTCATGGGTTGAGAGCGCTTAGCCTCAAGTCTGGCTGTGTATTTGCATCTCTCACAAGTGTTTGTGTCTAGAGGTAAGAGGAGAGGGTTGTCTGTATACATGAGGCAGTTGTGACATTGCCTCAGGATGCCCAATTCCACCAGATGAACTGGAGAGTACACCTGAAGCTGACCTCTGGACATGCTTTGAAGAGTAAATTGAACTTAAGTCCTGCGGACGATCGAGGGTCTTATGCTATATTATAATAGTGCTGTCTAGGAAATTTGGAGAATAATAGTGCTGTCTAGGAGATTAGGACAAGTGCTGATTTCTGTTTTGCAAGTGCTGCAATAAGAGCAGCTGATCTGAGGCACTTGAGTTGAGGCTTGCCTAGTTCTAAGGGAAAATTTACAGCACAGACTTTGTGGGGCCGGGAATAGTATACCCCAGCTAACCGGCACTGCCCGATGCTGCTCTGAGCGCAAGACCGTGCAAAAAGAGAGTTGCAAGGTTTTTCCTCTAGATAAGTGAGGAAAGTGAGTACAAGAGCTGTTTTTCTCCAAGCAAGTGAGAAAAGTAAGTACAAAAACTGTTTTCCTCTCGGTAATGAGGAAGATAGAGTGCTATAGTAATTAGTAGCTTATTTAGTGCTTATAAGTTCTGAACAAGTGCTGAGCATGAACAAGCAAATTTAAGTGCTAAAACTAAGAATCTGTATCTGCACTAGATGAATTACAGGACAGAAACAAGTGCAAATGCAAGCTTTCAAATCAGAAAGTTGAGAGAGATGGAAGAGATTGCCCAAACGGCCAATAACTACAAATTCTGGGCCGGAACCACTACTTATGTGGTAGACAGGTTACCTAGTGCTTACCACTCCCACTGATAAGCTAGAAGGCTTCCCTGCAATACAAAAAGGCTTGGGGGACTCAGAAGCTTACATACAGTCGTGGATACAGTAAATCTGTATCTGGAACACTAGTTACAGGAAAGGTAGGAAACAGGCTTACAGTTTTTTTTTCTACAGAAAAGTAGCAAAAACAGTAGTAAAAAACAATTCACATGCAGTGCAAGCTAGCACACTTGAGTATGCAGCAATATTAGACCAAACACAGTTTAAAAAATACAATTAAATTAAAAAGGACTAAAAGCAAGTGCAGAAAGAGTTTATTAGGTAGAATGTGGTAAAGAGATGGGACGGGGGAGTGTCCCAAATCAAATCTACAGTGAGGCAGGCAACTGCAAAAGCCACCAAATTTACACTACAAACCAAAAATAGGGAGAGGATGGGTGGGGCAAAACAGTTTCAACAGAGATCTAAGCAAAAACTAAGTACAAACTTTAAAACCAAAAATATATTCTCAACTCTGTATATTTGCCGATCAGTCTCTCAGAACAGTGAGACAACATTTTCAACACAGATCTAAGCAACAATTAAACTCTATAACCAAAAAAAATATACTCAGCTCTATATAATTGCAGATAATATGTAAGGCAGTCTCTCAGAACACAGGTTCCAGCAATTATTATTATTATCTCCAATAGTGCATAATAGATCCTGGTCTCTTCTAATAGTATGCATTGCTTTTATCACATCTATCTTTCTTAATATTTTGTTGATCAGTTCCCTCTTCTATACTCTTCTAACAATGACACTTTGTGTCTTAGCTGCTTTATAGTTTTCTCTAGTTGATATGTCCATGATGGTATTTGCTTTTGTCACCCCTCTTTTCCCTTGCTACCCTGTGTTCCTGTGATAGACCTTCATCAGTTATTAATTTAGCAGCCCAGTAATATATTCTGTTTACTTCTGTTATATTGCATGGATCTCTATGGACAGTCCTAATTACTGTGTTCATTTGTTTTATCAAGCTTCTAACTTTTGGGATCTTATTAACCTTTTGCAGCCTATTTCTCTCATTGATCTTGATGTATCTATCTTTATCTATTAAATCAGGCAACTCTTCTCTTAATTCATTTTCTTCCATACTGAGGGCACATCCCTTGTTTTCTGTTTCCTGTGGGCATTCTATAGAAAGTTCTATAGCATCTTCCTGTGGAACATTCTCTTCAATTTCATCCTGTGTCATCTGTTGTTCTGTCATATGGGAACTCACTGGCCTATCACACCTCAACATTGACTGCATCAGATTTTCCACAGTTTCCTGTTCCTTTCCTTGCTGTCTAACTTCAGATGACCGTTTATACTGGTTTCTTGTGGAAGGCTCCAAAATATCTTGATATAGCACCTGACCAGTTGCTTCGTGTTCCACTGGTTTCCCCTTAATTTGGATATCCATTGCTCTATCCTGTTGTGGTGCTTTCTGCATTTGACTTACATTGAACCCCTCTCTTTGCAGCTGTTCAATTATCTCAATTTCTATTTCTTGACTTCTCCATTCCTAATCTCTTTTTCTACTTTTCCTCTTAATCTTCTTGTTTTTTGTATTGTAAAGTTTTCCATATCCGGATTCCTTTGCCTATATTTTTCTTCAAATATCTTTGGTGCTGCTCTTTTTATGTTTATTAATTTTGCTTTCTCCTTTGCATAAATATTACACCATATTAGATTTTTCTTTCCCATGTCCATATTTCTTCTTCACATGACTCCTGATCTTCTTGCTTTTCCTTATTCTGTGGACATACTCCAGCATGCTGTGATGTAGTCTGTCTTAGACTTTCTACATTAATTGCTTCACTTTGCAGGCACTCCATAACTTCAGCTTCAATTTCTTTAACCTTTACTTTACTAATCATCTTTTCTACATTATGTTTTTGTGTTATTAATATTTTTATTGTGAAATTTTCCATATCTGGATGCCTTTGCCTGTATTTCTCTTTGAATACTTTTGAGACTGCCTTCTCTATATTAATTAACTTAGCTTTCTCCTTTGCATAAATATTGCTCCATATCAAATCTCTCTTTCTTTCCCATGCCCATATCTCCTTTTTAGGTTTTTGTTTTGTTGTTTATATTTTTCCACTTTATCAAAGGCTTCCTTTTCCAAAGAGATCAACGTTTCTTGACCTATATACTGTTTTTCAAAAATCTGTTGTATTAATGATAGAAAATTTTTATCTGAAGCTTCTGACAGTTTTTCCTACGAAAGTATTTTTCTTTCCTCTAATTTCTTTCTTAATTGTTTTGTATATCTTGTATCTGGAAATTCTGGGCTTCTTGCATAATAATAACAATACATAATTTCTTTCTTATCCTCAGTAGTCCACTGTATCGTCTTTATGGCTCTTTTTTGGCCAATCAATTTTTGTCCTTTTTGTGGACTGAGGCTTCCTTCTATAACAGGGGGGCCATCCTCCTCCTGAGCCTGGCCTGGCCCCATTGTCGGAATATTTCCATATTTTAAGGATTCTACACTGTCATTTTTTCTAGTCCTGGCACCAGTGCTCCTACCAGGATTGGGCACTTTTTATCCTGGGTCTTGTGCCCCCGGTTATCTTTTTTCATTTTTTATTTACTTCTGTCCATGATATATGCTATATAAATACAGTCTATATATCAGTATCGCCTTGGTGAGATTTTGTGAAAAACAGGGTCCACCTCATGAAGGTACTCACCAAGACTTGAGGATGAATTTAATTTCAGCACTACTCTGCACCTTTGCTTGCTGACTTTTCATCTCTCCATCAGGACCTACATAGGTTGTCTGATGGTTCTCTAGTACTTTTTGGTAACCCCAAACATTCCCAGAGGTAGCTGTCCCTAAATGTCCTATATACCTGAATAAGATCTCCTCTTAAATATCTGTAAAAGACACTTTACAAGTTCAGATATTTTAGTCTTTCATAATAACTTAGATTTTCACATCCATGGATGCCCTTGGTATATTTCTGCTGCACTCTTTCCAGTTTATTCATGCTTGTTTTCCTATAGGGTTTCCATATTGTTATTCCATACTCAAGTTTGGGTCTAATGTAACTAACAAACAACGACTTCATTATGTTTGATTTTCTAAACTTTATAAATCTATTTATACAACCTATAGTTCTATAACTATCATTAGCCAATTGACTGATATGATTAGAAAACCTCAAAGCTTAATCTACCCATATACCCAGGTCCTTAAATGAGTCTACAGTTTCAGTCGCTGTGTGCTGTATTAAATATTCACCTTTCAGTTTATGTCTCCCAAATCTCATATGCTTAGTTTTTGATGTATTTATCAACATATTATTCTCCTGTGCCCAAATGGTCAATTTAGTCAAATTATTTTGCAGACACTCCTTATCTGTAACACTTGTAATCAGTTTACCCAATTTCAGGTCATCAGCATATAGACTGTAGAATACCTCAGATGAAAAAGTAAGGTTTGAAAGATACAATCTAAACAGGTAGGGGCCTAGGACAGAGCCCGGTGGGACACCTTGACTGTAACCAAGGATTTCACCTGTCCGGTTGGTGATTGATACTTGCCATGTCCTATTTATAAGCCATGCAGCTATCCATCTTATCATCAGTAGAGCAATACCTAGTTGCACTAATTTATTGATCAGTGCTTTGTGTATTACCCTGTCAAATGCTAAAGTTAAATCTATATAAATCACATCACAGTACACTTTTTCATTCATAGCTGTTATTGTATTGTTAAAGAACATCATGTTACAGGTGGCAATAGATCTATTTTCAACATATGCATGCTGATATAATACAAATATCAAATACATCAGACATCAGGCCAAGGTGAGCCTGCCACCAGCACTGTGGAACTCCTACCTCGTGATCGGAGATCATCGGTAAACTCTAATGATGATAATGGTGATGAAGAAACTCACCCTGGTATGCAGACAGATAGTCTGACACTGAGATTGTAGCTCCCAAATCCCCTGTCCAGAGTTTGGACATATCCCAATAACTACATCTCAACACCCACTCTGTTCCACATAGTACCCTGGTGTCCTATCCTGAGGGATCCACCTAAGACTCTTGAAAGAACTACCAAGGGGACCCAATAGTGCCTCCTGCAACTATACTGCTGCCCCTCAAGGACTACATCTAGCTTGTATGTACCCTATATGTGTAAATAATTGTAATCCCTTATTGTAGGTACCCTAAATGTGTAAATCATTGTAATCCCTTATGGTAGTTATTTGACTCAGCGTGTGCCTGCTAGCAGCCTACCAACTTCCCCCAAGCTCTCTAGGCTCCATCCCACCACCCAGAGTGCTTGTGCCTTTACCTCTGAACTACACTGTTTGGCCACTAGGTGGCAATTTTTACTCACTACCAATTACTCCTCTCCCCTAGTAAGCACAGCTCTCTCCCCTAACAACCTCCACTTCCTGTTAAGCTCCAATCCCCTATGTGTTTTTTCTGCTTCCTTCTATCTTGGATACAGTTCTACCATGGATACATTGTGACACAGTGCCCCCTTACCTTGAGCACTGCTCTCTGTTTCACTGATTGATTTCTGCTGCCAGCCAAGTCTTCTTTGCTCTATCCCGCTCCGTTCAACCTGCGGGATCACTCCGCTCCCCTAACCTGCCCCCAATTACCACCCACCCTCGCTACTCCTACCTTTATTCCCACCCCCACTCTCCACCCCCTTCTCTCTCATCCAGTCCACTCTCTACTCCTAAACATCCACTCCCCCTCCCATTCTCCACTAATTATCCAACCACTCCCCAGCCTGATCCAACACACCCTTTACACATAGCTATACCCCTCCGTCTTAATCTCTCACATACCCGCTTTCACCATACTACCTACTCATACCTCCCTAATTACCCATGCTCTCTCCACTTCCACTAACCCTTCACAGCCCCTTTATCTTCTTACTACATCTAATCTCTTTATTCCATGCAACCTCTTATTCCTCTTCCAAACTCCACCCCTCTTTCTCATCCCTCACATCTTCTACCAACTCCCACCTTCACCCTATAGAATCCCGCTTTCACACCATAGCCTCCTCTCTTATTCAACCAAACCCACTCCACTTCTACAAACCAAAGATTACATCCCCCTCATTGAAACACAACACACCTAAAGCAATATTATTTTCCCCACACAACTCAAGGAGCACACAGAACCTCCTATTCACATTTCCTTTGCCAAACTCTACTTATCAGGAGACATACACCCCAACCCAGGACCACAGAGTAGCACCAACCACACTCCCTCAAACACATCCCATGCTACTACCCATAGACACCTCAAACTACTTACCATTAACACCAAAAGTCTGAAAAACAAAATATGCCACTTCCAGGCTTGGCTACACCTTGCTTTACTAGATATAGTAGCAGTCTCTGAGACATGGCTAAAACCCTATATTCCTGACTCTCAAATCCTACCCCCTGGGTTTCAAGCACTCAGACATGACCACCAAAATAAGAAAGAAGGTGGAGTAGCCTTAATTTACTCGTCTATTATCCATCTCTCCCTACTCAAACCCCATTCCCAAGTTCAACAACATCGAACTAGTCATAGGAATACTCATAATGAATGAAAACAAAAACATTTGCATCATGGCCCTCTACATCCCCCTGGTAACAACACCAAGATACTAGAAGAAATACTTCTATGGGCCTCAACCAATATTACGCATGCAACATATATACTAGGGGATGTGAACATTGACTGGAACAAAATTAATTCCAAACCTCCCTCCATATCTATCGATCTATATAACTTCACACAACTCACACATTACATTACCAGACCCAATAAAAACAATCCCACAGGCTCCACCCTTGACTGGATGCTAGTCTCCCACCCAAATAAAGTCCTACACACAGGCATCCTGCCAGACTCCATGAGCGACCACTTCCCAGCCTTCATCCATAGAGCAACCTCCTCCATTCCTCACAAACACCAATACATCCAGACTCGAAATCTCACAAACTTTAACCCCACAACTTTTTCCAACTCCCTCAAACAAATAAACTGGGACAGCATAAAAACTCTTCCTCTAGACAAGGCCATAGACTTCTTTAACTCAACTTTCTTAAATACCCTGAACTCCCAAGCTCCACCAAGAACAAAACGTATAAAACCCAACTCTGCCCCATGGCTAACTAAAGATACTAAAACACTTTTGTAACAAAGAGACAAAACCTGGAAACTTTACCACCACAATAAAGACTCTGACACCCTCCTGAAATATAAGCAACTCTGCAACCTAGCCAAAAATCAGATTATAAAAGATAAAAAATTCTACTATACTAAACTGCAGACTAATCATTCCAAAATCCCTAAACAATTCTGGAACTCCATCAACTCTCTTCTAAACCCAGGGACCAAGCTAAATCCTTGCCCTGATACCAGCAAAACTGACCCAGAAAAAACAACTCTATTCAATTCCTTCTTTACCAACTCTATAGCAGAACTCTCCAAGACCTTCCAAAATCACAACCCCTATCCTCCCCTCAAACCCTCTTCCCTAACCTCTACCAAACTTTCTCCCCCCAGTAATCCTCCTACATTTCAACTCAATTCCATCTCCACCTCATACATAAAAAACTTCTCTCCAAACGTAAGCCATGCTCCAACACCCCTGACAATATCCCCTCACTATTCCTAAAACTAGCAGCTGATGGTATCGCAATCCCTATCAGCATCCTCATTAATAGATCCATACAGGAATCTTATGTTCCCCAAACTGTGGCATTCTGCCTTTATCCTACCCCTGCACAAAGGTGGCAAAAATAATAACATCTCAAATTTCCAACCTATAGCCATTCTCTCCCCAGTCTCAAAAAATCTTGAAAAATGCATCCACCTCCAACTCATGCCTTTCCTCACCAATAATCAACTGTTAACCCCTACACAGCATGGTTTCCATCCTGGCCATAGTACAATAACCGGTCTTCTCTCATACCTAGACATAGTAAACCATGCCCGTGACTCTGGAGAAATTATATCTACAGTCCTTCTTGATCTCTCCAAGACATTTGACACTGTCTTCCATTCCCACCTCCTGAAACACATTTCTAACCTTAAACTCTCTCAAAATACCCTAACCTGGTTTAGTAGCTATCTCTCTGACAGATCTCAGGCAGTGAAGTGGCGAACTGGCACTTCAGCCTTCCTTCCCACCCCAAGGATCCATACTTGGCCCAATGCTCTTTAATATATTCATTAATGATTTCCATGCAGCCATTCCAAACACTAAGATAGTACAATATGCAGATGACTCAACTCTAGTCTGCTCTGTTTCTAACATCTCAGAGCTCCAAGCAATAACTCAAATTGCTTTCTCAACTACTGAGAACTGGATGCATCAATCCCCCCTCTCTAAATGCCAACAAATCTAAGATCCTACTTTTCTCCCCCTCTAAATCCATCACTGTCAACAAAACCTCTTTCAAAATATCAGCCTTGCTAACTACTCCATAGAAGTTGTTTCCTCTGCTAAACTTCTAGGGGTTACCATTGATGAACACCTGAATTCCGATACTCATATCCAGCTAAATATTAAAAAAAAAACACATCAGAAACTTGGAATGCTACACAGAAACTGCCACTTTCTCTCTCCTTCTGCAAGACAAACACTCACCACTACCTACTTACTACTATCACTTTTGTAAGGTGCTCCTCTTCTAACTAACCTATTCTCCTCTATCTCTTCCAAACTGGAAATCTGTTACAACAAAATCTCTAAATTCACCACTAAATCCAGATACTCCTCCTACCACTGTAGATCTGTCTACCAGCTAGATTGGCTAGAACTTTCCAACTATCTTAACTACCTCCAACTCACTACAGCACACAAACTAATCTTTAAACCCACTAGATGCCCAGTGCCAACTAACATCTTACCATCATGTATAGCTCTTCCCACCACATGCTGAAATGAGTCTATAATATACCTGTATATTGTACTGTTAAAATGAAGTTAATATTTGACTAATGCATGCTGGATTGTATTGTATTACTATTGCATGCTGATTTTATTAGATGTAATGAAATCCTAACCTGTACTGTATCTGGAGCTTTTCTCCCCAGGCCTCCACTGAAAAAGGACCTGTGTCCAGTCGGACTTTCCCGGTTAACAAAAGTAAAATAAAAATAATAAAATAAATCATACACCCCTCATAGAACTCTACGATCTGCCCACCAAAACATACTCTCTGTATACAAACCAAACCGTCCCGCTGGTCAGCTTCTTCTATCATTTTCCCTAGCAAGAAAATGGAATTCCCTCCCTCCCTCTCTTACAACTTCAGAAAACTTTGAAAACTTCAAAACTCAACTCCATTCCCACCTCACCCAAAAATGGAATTGTAATTGTACACAACCCACCTAGCCTGCTAATGTATCTCCTACAAGGTAATCTTCTCCATACTGATTACCTAATACAGTAGCCTCACTCCAAATATAACATAATGTAGCATCTATATCTTAAATGTATATATTGTAATATAGTTTTCAAACTGTCCCCTCTTTCCACTATCTGGTGATGATTCCCTCTACTAGCAACTCATAATGTTTGATGCTACTTAACTGAATAACGTCCACATCTCACATCCTATTTGGTGATTTTTCCACCCCACCTTTTCTAGTTCTTAACTGTCTGTCTCAGTTCTATACTTTTTAAATAATATACTTTCCACCTTTACTCACCCCCTCAATGCAAATTGTATTTACAAATGAGAGTTTATAACTACATTCAAATGAATAGCTACATCCAAATGTACTAATATTGTTATGTATAACCTTGCACATCACTGCAACTAATCCTCAGTTCAACTTGTCCCTATTCTAGTATAAAAGTATATATGTAATGCATGTTCTACTATTCTTTTTGATTGTACCTTATTAGGTTTTTCTGTGTAATATTTACTTTGTTGCTTATTATTACTGTGTATTATGGAGCTTTTCTCCCTGGGCCTCCACTGAAAATGGGCTCCCTGAGCCCAGTGGACCCCCCTGTCATCAAACTGGAAATAAATAAATAAATATATGGTTTCAAGTCCCAACCTATCTATTTCTGACAATAGCCAGTATTACCTTCTTCATTATTTTTGCACAACATGAAAGTAGACTTAAATGTCTATATGACTCTGGGTTTGTCCTACTCTCCCTTTCCCTTAAAGACAGGTTTAATAAGTGCATGTCTCCAATCTTGAGGAATATCCCAATATTTATATGACCTAGTGAATAATAGATGTAATGGCAGTGTAAGTTCTTGCTGAAGTGTTCTCAGGTCATTGTTACTTATTCCGTCCCCTCCCTGTGCTTTGTTTGGATCCAGTTTGCACAGTTCTTTTTCAATATAATCTAATTTGATTCCAGTATCTGGGCTTAACTGGATGTCACTTACCACCCCTTTTGTGGAACCAAACTGTTTTGCATAAGATTTTGTAAATATATCTATAATATGTTGTGTCTGAGAATACATTTTAGAATCTGCACACAGTTTATCAATTTGTGTATCTTTACTCCTTCCACTTCTTATGTATCTATAAAAAGGTTTCCTATTATGCTCAAGATCTTTATATAAATTTTCTTCAAATGTTTCTTGATCTTGTCTAACACTATGCTTAAGCTGTTTGTCCAGCTTGTTTATTTCAGTTTTCAAAGTTGTAGTTCTACCTCTCTTCCATTCCTTATATTTTTTGTCTCCCACTTTAATGAGGTATCTTGTTATTATGGAAATATACCCCCCTGATGTTGCGTGCCTATATCCTGATGCTAAACATTTGTTTTTACTTTTTGCACTCAATTTCCTTTCAAAACTTTCCACATTCCATCTGCAGTTTTTCTACTGAACAAATCACTCCAATTAGTTTTATATAGTAACTGCTTTGCTTCTCTGTAATCTGTAATTAACCTTCTGTGCATTATCTTAGATTTCAGTTTGGCAGAATTATCTAGCAGCAAATTAACCTTAATAACCCCATGATCACTGCACATCAATGGTGGTAAAACTTGACTTTGTTATGTGATGTGGCAATCCTACCACTGCCAGCCAATTAATATGTGACAGCCTTCCTCTGGACCAGTAATCAAGGACCCTCAATCCTCACCACTGACACCTGTGGGGGGACATTCACTGGGAGGATAACAGGTACGCACACAGTATTTCCAGATGCAGCTCTGTGTATCAAGTGCAATTTCCCTTAAGAGCACACAGAGACCACAGTCAGTCTGGGGCTGGTTTCTCTTTCTTTCTCCAGATCCCCAATAAGACTTCCCAGTGGCACAGCTATACAGTTGAGATCTCAGCTGAGTGACCAAGCTAAGATCTCCAGCACCCTCTCTGTCCAACCAGTGCTTCATGTCCCTGCCCAAGTAGCTGACACACACACACTCTGAAATTTGATTTACACACACACACACACACACACACACACACACACACACACACACACACACACACTCACATGCACACATACATGCGCGCACACACACACACACACACACACACACACACACACACACACACACACATGGGAAAGGCTGGCACAGGTTTACTAGTTATTTCCCCTTCTGCCCCCCAGACTATAAGGTAGTTACCACTGCCACTAGTCACTCCTTATCAGCTACTTTAGGGCCTATAACAAAAGTTGTCCAGTTTTACTGTGTGATATTAAAACTAATACAAATGGTAGTTTACCAAGAGAAAGGCTATTAGGAGTGACACACTCAGTGCCAACAAATAAATATACAAGTACTCTCAAAACTTAAATATCTCTACACAGATCAGCCACAATGAAAGGTTTAAATATATTTAATAATAAATAATAAAAGTACAAGAAAATACTCAGTATATATTCACAGTGATATCAGTGTTCAAACCCACAGGAAATATTTAGAATAATATTGCAGTACAGCCTCACACAAATAAAGAAAAAGAAAATCTAAACTAAGCTTCTCTATATTCTTGACTGTATCTAGGGAGTTAAGATACCCTAATAAGTTACTTAGAGCAAGGCAGATGATGCAGGAAATGGTTCTTGTTGTTGCTGTCAGGTCCAAGACAGAATGCAGTATGCTCTGTTTCACTAAGATACTTCTCAAAATAATATCTAAAATATTACTTCTGGGATAGCTTGCAGAATGATATAATTTCTGGTCATGTGACTTCTAGTTCTCATGCAAACCCCATTGATGTAAGCTGGCAGTATTTAGCATCTACCTTTAAAAATATCCAGACAAGGGCTTTTTCTCAGATCTTTGGCAGGTGCTGGAAGTCATAAAACAATTGCATTCCTTCATGCTTCCAATGTAGCAAATAGTTCACCTCAAATACAGTACAGAAAGCTTCCTAGTATAGACTTTGTGTCTCTAGCTGCACTAAAACATCTTTATGGCCTATCCTATAAAGTCATTTAATTTCAGATATTTTTCTAAAGTTTGCTGGACTGAGGTTAACCCTCTAGTTGCTCTGCTAATACATACATTTAAATAGTTACAATAGTGCATGTACATTTCTCTTCTCTTCTAGTAGGGAACGCTTTGGATACATTTTATGCCTAAGCATTTTACAAATACCTTTCCAATGTAAACATCTATACAGAGCAGTTTGATATACATATGACATTCAGTTCTAATACATTTGTAACACAAGCATCGTGTATAGATTAGTTTGATATTCACAAATGACATAATTATTTACAAAGTTCCAGCTAGCTGTGCTGGCAATACCATTTTTTTGTCACAACAAGTTTTTTTGAGTATGATTTTGAGCATTTTTATGTGAAGTAATGATGCAAGGCAGGGAAAGAACAACTTCTGCCATGAGGAAAATTGCATTCTCTTGACAACCCTTAGAACACATGGGCAATACCTGTTTGGTAAAGCGGAACCCATACAAATTGAGAGGAAAAATGTCTGGACTCACATTGTCCTGGGCTTTAAGGCAGTTTGTGGCAGAAACACATATTGACACAGTACAAGAACAGAGCAAATGATATGGTAAGATGTGCTAAAAGCAAGGTTTAGCTGAATGCAATTGCCTGTACTAGTACGGGGGGGGGGGGGCAAGCTCCAACACTTTTCCCTTTAACACCAGATAAGACATACATCTTCTCCATTCATGGGGATGACTATCACACAGAAGATGATGGCACTGGAATAATCAGAAGTGGTATGGATACAAGCTATTACCAAAGCCTGCCACAGCAACACTCATCTGCTACTGAAGTTGGCTTAAAAACAATAACATAAATAAATAGAGAATAGAATACTGTTAAGGAATGGTCACATTAACCCCATGATAATTATTAATAGATGAACCTTTCAACTCAACACAGAATGACAATGAAGGCAGTATGCATGGAAAGTGCTCACCCCCAACTCCTATGAAGAATACAACATGTGCATGATATTTCTTGATTAGTAAAGCATTTTATTTATTTCTTACAGGGTCAGCAGCAGAAACAAACAGCTCAGCTACACCAATTAATGCTGAAGATGTGAACAGCAGGCTGGCTGCTGGTGATGATTATGATGATTATGATTATGATGATGATATCATAGTTATATTTATGATGAATCCTGAGGAAAGTGGCCTGCAGTCCCCATGTTTAATGATACATCCTACAACACATTATTAACTTTGTAACAAGTGACAGTGCATCACAAAGTCAAGCACGTGCTGACATTCCCCTTGTGCTTGTACAGTAGGGACAATCATGTAACTCTATAGCAGTACCTCTAAATTCACATGAACATTTTACCAATGGTGGCAGGCATTCAGAGGTAACAGTGTCCATAGTGATACTTATACAAAGGTGATACAGGTGCAATATATTTGCTACAGTTACCACAGGAAGCATTAAAAGCATTGGCTGCACAGCTGCAAATGTGCCTTGACATTGTTGGGGCTCAGAGAACTGCCACAGAGGGTCAGCTGGAAATGGTCCAAATCCTCCAGTGTATGGGTGAGGATTTCCAAAGTAGGGCTAATGCCATGACCACACTGATGCATAGTATGGTGGTTCATCAAGCATCCATGACTGGGTCCATTTCTACTCTAGTTAGGACTTACCAGACTCAAGTAGGAGCCACTCCTGGAAGAGGAATAGGATGGGGTACTGTCTGGACAAGTGACGACAGAGAACATCAAACTACAAATGCTTCACAAGAAAGGTATTGTAATTAGTAATGAAGATCAATCACAAGAGATTTCATGCAGGTCACAGCAAAATTTATCTACTCCAAGCAGAACTTCTCATTTGTGGTCCTAATCATGTTCACACAGCATTGTCAGATCAGTGTCAACAGGATCACCTGAATCAAGTAGGCTATGACATCCAGCTCTCATGACACTCCTATTTAAAAATAACTCACACTATCACTTAGACTATTTTAGGAGATGCGTATGACTCATTGAATCTTAAGCTACTCTGACAATTCTCTGCTTACAGTTTGACCTTCAGAAACACTAACAAATGCTTAACTCGACAGGAAATTAGTTATGAATTAAAAAAAAAAAAAAACAAAAAAAAACAAAACAAAAGAAAACAAAAAGGAGGATGTAGGACACTTTACAACAGTATGCATTTCATCCTTGTAATGGTAATGGTACTGCTTAAAAACCTCAGGTAACTGTGGAAAGAAATCTGTAGGGTAAGACTTGAGGGATAAAACAGTTAAAAAAACATAAAAATAAATTAAATTAAACCACATCTGTACCTACCAATGCAAAAGAAAAAAAACTAGTAAAATGGACTCAAAATTAAAAAAACAAGTAAACAAACTATAGCAAAAATAAATAAATAAATGAACTTTCTGAAACATATACCTAAACTATAAACAATAAAACATAAACCTAAAAACAGCCTTCTTTATATTACTAAAGCATTACACAAAATTCAAAACAGCATTTGAAAAAGATTATGGGCAGGATTCACAAAGCCTCCGTGTAAGAGTTACAAGGCTTACACGGAGGCTGCAGTTAAACGGTGTGACGTCAGCATGTCATGCATATGCATGGGGGCATGCTGAATCACACCTAAGGCTTACACTGTCCGTGGAAGACAGTAGGGGGAGTGTCCGTAGGCTGAGCCCTGCAAACGGACATGCCCCCATAAGAGTAAAAGTCCTGAAAGTAAACCCCCACGACAGAGCCCATGTAAATGTGAATAAATACAATGCAACACATGCCCCCACAGACTACGAACATAAAATGTACAAATAAACATCTTATAATTTTTTTTTAAATTGTAAAGATGTTTGCCTGTGAGTGCGCTCGTTTGCGTGGGCATGCCCGTAGCTTAGCTACAGTTAGCAGTCAGTGGAAAAGACATGCATCTGGAGCATTTCTCCCCGGGCCTCCGCTGAAAACAGGCTCTGTGGAACCTAGTCGGACTTTCCTGGTAAACAAATGATAAATAAATAAATAAATAAATATAAGAACTAAATATGCAAAGTAAGCCATGAAGCAATAGCGTAGCGGTAGAGACGTTGGCTGAAGAGCAGGCAGTCATGGTTCGAGCCCCCCCAACATCAATTTTTATTTTTAGTGAAATAAGCATGAAACAATTCCCTGACATATATGTACACATATAAAACTATATTTTATGTAAAACTTAATGAAATGGGCCATATATTTTGAAGAAATTTGAGATAACAAAATAATAAAAAATGTCAGATGTGCCTATAGCTGAGCTACAGTTTAACAAGTTGAGTGCATCTGCCTGTAGGTGAGCAGTGTTTTAACAGGTATAAAATGAGTGCCCGTAGGTGAGCACTGGTTTGACAGGTGTAAAATGAGTGCCCGTAGGTGAGCAGCAGTTTGACAGGTGTAAAATGAGTGCCTGTAGGTGAGCAGCGGTTTGACAGGTGTAAAATGAGTGCTCGTAGGTGAGCAGCGGTTTAACACGCTGAAACTGTGTGCCCATAGCTGAGTTGAGCGTAACATGCATGCTGACAGCCAAATCATGCATAAACCAGCGTGATCCATTTGCGCGGAGCTGCGCGCCGCACCAACAAGCTAACCGATGGGCAATGTTGAGCAAGCTGTAACAAAACTGCCTTTACACAGACACACCTCTTAACCTGTGTAGACAGTCATAAAATATAAAAAGCAGTGGCTAGGTTCGAACCCAGGATACCATGCACCACAGTCAAGGTACTGAACCACTAAGCCATGACAGTTGAACTTAGGAATGAGTAATAGCATATATATAGGAATGAATAGAAAGAGGAGCATGACAAAGCAGGTTTTGTGAAGCTGATACAATTCCAAAATGGCCAATCACAGATAAGTGCGGGAAAAACGGCATATATAAGCCCCATAGGCGGGAATACACAGCATAACCAATTGTAGAACCGACTTGCAGCCAGAATGTCAGGTGTAGATGAGGGTAGTTGCTTTTGAGCACAGAGGTGGGGCGTTAAGGAGTCGAAATATATGGTTTGGCTCCTTGTCCACAATCATGAGGCCCAACTCATGCAGGGCCAGGTCCTGTGGGGAGGATATAGGGCTGAGGCGTGGGACCGGTTGGCTCATGATCTCACCAGTGCCACAGGGATACCAAGGACTGGTGAGCAGGTCCATCACCACCATGCGGACCTGAAGAGATGCAAGCAGGACCAACTGAACTGTTGGATCCAGGAGGCCCGGCAAATGCCCAACGCCCCACTACTGAGTAAGTTACATGTAATTATTTATGTAAGAAATTAACCTAGCTGATATCATGGAGATGTGTATTCCAATATTACTTTATTTATATTACAGCTGCAGGTGTCCGTTCTGTGAACCGTAGAGCCTATGGCGATAGGCTGGCATGGTTGCACTACCAGGCAGGTCAGTAATCCTCTCCCTGTAAGTGTAAATAAATATATAAGTATGACAGTTAGTAAAAGAGTACAGTGTAGTCACTAATTAATAAAATGTGCAAGTAACAGTGTAAGAGGGTTTGCAAGTATTGCTTGACTACAAAAGTGTGATGCAGTCTGTAATCCAAACAGAAAAATGAAACAAGTCTGAAATAAAGATGTCCCACCTGTAATATAATAGTACATAACCTGCAGCAGGCTGAAAAGTGCAGCTGCAGAAGCTGAGTAAAACACGTGTGAAATATATCCCTGTTGACATAGAGAAACATGACAGAAGTGAGACTGTTGGAAAGGATTGTTAGAACTACAGGTAAAACATGTCAATAAAGCCTAGAATTAAGTACCATCCTGAATTGTAAAAATAAAACAAGTGAGAGAGTGTGAGAAAGAGTTATGAATCCACCAATAAAGTAGTAATAACTCCTGAATAAAGTATACTGCAGTCAGTACAGAATGAAATGAATGTGACAAGCAGAACCAAACAGTAACATGTGTTGAAAATGTAACTGCAGCTGGAATGTGTATCCGAAAATCTGGATATGTTGCTCCCAGTCTGCAAAATGCAGATAGTATGGTTGTCTGAAATACCTAACATCCACAGTTGTCTATAGCTATATAAAGGAAATGTAGCAGGATGATGTAGCTGAACAGAGCCAGATATGAATGTGTATGAATAAAAATGAAAATGTATATTGATGTAGCAGTAACATTCCTATCACCAACTTGTAGTAGTTATCACATAGAAAACTATAGGCAGAACTGTAGTGTGTATATATCTGCAGCTATTAGAAATGTACAGCATATGTATTGGTATTTGAAGTTGTTAATTAAATTTTCTTCATCCTACTCTATAACCACATATAATCCATTCCACATGAAATTGGTATGTGCAATTACAATTAACACTCCTGGACATTTGTCCTGTTGGTTCATACATATTTTCATGTATGTTGATGCATCTGCCCTGTTCATACATCCATACCTGATGGCCTGTTGCCATCAATCAACCCTGCATATTGTTGGACTGTGTATTGCTGTTCAAAATATGCATGTGTTATGCTTGCTGTTCAATGGTTTGAATATATGGGTGTTTGGTTAATGGGAATACTAATGCATGCTGTTACAACTAATTGTGAATGGTATTGTACGTTACTAACCCAAACTGTCATGACATAATGCAAAACATAGGACCACAGGGAAGACGGGTTCCAGAGGACCCACCTCTCCCTCCTCAGCTGGTGAGTGCACCTGGCAGTAGTGCCCAGGCTGGACCCTCCTCCGCTGGCCCTGTGCCACCTGTGGGTGGAAGCACTAGAGGGGATGGGGCTTGTCCCCCCTCTGCAAGCGTGGCCAGAGGAGAACATCCACTCACCCTCTGTAGTGTCCGGACTGTGGTGCGTAGGGAGATCCGGCACGCTGTGCTTGGGCCCCTACGCCAGCTTGAGGCATGGGTGGCACAACTAACGGGCGTGCCTGCTGCCCGGCCTACACAGCCCCCAGCACAGCCTGTCCTGGGCCATGAAGGCACAGTGGCAACTGCCCATGGGTGGGGATATCAGTACCACTGTTGCCATTTGTGGGCTCATGGGCTCTAGATATCCAAACATCCATCCCCGTCAATTGTGTAATCCCCCCCCACATGTGTCATACAGCGCCCCTGTATATGTCTTGTTTGTCTTGTCTTTTAACCTACCCAACCTACCTCCCCAGCTATACGAACTTCTTGTACCTGACATACCACTCTCACCTGAAAAAAAAAAAAAAAAAAGGCACTCTGTACCCACAAAAAAATTATGCCCCATACATAGCTGCCCATTTCACACACATGTCTGCTGGACATGGAAACTGTCAATTACAATTGGCTGTACAACAAGTATTATTGTTGTCCTTACACCTCTCTCAGAGGTGGAAGGTTTCAAATGTCACAGCAAATTACAAACATATGCACAGCTGTTGCTGATGAAGAAATGTGCAGCTATGGGCCTTACCTACATCCCTCCTGCAAAACCCGAGCTTGTTTCCCTACTGTCTTACCCTCTTTGTGACCCCTTTTTCACCACTTTCCTGTCTCCTCATTTTCATTTCTTTCAAAGAAAATAGCGCGGGTGTGCACAAGAGTAAGCACTTTTAAGCGGTTGTAAGCGGGTGTGCGCAGAGCTGAAAGCCAGTGCGCTTGTGTGAGCTCCGCGCAAACCAGCGCTAACCCGCTTACAACTGCTTAAAAGTTCCTTAGCCACTCTGAATGACAAGGCCTGTAGTCTGCTCAAAAGCAAAGTAAAATCCCACTGTCAGTCCCGAACAGAGGACCTTGGAAACAGTAGTCTGCATGACTTACCACTAAGCCATGACTGCGATATAAGAACATTGTGCTACAATAAATATATCATGTAATAGTAGGAATGAATGTAGTACACAAGGCATGTCATGTATATTTACTGTCAAATGTAGTGGATTTCTAGAATAGTAGTGTGTGAACAGAAACAGCCATGCTAGTTGGTAGCTAGTAGGTAATAATGTCACTGTAGCACCTTGCAAGCCACACACATACTCACAGCAGGATAATCACTGCCCATACCCCACAACCTCTTACAGGAACACATCCGGACTAAGTAATAAAAAATGTGGAGCAAAGGGCCAAAAACAGGAACACATTCCAAATAATGCTACAACAAACTTAGACAGTTCAGAGAGTAACAGGTTCTGCATTTTGTTGGATGTTTGGAAGGCTATGAAGTCTGAAACTGAAATGTTTGTCACTATAGTCTGACTTGAGCCCGAGTGATTTTCCAGAAAAAGCTGTTTATGAGATATTGACCAAAATATGAGGCAAACATGTGGACAGCCTGTAAATATCTGTACACTTGAGAGGTCTGACACTGCCATATTTGAATAGTTAAGAGCCTAGACATAGCAACAGTGACTGAGTTACAGGGATGCCCCACAGACTCCCTGTGAAATGTACAAACAGTAGGCAGAAAGGTGTTACAACACATGCAATGGTAACTATGAAGTACTGAAAGTATGCACCACTTGCACGGCAGAAATAGTGTAGTAATACATATGCTCATGCTATCCCACAGTCACAACTGCAGAATACCAGACAATTTAATGGGTGTACCCCACTGATGTGTGCCATTCCATGAGGCAGATAAAAGATGCACCTGAGAGTCTCTGGGGCCTGCTCAGCAGCATACTCAAATACCCTAATAGATGTCAAGGCTCACACCAAGGTGTGAATGTACATGGAAAGTAGGAAAGCCACAGCAAAACACTACAGTCAAGACACCTAGCAGGCATACAAGTAGTGAATGTAAAGGGCAAATATTGAAGCCATAGCAACAAAGTGCAGAAGCCAATGCTATATACCAGTTAAACCACATGTCCCACAGGAAAGCACACACACCCACATTAACAGTAGTAGTAGTCTTAGGTGTCAGTGTACATACACACTTAGTACAGGAAACTGGAGAAATGAATGGAGAAATGTTAATCTACAACACAGCCAGAAATATGAGAGTGATACTAACCTTTACACTCACAGAACAGTGTCCAGAGCATACCAGCATGGTCCCTGCCCTTAAACTCTGAAAGGGCTATGCCTATCTCACATACCTTTTTATAGTACTGTTCTGGAATCACAGTGAGAACTGCAATCAGTACACAACTGGCTGCATGCAATTAGCAAATGCTGGCTAACAATTGGTGCAGAGGCCATCACATGGACATATGCAGATACCTACAAAAGCATGCTGTACTCGCAGTCCACACATGCAATACTTTCATTGCACCCTGTGGAGGTAGGGAGAGACAGAGAGAGAGAGAGGGACAAAAAAAAAACATACACAAACAAAAGCAGTCATCAAAACCCACTCGAAAGCTGACAACTGCCAGCTGGAGCAGCAGGACACCAAACCAAACGGCAATGCAAGCAGCTGTGACAAACACAGGTAATGTAAAGTAATACTTTAAAAGTCTACATACTGTGAACCCTCCATATGTGTCATTGGTCTGTATCTATATGTATATGAAGATGTGCATAGGGCAGGGGACATACAGCAACTATCAGTGAAGGCTGTACATACATATGTATGTGAGGGCATCTATGTGCACATATCAATGTAGGTTGAATGTAGGTTGTAGTGCAATGTACAATGTAGGTTTCACAGTTATATATGTTTAGCAGTATGTTAGTGTGTGTATACAGTTTTGTAAACAAACATGTTGATATACCTATCTATCATATGGATACGTATGTATGTCAATATATGTATGTATATATATATATATATATATATATATATATATATATATATATATATATATATATATATATATATATATATATATATATATAATATGCATATATGTATACATAGATAGAGAGGGATGTAGGAATACATAGACAGATGTAGATAGATAGAATATGTACAAACATATATATGTAATACACACATACAGATATAGATATATGTAGATACATATACATAGACAGACAGATCTGACTATCTACAGATATGACTGTATATGACTGTCTCACACTCCCCCTGTCCCACCCCTCAACCCCTCTCTGTCACACCCCCCCTCCATATCTATAGCAATATATGTACATCGATATATATGTGTATATGTATACAGATATATATATATATATATATATATATATATATATATATATATATATATATACACATATATATATATATATATATATATATATATATATATATATATATATATATATATAGATATATATATAGATATATATATATATATATATATATATATATATATATATAGAGAGAGAGAGAGAGAGAGAGATTTATATATATTCTGAGTAAGGCACATGTGTACAGATGTATTGCAACAGGTGCCTGGTGACAAAGGCATGGAGTGAACACCAGTGTCAAAACTGGAGTACCATACCCCATTTCAAATCACCTACACCAGTAACCACCAGATATGTGATTGGCTGCCCACCACTGCATGTGTCAGGGGTGAACAGGGTTATAAATGTGTACAATAGTCCCCCCAATGATAGTCACAGTGGCACACTATTCCTGGAATACCTGCACATGGTATGTCTCAGCATACATGGTGTGTCAGCTACGGACATGTAGGTCAGTGTACCCCTCCACACCACACAATGGCTGCCATGGTATGTACCTCACATGACAGCTACAGATATGGAGAAGGACACAGTGACATGTACAACACTGTGACAATGCACTCAAACACATTACCAATACACAGTGACTGACAACACCACAGAGTACACACATACTACCCACATAGAGGTTACTACTCCTGGATTTACATACTTAGGTCACACCCATGACTGATGTCCAACAACCATAGTAACACCTCACACCATCCACAACCTAATTTACTTCTGTGTGTCATCCGTGACACTGTAGTAGAGAGCACATGGTGGAGGTACAGGTTCCTACCCACAGATAAGCCATACCCTGCAATAAACCACACAGCATTAAGAAGCAAGACTCCCCATGAGTACATGTCACACATACCCCTGCTGAATGTTAGTCAAATAGGTAATATGCCATATGAGTCACCATGTGTAACTGTTTAACAGGAGCAGGTACCATCACATCAATGTGTCACAATGGTCAGGGTAGCAGAACAGTATGCTGCTGTAGTCCCAGGGGCAATAGCATATTGTATTGTATTGTATTGTAATGTATTGTATTGTGTTGTATTGTATTGGTATGTAGAGGTGCCTCCTTCGTGGAGTGGAACCACTGCTGCTGTATGCCAGTGTACAGGTACATATCCTGTAGTCAGGCTAGTGTTACATAGCACTTCTATATGTGTGTTTAGCTCCTCTTGGAGTTCATGTAGCATGCAACCGGGGATACCATCAGGTCCCATTGATGCTGTGTTTTCTGCTTTTCTGAGGGTGGCTCTCACCTGGACATCTGTGATGACAGGGAGGTTACAGTCAGCTGGGATAAGTATGTCTTAGTTTGGGGGAGAGGGAGGGGGGAAACTTGCACTGAAACTGTCTGCCACAATGTTGCCAATATCTGTGGGTTCAGTGAATTATTTGTTGTTGTGTACTAACTATGAGCATATTGGAGGGTTTCTGACCAGGTTGCTGACATAACTGAAGAAGCCCTCATGGTTATCTGTAGTGTCCCCGTTGATTTCGCTCTCAAAGTTGCCCATGGATGTTTGTATGAGAGAAAATAGCTCCTTACTAGTGCTGATCAGACATGCCCCCCCTTTATGGAATTATGCTCTGTCTTGCAGTAGCTTCCATCTTTTGTTATACAATCTGTCTATGGCTGGGGTCCACCAGACAGGATGCTTTCCCTTTGTGGAGAGTGTCTTGGTCTTATATGGGATTGCATGATCCATGCATTCTCGGAGATGTCCATAGAAATCATTTGTGAAAAGGTCAGCATTGTGGGTTGTGTCTTCCACTGGCCCAGTGGGCTTAAAGGATGCCATGTCAGTGTTACGAAGTGTAAAGTTTGCATTTGAAATGTTATTCACTGTAGTCGTTTGTGCTGGTGGTGGAGGTGGGATATGTATATCCAGGGCAATTAGTTTGTGGTCAGCACACAGTAGTTGACGATGTACCCCATACAGTACCTCGATACAAACCCCCAGAGTGAGGAGGTGCTTTGGACCTGAATCAGTGTTCTGACTGCTGGGGTTTGGTAGTATGTCACATGGAGTGTGCCAGGTACTGTTGCACAGTTGCTGGCTGAGCACTGATACCTGGCCATTTACATGTGTATCCACCAATAGACAGACAGATGCTATATATGTGAGATATGTTGTATCACAGCAGTCGAGTAGCATGTGTAGTATGTGTGCCAAATTCTGTTGACATATTTTGCTGATATCATGTTATTTCCTTTTTCAGGACCATGGCTCACCAGCGTAATCCAGCGTACTCTGCAGCTGAGGATGAGGAGATACAGCAGAGCCCGGTGCAGGATTATGCAATACTCTTTTCCCGCACCAGCCAGAATCAGCAGGAGAGGGCTGCACTGTGGCAAGACCTGGTCTGTCGGGTAAATGACATAGGCACGCATAATAGGACATATGAGCAGGTACGACATCACTGCAGTGATTGAATCAGAAATGTCCATCAGCGTGCGTCAGATATCCACAGGCAACAGGTTGCCAGAGGTGGTGGGGTGGCTACACATCCCACACTCACCAGACTGGAGGGACTACTCATAAGTGTTGTGGTTCCAGCCCGCCAACAACAACAACAGCAGCAGACCTGCATTATGATGGAGGCTGGAGACACACAGCAGCAAGACTACGAGCGTGCAGGTAATATGCCATATGTATAGTTGACTGTTGTGTATACTGGTAGTTAATGCATGTGTGAGGTGTGTCCTTGGTTTGTAGCTGTCATCATAGTATTTAATGTGCAAGTGTGATATTCTCAATATCAGCAGCTGACCTGTGAAAGGCAACTGTTGTACTACTGACCTGTATCATACTCAGTAGCAATGGCACAGTTGTGCCCACTGACATTAATTTCCTCACTTCTGAAGGTCCCTCCAGTGTAACAGTAATGCAGCCTATCCATGCTGGTGAGTGTGTACTAACAATACCTTTAATAGTCTTGATAGTAATAGTAATATTAGGCTCACTTAGTAGTGCTCTGTGTATGCATGCAGGTGTGTCTGTGTCTGTGCGTTGATATCTCGCATACTGAGTAGTGTGCAAGTGTGCAACTGTGTGCAAGTGTGCAGCTGTGTGCAACTGTGTGCACCTGTGTGCATGTGTGCATGTGTGCATGTATGCACCTGTGTATGTGTGCATGTGTGCATCTGTGCATGTGTACACCTGTGCATGTGTGCATGTGTGCATGTGTGCACCTGTGCATGTGTGCATGTGTGCATGTGTGCACCTGTGCATGTGTGCATGTGTGCACCTGTGCATGTGTGCATGTGTGCATCACTGGTAACTTTGTGTAGACATTGTAAACTGTGTTTCCTGTTTCCGTCTCACAGGTTCTGGTGCTGCTCTGGTGTCATGCAGCAGGGAACCTGAATCAGGTGCCACAGGTACTGATAATGATGACACCTGTGTAATGGCACAGGAAGGTATGCCAGGATCCGTCATTGGTCAGCCAATTGACAGTACACAGCTGTCAACCCCATCAATGCGCACAGTCATCCTGCCAATGCATCCTTTGTCACCAATGTCCCTAGGTGATGGACAGAATACAGTGGGCATTGAAAAGGGTAATGTGGTATCTGTGGCACATGCTTCCCCACACAGCAGCCATGGGCATGACCCTGAGATGGTACCACACAGACAGATGTCCAGGGGTTCTCGTGGGAGCATCCGTGGGCGTACTGCCCCTGTCAGACGTGCCCACAGAGGTCTTACAACCTCAGCTATGTTTCAGGCTGTCATGCAGGCACAGTCATGCATGGAACGGTACACCAGATAGGGTCTGAGGGAGCTGACAGCATGTCGCACAGCCATGACTGACAGTATTGCATGACATTGCGGCTGCCATCCGTAATTTCACCGATGTCATAGACAGACGTTGTGGGGACATATTAGATCGGTTCCACAACTACATGTCCATGAGCCAGGGCAATGGTGGATGGTTGAGGCATCGACGTGGGCATATGCCAGCAACAGCAGCAGCTGGCAATCGTCGCAGATGACAACAGGGCCGCGGCCACCGCCATAGTGCTAGCAGCAGCCCCAGCAATGCTGGGTCTGTGCTGTCATCAGACCGCCCCAGGAGACCACGTGCACATGGCACTGGACAGGCCCGACAGGGATCTGTGTCCAGTCAACGAACACCTGCTTCTGATGACAGTACCCAGTCTGGATTGGTACTGGATATGGTCCGTAGCACCCCTGCACAGCACAGGTACCGTGTCCATGGCCAGAGACATTGATCTGTATGACCTGGCAGGTACAGTCTGTGGCTGTCCACAAACACCAGTATATGGCAGCCATGAGGTAGAACTGTGTGCATCCATGCACACATGCGAATTTACAACACCTAGGGCTACCGCATACACGCACACACTGCATCAACATTGCCCCACATTGTACTGCTGTCCCTCACCAACACACATACACATACATGTCAATTGGTGGTATCAGTGGCAGACTCAGGCATACCAAGTTCACACCCTGTGCATATGATGAAACTATGCCACCTCCTGCAATCTGTAACATCAGTGCAGGTACAGGTTATCATGTTGCTGATGCACAGAGTGACTACATAGACGTGTAGTAATAGTATCATGTTGTTAACAGTACCGTGTGCTGATATAATTGTGGGTATATCCCAGCATGCCTGATACAGTAAGAGTATGATTGTCTTGTACTGTTGTCTACACCCATGGTAAGTACCATAGTGTATCATCTGCACATGTTGGCATACTGGTGGTAAGGATGTCAACAGAAGGCTATATACATAGGTAGCACAGGGGATAAGGTAATGAAAGTATTGATACGCAATGATGGACATGTAAACTGCAAGTGGCATGTTGCCCACACTGGACTCTGCAATGCGGATGTTTGAGGATGTTGATATGTGTGCAGTATTACACGACTGGTGCAGGACACACAGGAGCACCCTAGCACTGCAAGCTCACATCTCATACCATGCTAGACAGCCCCAACACACAAAAGTGACTTTCACAGGAGGGAGAGTCCCCATAAATGTCAAGGATACTGTGGTGGCAGGACAGGTAGCATACATCTTACTAAGTATGGAACCACTGAGTGAAGGCTCAGTGTCTGTTATTTGACATGTGTATTACTGCAGGTATGAGCACCTGGGTTTCCATCCAGTTATTGTACATCCTGACGGTACATGGTCTGTACACATGTGTGCGCTGAGACTGGACCCTAGCCATCTGACCTGTGTATTTCCATGTACATGTGTATAGTGCCTGCATATTTGCACTGTTACTTACTGGAAGTGGTACAGCTTGTTTGTTGTACAATGGACTACATGCAGCCCTGCTTACTGTAGCTTTGTTTGCAAGCATGTTTGCTTGCAGTTACCCTGGAACACTGATCCCACCTGCAATGCAGAGTTACAGAGCTTCTGTGGACTCCTAGTGACATCTTCATAGCTTACTATATGTATGCCCATGTCTCACTTGACCGAACGTCACTGTTTGCCTTGTTCACATGTACGTTGCCTGTGACACATTGCATATGACTTACCTGGCATTTGTCAACGTCAGCAGTCATATATGCCAGTGCTAACTAATCACAGGCACTACACCCTCACATACTCACCTTCTGTACCTTGTTCCCCATTGGCCCTATGTGCTGTTAATCACCATGGCAATCACAATACTATGGTAGCATGTGCAAAGGTCACTTGTCAGTCACCTCTATGGTACAGTTGTGGAATATGTGGGTCATGTGGCAATGTCACAGCTGCCACATGTACACAGTCAACCCTCTCCCCTACACATGGAGGTACAACACATGTATGAGATGCAACCACATAGCCAAACTGGGGACTAAGCACTCTGAACCCAGTACTGGCATAACCTGTCAGGTGGCATGAAATACTACAGTGACTACAATACCAGTCTGATGTAGACCTACACTGACAGCAATCCAAACACGTGAACACACTGGGCCATTCGTGGAGCCTCAGAATAGCATCCTGCCTGAGCAGCAGACACCTCTGCAGCTGGCACACAGGCATACGTTAAACTGGAACACAGTACGTGCAACACATAGCACACAAATCCTGTGTGCCAAACAGTCACAGCCTGTACAGCTAGACAACACACCTGCTACAGTTGTGTTAGGTACCTTTATTGTCCGGTACAGTGAGGTCCCGCTCACCAGGCTGGACAAGGTGAAGGTCACAGTGATATGCCCATGGGGCACTATGGTCCACCACATAACACAAGCATACAGGTCAGTCAGAGGCATGGACACATATGACTCAGTCATTGTCCATGCCACTGTGGCTGACCTGTGATGTACCTCCCTGGACTCCATGATAGGGAACATAGAAGGGCTCTCTGAACATGTGGCACAGGCTTGTATGACCCTGACCTTGGTTGGCATCATACCCTCACCAGGAATGCTGACATATTACTGAATGCTGATGAATTACTGTAGCTACAACACCCTAGCTGAAAGGTTCCTAGCATGTAGTCACTGCATTGCTGTGGAACAATGTGTTACCACTCCCACAACAGGTGAAAACATGCAGCACCTGTTCATCAACAACATGTAGACTATATGCCCCAGACCAGATGCGTATCCCTCACTGCTAGGATGATACCATATACTACTCACACTGTATATACACATACCACATGCAGCACCCGCACAGAAGACCACAGTCATAATGTTATCCAGTGCAAATACCATGTATTCACATGTGGCAGGCGTCAGACATGGGAACTATTGAAGGTCACAGGTACATATGTGTATTTGGCACACACATACATCATCTGAGTCCATTGCCATTACTGGTTTAATCAATGTCATGCATTATTGTGAACAACAACCCACACACATGGGCATTCTGTGTGACAAAAACACACGTGGCATGTGTGGAATTCAAAGCCATAACTAACTGTGCTATGAAAGTAGTGAGAGATGCAGTAGCAGAGCATGCTATTTGCATTACTGGGAGATTTGCCCTCTTCTGCTGTACTTGTAGGGTGCTGACATCATCTCTGTGTAGAGATTGGAATATGCAGCAGCTGGTGTGTTGTACTGGTTGCCAAAAGGGTCAGTTCTCTCACACATGTAATTGCACACACCCTACTTCCACCCCCCCCACACTTGCCATTTACAGGATTCAAACCCCTACCTAGCTACGTTATGCCATAAAGACGGACACATTAGTGGAGCGCACTATTCACATTACTGGGAGGTTTCTTTTCTCCTGTTGTACTTATAGGGTGCTGACATCATTAGTGCTTAGAAAGGGGAATGTGCATCCTGTAGTGTGTTCTCCTAGTTGCCAAAAGGGACATTTCCCTCACACAGAATTGCACACACACTAGCCCCCCCTCATCCAAACACACACACTTGCCATTTGCAGAATTCAAACCCCTACCTAACTATATTATGACACTCAAGATGGATGCATTAACGGAGTGCGCTATTCACATTACTTGGAGGTTTTCCTTCTCCTGCTGTACTTATAGGGTGCTGACATCATTGGTGTTTAGAAAGGGGAAGGTGCATCCTGTAGTGTGTTCTCCTAGTTGCCAAAAGGGACATTTCCCTCACACAGAATTGCACACACACTAACCCCCCTCATCCAAACACACACACTTGCAGGATTCAAACCCCTACCTAACTATGTTATGACACTCCAGATGAACGCATTAGTGGTGCGCGCGATTCGCATTAGTGGGAGGTTTCTCTTCTCCGGCTGTACTTATAGGGTGCTGACATCATCAGTGTTTAGAAAGGAGAATGTGCATCCTGTAGTGTGTCTTCCCAGTTGCCAAAAGGGACATTTCCCTCACACAGAATTGCACACACACCAACGCTGCTCACCCAGACTGCGCATTTGCAGGATTCAAACCCCTACCTAACTATATTATGACACGTGAGAGAGATGCACTAGCAGAGCACACTATCCGAATTACTGGGCAGCTGTTCTGCACCTGCAGTATTTATAGGGTGCTGACATCATTATTTCTACAGAGGTATGTACATCTAGTACTACCTATCAGGTGGGGAATAGCATATATATGCATTTGCAGCCACCTACTTCAGGGTCAGATATGCACATCAGCACTGGCAGGTTATGTTCTATACCATGCTTCGTGACCACAGGACCTGTAACACACAACACAACCAGTTCAGACCACCCCTCCCACATCCAGGACACACACTTTGCTTCCCTGGGAACAGTGCCAAGATATGCAGGCGTTCACATACACCATTCCAGTTGTTAACATCAGGTACAGGTATATTGTGTGTGGGAACTACTCGGGCCTCTACAACATTACCCTACAGCCACTACAATCTATGAGTCCATGTGCTATGGCAGAACCACTCACTACAGCCACAAGGTGGAATACATATGCACCTGACCATCTGCAACATGGGTACTCACTGTTCCACACCAGAGGTAGACCACCATTGTTGATATCTGACCATACCCACCTTTCCCTGGACATCCATATCCCATCCCCACCCCCAGGCAAGGTTGTCACTGCAAAGAAAGTGTATTTATCAAAAGCAGACTTTACACTTGTGAAGACTGGGGTGGAAGACTTCAAAGGACCCATGCTGAGGGAGTATACAAGCCACTCTGCATAATCCTTGACAATTGCATTCTATGAGCATGTGGAAGGTTTGCATTGATCATGCTATCCCAAATATACCCATGACTCCTCCACAACAGGACACCTGTCAGGTGTACACCAGCCATATATGAGCTGTCCAACAGACAGAGTGAGCTAATACATTGCAGAGCAGTAGGCCACAGAGGGAGGACATTTCTGAACAGTGCTGGCATGACACTTCAATCCCTCATAATCATCACGACAAAGTGTTGACAGTGAAATTGTCCAGACAATGCAGATAAGGCTCCCCTCACTCTGTTATTGATGCCCACTTACTGTTAGAGGTCCTCACCAACCCTCTTCCAGCACACACCAACAACATGGATGTGGCTTAGCAAATTCAACCCCTGGGATCTCCACTGTATCCCTGCTTGATGGAGGCACAGCACACTAGACTCATACGGTGCCTTATGTGACCTACTGTACAGTGGCACAGTAGCCTACTGTACTGGGGAGGCAGACGCCAAGTACACTCTGGCTAAGCTGGCATTCCCTAGGACAAACAGCCTAGTGTTGACCTCTACACCCATATGTTTAATTGTCAGATGCACAATATTTGTTGCTGATAGACTGTTTGCAGGTCTTTATTGCCATAGCATTCCCTGTTTCTATGAACAACTTGTGTATCTGTGAAAGATGTTTGAATATGAGAAGGATCCACTATATCACTTTTGTCTCTGTAGTCATTTAACTGTGCGCATTGGGCAGATTGCTGTAATGTGGTTGGTTTCTGGAATAACACGTACAAATACCAGATATGTGTGGCCAACTGCTAAACTGAGTGGCCAACTGCTAAACTGAGATTTGAACTAAGTGTGTGAGCATGCCCAGTTCAGGCTTTCCATGGCATGTTGTCTGACATATGTCTCATTTATCAAGTGTGCGAGCATGCCCAGTGTGAGCTTTCCATATGTTGAACTCTGCAGCCCACCACATTTGTGGATGAGTGTGAACTTCAACAATATGTCACGTTTATGGTTGTGTGTTGTGTGTCATGTTGTGTACTTACTGTCCAACTGCTTTGTGTCTGAACACAACAGGGATTATACTGTGCCTGCAGGGTTTGCATGGGATACTTTGCATACAGTTGTCAACATCCTTTCATACTGACCTAACACTGTAGTACCGTATTGTGTACTGGTTCAGTACTTTCACTGTGGTGGACAGTATCCTGGGCTTTAGTCCTATCACTGCTTTACATTTTCATAGTGAGCACGACAGACTGGTTAGGGGCCAGTTGTGCACATCTGACCATGTTGCATTATGTTCAGATATGACCTACTTAAACTAGGCTTGTCCAACATTGGTAGTGTATTCCACAACATAGGTGGACATTGGCAAACACTAGCGATGTGCCCTAGGCCATTTCTAATGCTAGTCAGAGAGTGTGTTTGTCCTTCGACACACATTGTAAGTGGAGTTTGCCATGACATATGTCATGGTTAGTATACTGTGCCTCCGTCTACCTGTGACATAACAGTGATACCCAGGGTAAACCTCCTCTTGAGGAGAGTCGATGAGTGACTCTCTGGCTAACCTGTACTGGGAGTTTACTCAAGAGTGACGGTGTCTTCTGTGTTATGGATCATTCAGTAAAGCTTGTCCTATGTATGTCAGTGCTGGGGTTCAGGTCTCTCATGTGCATAGCTCACTGCCATTCAGATTGTACAAGGTGCAGCATGTTCATTGCTTCCAGCTTGGACATGGCTTTATACATCAGGCACAGCTTGCCTCTGGGTGGGCAGTATGGCAGTGTGTGGAGCTGCAGTTTGTTTAATCAGGCAACAAATGGCATCTGTTCAAGCTCTATGATACTCCTGGTGAGGTACTTTTGGGGACTTTACAGTTGATGGAGGTGTCTGCTGAGGTACATCCCACAGGGGCTATTGTAGTCAATTGTAACACTGATAAAGGATGACTGCAGAGCCACAATGACCTCCCCTTATCTATATCTGACAACCTTCATGATTAGGTGGGTATATGGTATGTTTCTGTAACCACTACAGTCACATGCTTGTCCAGTGCAGGATATCTATCAACTTGTGTCCCCAGGTCTCTCATTACATGTTAAGTACTTAATGGGTTAACACCTATGTGGTAATTGGTGGGCAATTACTCTATATCCACAGGGGTTGACTATACACTTTTCTGCAATTAGCTTGCTAACATGGCTATGGCACCAGTTGTCTGCTTCTATGTGGCCCTTTTGTGGGATGCTTGTGTCAGCTGGAGGGTCAGATATGGTGGCCAGTTTGTAGTCCTCTGCAAACTTGTTCAGACACAGTCCTTCCATGTTGGCCTGTACCTATGGGACATATATACCAAACGAGGGAGGTCCCAGGACCAAGCCTTGTGGGATGCCAGTTATATCTGGTTTGTAGTCTGACATGGCTGCAGCATGTCTGACCATGTCAGTTCTGTCCTTGGTCTGGTTTGCAACCCCTCTACTGACATAGGGGTTTATATTTAAGCTGGTGAGCTTATCTATAATGAACACGTGGGGAATTGTATAGAAGCCTTTGCAAGGTCCAGCTACGCTGTGTGGACCACATTGCCCTCATCAATGACCTTAATGACTGTTTCAAATGAGTCAAACATGTTTAAGGGGCAGGATCTGCACTTAAGAAAGCCACACTGGGTAGGGTCAGGTGTCAGTAGGTCCCCAATATCTTTATGTCTGTGGTATATGCTGATCCTTTCCATAGCTGTGCAGATCAAGCTTGTCAGGATTCTGAGGTGGTAGTTTGCAGTATCCATTCAGGCAACACCTTTGTTGAGAAGGACCACTGTTGTTGTACACTGCTCTTTGGGGACATATCCTGTGGTAAGGCTGACATTGAGCAGTAGTGTTATTTGGCATTCCATTCTTCTTGGAGTCCATGTTGGACTCAGCCCAGGACACCATCTCATACCATTGATGCTGTGTGTTTTGCTTTGTAGATGCTGGCTGTTACCTCAGCATCTGCAATGTCAGGGGGCCAGCAGTCTGCTGGGATAGATATTTTGCATTTTGGGGTTGCACTGCACCTGTCAGGTTGGATGTTGGCAATATGTGTGTGTGTTTGGTATGTTGTTTGTAATATTTGAGTGATTCAGAGCATATCTGTGAATTCCCAATAAGGCTCCTACCATCAGTTAAGAAAGCCTTGTGATTATCCTTAGTGTCCTGTACAATTTGTATCTTCATAGGTTCATAGGTTCATACTAGGCTATCCGCCCTAGGGCATTTATAAGCCTAGCCAGAGTGTGTGTGGCTTTTGCCACCCCTTGCTATGTGAATATTATGGCCATTTATGATTTACTTTACTGTGCCTCTGTCTGGACGTGACACAGTGAAGACCCCTGTGTACATCTACGATCATCCATCCACTTGGCAAGATTCCTGTTGAAGAGTGTCAGTGAGGGGCTCTGCCTAACATGGAATGGGATTCTGTTCCAGGGTGTAGGGAGCCTCTGGGTTATGTATCTGTCCCTCCAGCACATCCTAATTCATTATGTGTTGCGGTTGACATCTCTCGCTCTCACAGCTCCGATGACTTTGGGTTTTCTGGGGTGGAGCATGTCCATTACTCCTGTGTTGGACATGGACTTGTACAACAGGCATACAATGCCTCTGTTTAGGCAGTATGTGACTGCATTCAGCTGGGGTGTCTACAGCCAGGCAGTATATGACATATATTTGAGACCCTTTATCCTCTTGCTGAGGTACCTTTGAGGTCTTTCTAACTGCTGCAGGTGTCGGGTAAGGTACATCCCAAATGAGGCATTGTACTAGATTATGGGTCTGATAAGAGAACAGTATAGGGGCACAATGACCTCTGTTGACGTAGATGTGAATCCTTTCATGATACGGTGTCCAATATAGACAGTCTTCCTAGCCACATTGGCAATGTGAGTGTCACATAACAGATTACTGTCCACTTGTGTCCCCAGGTCCCTGATTACTCCTTCCATACATAATGAATTACCACCTATGTAGTAATTTGTGAATACCTTGTTTGGTATTTGGTGAGACATTCATACTGTCCAGTGTTGAAGAATTCCTGGATTACAACAACTACATACAATAACCAACTGTCTCCAGCTGAAGAAATATATAATCCAGGCAAATCCAACCAAAGCTCTCTTTTATTCTTATATATGAACCCACGATAGTTGAGCGCTTTCATCCAGATACAACTGGACTTCATCAGAACAACATAACAAAACACCCACCTCCTTTTTATACAAAAAATTCCCGCCTAAAACGTAAATTATACCATTAATTAATCAATTAAGAAAATACAAATTTAAAAACATAGTTCAAAATATAATGTGCTACACATTACATTTAAGTTAAAACATTTCCACATTAATTAAAATCCATCATTTATATATAGTGCTCTCCTTTTGTTAATATTAATTTCTAAGAAAGTTCCATACATAATATAAATACTTCATCTAACACAAACTTCGTTCTAATTCTAACTAATAGTTAGAAATGATGTCTGTAAATATGTCCTCCTTTTCTATTATTATTATTTCTCCCAAGAATTATTTTAATTTTTGGTTTTTGGTTTAATATTACAAGATTATATTTATAAGTTATTTCATTACATACACTAAGCACATCAAAAATGTTATTCTATAATGTACCTCACTGGTATAAAAATATATGCATCTATTAATATTTTTAACATTACACGCAGCATACCCTTATAACTTGATACTGTATTACTTATTACCTGCTATCTTAACAATGGCTTAGTAGGTATTACTTCACTGAGTCCTGGTATTACTGCCGCATTAAGTCTAATCTGCCATCTGACTTCTTTGTCGCTCACTAGCGCCTTAATATTTCCTCCACGTGGATTTGGTCTCACCAGTTCCAATATGGCAAACTTAAACCCTGTGCAACTTTTCTTGTTCATAAGGTGCCTTGACAAGGCATTATTGGGATCCTTCTTTTTTATGCAGTACAAATGATCATATATTCTGTTTTTCAGATGTCGATCAGTTTTCCCAACATAATAATTCATACATGTGTTGCACAGGGCTAAGTATATGACATGCTGGCTCATACAGTTCCCATTCATAAATCTAATTTTTGTTTTAACATTATTATTGAGTATAATTGAGTCTCTTTCAAGAATATAACTGCAGTAATTACAGTTGCCACATTTTTTAGTGCCAAACTTCACCCTCTTAGTATTACTGTTGTAAGAGTTATAATTGATTTCTAAAATTCTCTTTATATTATTACCAGTTTTATAAACAAATCTAGGGATATTAGGTATTTTTTCCTTTATACTACTGTCACTTGTTAGGATGTTCCAGTTTGAATGAATTATGCCCTTTATCTCATTACTACATGCTCCATATTTCAAAATACAGGCTTTATAATGTCCCTTTTCACAATTTCCCTTTTTACCATTTATGTGGCTTGTTGGTCCTTTTTTGTTTTCCAGACCTATCCCTAATAAGGGTGGATATTTCCGGCCCCATTCATCTGCCACATATGTTATAATGTCTGTTACCATATCCCTTGGGTAGCCCTTTTCTATAAATGCTCTACCAATAAAGTTTAATTCAGATATCATACCCTCCTTTGTTGTTGTCATTCTTGCTGCTCTTATGCACTGCCCTTTTATAATACCTCTTTTGGTGTTATAAGAATGGGCACTACCATAGTGTAGGTAACTATTACTGTATGTTTCCTTCCTGTATATTTGCGACTGAAAGGATGTACCATCATTAGAAATATAGGTATCAAGGTAATTAATCCCCACTTTATCCATTTTGTATGTAAATCTTAGGTATCCTGTTGTTTGATTAATATACCTTAGGAAGTCGGTCAATTCGTCACTGCTACCTTTCCATAGGATGAAAATGTCATCCAAAAAATGGACATACGTTGTTATTGATTTCATCCAAATAGAATGCAGTACAAATTCCTCCTCCCAATCTAATAGTACAAGGTTGGCATATATGGGAGTACATGATGCTCCCATAGCCACTCCTGATACCTGTCTAAAGTATTCACCTTCATAATAGATGTAGTTAAAATCCAACACTAATTCCATAAATGCTGCAAGTAAGGTAATTTCATCAGAAGGGAGTCCACTATGTTTCTGCAAACTACACATAAATCTTTCTAAGCCTTCCACTTTGGGTATGCAAGAAAACAAATCTTGGATGTCAATGGTAACAAACAACTGTTCAGAATTCCATAATTCATGTGTGAACAATCCCAAAAATTCCCACGAATCTTTGATTATGTGCTTTGTAGATGTATATATATGTTTCAATTTATAATCAATATACTTCCCAAAGGGGAATACTTTACTATTGCTTCCAGAAATAATAGGCCTAAAGGGAGGGTCAAATAGATCTTTATGGATCTTAGGAATCCCTTTAATTGTTGCCAGTATGGGAAAATCCACCTTTAAATATTTGTACAAATCCTCATCTATTCTATTATCTAGTAAAAATGCTTCCAAATATGAGTCAATTCGTCTATATGAAATGTTGACTTCATTTAATGATGATACTTCATATTGATCAGTATTGTATAGTATTTCAAACATTTTTTTGATATATTTAATGTTATCATATAGTACTACCCCACCCCCCTTATCTGCTGCCAATACTCTTACATTATTCTCTTTGAGTTTCTCCAGAGCTAAAATAGCCTGCTGATTAGCTGCTCTGTGCTTGGTGTTATACTTCTTTTTGTTATACAATGAATATATTTCCTTGTTTATAACATTCTCAAAGGAAATTAATGTCTTGGCTAGCGGGGGGGGGGGGGTAAAGGTACTCTTCTTTCTTAATCCTTCATTGTGCCTATATTCTGTGTCATTTTGGAAGAATATTCCAAGATTTAATTTCCAAAGAAACAATTTGGTCTCAACCAAAGTATCAGTTAGGTCCATTGACCTATCTGGAATGTATTTCATTCCCTTAGTCAAAATTTGTAATGATTCAGGGTTGATGTTATAAGCTGTATAATTATATATTTTAACATCCCCCCCTACTTCTAATATGTTGGGGAATGTAGAGTCAGCTATCTGCCTTACTGGCACTATCGCTGACATCTCCCCTGCACCAAAGGGCTCATTATTCCATATTTCTTTTATTGTCTGTAATTGTTCCACCGTTGGTTCCCCCTCCCCTGTTTCTTCAGAGTCGGCCAATTTTCCACTTCCCCATTCTCCCATAAAAAATCTTGTTCAGGGATATATGGCCTATGTGAATTTTGTCTCTTTCACATATGTATTATTTTTGCCTCTTGAGTTTCCACTTCTCCATCTATAGGCCCTCCCCTGTTTGTACTGCAAGATATCTCTTTGTAATTTCCTATTCTTTCATTCAAACATTTTTTTACTATTGGTTTCTGCATAGTCATACTGTTTTTGGTAAAGTACTTCCCATTGTGGGAATAACAGATCCCTAGTAATATTATTACTCATTTCTTCTGCCTCACACAAAAGGCTACTTAATTTCGTATCATTATTTGTTATAATAAATTTCATGAATCGTTTTCCAAAATCATCAAACATGCTGTTACAGATTTTAACATTGTCTACATTCATTTCTATGCCTATAGGCTCTTTAAAAAATCGTAAGCCCATAGGAATCACATTACAGTCAATACATTTGCGCAAATACATGTTTTCCAATTGCAACATTTTTATCTTATTTAGTTTATCACCAAATGAAAAAATCGTTTGTTTAAGTGTTGCAGGTTTGTCTTGTTCATCACTACATTTTGCGTTTACTTCATTACCAACTTTGAATTCAAAAGACGTATGCATTATTCTGTCACTGTTAAATATATTATTATTTCCCCCAGGGGAAGAGTGAAAAACAGTACCTTTTTTGTGACCAGTATTTGTTTTTAGTTTTTCAGTAGTAGCATAAGTCCTTGTTGGTAATGCTCGTTTGGGTTTGGCACCCGATATAAGATACACATCCTCTTCCTTGTCGTCTTTAGTCCCTGTTAAATTAAACATATTTTCCAAATTACTCGGACCTTGAATTTCACCTTTCCTCGGCGTACAGTCAGTCGAAAGCGGTAAGGAATGTCTCCTCTGCCCATTCGGGATGTCCGCGTCACTGCCGTTGCCCATGGAGGAACGAGATGACATCAATACGTTGTTTGTGTTAGCATGATTTCTACCATTTAAAGTGGTAGTAGGTGGTGTTAAAAGTTCGATTAAGCGTGACAATTCTCCTTTTACAATCGCAAGTTCAGAGTGGAACTTGGTGAGACCAAATCCACGTGGAGGAAATATTAAGGCGCTAGTGAGCGACAAAGAAGTCAGATGGCAGATTAGACTTAATGCGGCAGTAATACCAGGACTCAATGAAGTAATACCTACTAAGCCATTGTTAAGATAGTAGGTAATAAGTAATACAGTATCAAGTTATAAGGGTATGCTGCGTGTAATGTTAAAAATATTAATAGATGCATATATTTTTATACCAGTGAGGTACATTATAGAATAAAATTTTTGATGTGCTTAGTGTATGTAATGAAATAACTTATAAATATAATCTTGTAATATTAAACCAAAAACCAAAAATTAAAATAATTCTTGGGAGAAATAATAATAATAGAAAAGGAGGACATATTTACAGACATCATTTCTAACTATTAGTTAGAATTAGAACGAAGTTTGTGTTAGCAGATGAAGTATTTATATTATGTATGGAACTCTCTTAGAAATTAATATTAACAAAAGGAGAGCACTATATATAAATGATGGATTTTAATTAATGTGGAAATGTTTTAACTTAAATGTAATGTGTAGCACATTATATTTTGAACTATGTTTTTAAATTTGTATTTTCTTAATTGATTAATTAATGGTATAATTTACGTTTTAGGCGGGAATTTTTTGTATAAAAAGGAGGTGGGTGTTTTGTTATGTTGTTCTGATGAAGTCCAGTTGTATCTGGATGAAAGCGCTCAACTATCGTGGGTTCATATATAAGAATAAAAGAGAGCTTTGGTTGGATTTGCCTGGATTATATATTTTTTCAGCTGGAGACAGTTGGTTATTGTATATACTGTCCAGTGTCTTCAGGATGGCTGGGTGGGGTTTCTGTGTGTGAGAGTGTGGTCTGTAGCATGCTGCATGCAGTTTTATCTACAGTTAGTTGCACATGGGTGGTCTCCGATGCTTCATGCATTGTCAGTTACCTGGATGTGTGGGTGTCTGTGCTGAATATGGATACTCCCCCTCCTTTTATGTTTTGGTCCAGGTTTTGGGGCCATAACACATGATATGAGGTATAACCTGGTAGTGCTGGTGTGCTGTCAGGAGCCTTGCTGCAGGTTTCTGTCACTGCACAGACATCAAAGTTCTCCATACTGGGGAGGGCCTCGGGAGCATGCATATTGAGGTTTACACGTCTGCATTGGTCAGCATTACCCTTATGTTTCTTTCCACTTATGTATTCTAGGGTGGTGGGTTAGTCTTTTCAGCCTTGCCTACAAAAGGCTCTATGGAGGTGGCAAAAGCCTTATAATATCCAGATACCCAGGGGTAACAGGTGCAAGCCATCCCTGGAACAGCAGCGTGGCTTGACAAGCATGACATCCCAAGCAGACAGACATTGGATCCCCTTGGAATGACACCAGTAATTGTGCCACTTGTTAAAGCTGATCATTCTGTGTTTGTACTGTGGCATCATTCTTGGTGAGGGTAGGATGCTGCAAACGGTCAGTGTCATACCGGCCTGGACTACATAATCGGAGAGCTCATCTATGTCTCTTTTCATGTAGTCCGGGGAGGTACATCTCAGGTCATTCACGCCAGCATGGACAATGACTGCATCATATTTCTACTTGCTTTCTGGGTGACCTGCATACTTGTGTTATGTGGCGTATTGTAGCAGCCTACAGGCAGCTTACTGTACCCTTTCCCTTGTTCAGTCTGGTGAGCAGGACAGCAGTGTGTCTGAATATGGAGTCACCTATTACAACTGTATCAGGCATGTTGTTTCTCCTTCTGGCCTGTGACTGTTTGGTACACCAGCTTTGTGTACTATGTGTTGCATGTGATATGTTTGGATGTTGTGGTTGCTTGGGTGTCTGCTTTGGAGGCCTCTGTTGATGTGGTGTGTTTGTAATTAGGGCCTCCGGGAATGTTTTTCTGTGTTTATGTCTTTGGTTTGCAGTTGTTATAGGTCTATGTGGGACTGGGTTTGTGGTGTGTGTGGTTACCTTCTCCTCCTGACTAGTTTTGACAGTACTGAGTTGAGGGAGCTCAGCCCCCGGTTTGGATAAATGGTTGCATCTCTCACATATATTTGTATTTCTTGGGGGGAGTTGAGGGTTGTCTGTGTACTTGGGACAGGTGTAACATTGCCTCAAGATTCACAGATTCAACTTGTTGTAGCTGTCCTTAGTGGATTATATGTGTGGACATATTTTATTGCCATACTACTGATCAGTGATTACTTCCCTTTTTATGTTTGCTCTATCATGTAGTAGCTTCCTCATTCTCTTGCATGGTTTGATAATGGCTGGAGTCCACCATGCCAGATGCCTGCGTGTATGGCATTGTGTCTTGGTTTTATTTGGGATTGCATAATCCAAGCATTCCTGGCAGTGTTCATGGAATGCCTGTATAACAGGTTCTGAGGTGTGGCCCATATTTTGCACCTGCGCAGGGCCTTTAATGGATTCCACATCAGTTTGGAGGAGTGCAACTTTTGCTTTACACATGTTTTTCACTGTAGTTTTCAGCCCAGGGACTGTGGTCAGGATGTGTATATCTGGTGTGATTACTCTATGGTCTGGTCTTACCAGTGAGGGATACACTTCTCATCTTGCCATCCAGTACCCATGTTGCTGATTATCACATCCAGTATGCTTACCCCTCTTGTGGGAGTGGTACGTTGTTCCTGGGCATTTTGGTTAATGGATTCTAGGAACTTTTGTCCTACAGTGTTGGAGCTAGTATAATGCTCCCAGTCTATGTTTGGGTATTTTCAGTCACCCAATATAATGTGGTTTGGAGGGCTTGATATATTCATGTATTGCAACATAGGCCAAGTGCAGTTCCTGGTGTTAGGACAGTAGTCTGTAGCAGGCTATAAACTGGGGGGCAGTTTTAGCCACTGTTACTTGACCATGGCTAGTCCACGCTGCTTCTTGTTGTGGTACCAACATGGGGGTGTGGTTATCCTTGACAATTATTGCTAGTCACCCTCCTTTTGTAGCTTGTTCCCAGTTTTCTGTTACAGGACAGATATCAACATTCTCCATACTGGGGGAGTTTAGACTGCATGCATCTTGCTGTTTACACTTCTGGCATTGGGTAGCATTACATCTAGGTTTTTATCCCTTCTGATACCTATGGTGGTGGGTTTGTATTTAGAACCTTACCTATTCAGGGCATGCTGTGGGTAACAACAGTCTTTGCCAGTATCCATAAGGCCTGGACTGATAGGTGCACTCCACCTCTAGCAGGTGGAGCATCATGTCATGCTCAGCATGTCATCCCAGGCTGGCACACATTGGATCCCCTTTGACTAACTGCAATACTTCAGCCAATTATTGCAATTGATCATCTCATTGTCATATTGTGGCATCATGCTTGGTAAGGGTAGGCTGTTAGTCAGGGTCATCAAGTGTGCATATATTACATGGTGTTACATTGCTTAACACATGGCATTCATGCCTCAAGTGGTGCTGCATGGCTGCCTCTGTCGGATGCACATACTACACTCCCTGTACATGTTTGAGAGCAGGTTATGTCATTTTAGGCATCCCTGTTATTATATGAGTGAGTCAGAGAGGGGTATCATTCCCAGGATTCCTACTGAGCCAGTGCATGTGCTATGCGTTGCCTCTTTGCCAAGGCCAGGGCATACTGGGCACGCCTCCTTCTGCCTACTGGGGCATGCTCAGGTTGTTCCTCCTCCGAGTCACGCTCTGCCTGTGATGGCCTTGGCAATGGTGGGGGGCTGTTTGGCCCGGCCCTATGCTGGTCCTGCTGCAGCTGTTTTCGCAAGATCATATTATGTAGCATAGCACATACCATGACAATTTGGGTACATGTAGTTGGGGAGTACTGCAAGGCTCCACCAGATGTGTCCAGACACCGGAACTGTGACTTGAGCAGCCCAAACACACGCTCTATTACATTGCGTGTTTGTGCGTGTGCCTCATTATGGCATTCCTGTTCAGGTGTGTGTGCATTTCTGATGGGTGTCATCAGCCACGGCTCCAGTGCATAACCTGCATCCCCCACTAGGTGTCCATGTGGGATGTCCCCATTGGCAAATGTCTGGTACAGCTGCGTCAAATGCCAGATATGGAAATCATGGTAGATCCCAGGGCAGCCAGCACATACATTCATTATTATGCCCTGGGCATCACACACGACCTGGCAGTTGATGGAGGGGAAGCCCTTGCGGTTAATGTAGGCCCTACCCCGCTCACCGGCTGGTGCTTTGATGCGTATGTGTATGCAGTCTATTGCACCCACTACCTCAGGGTATTCCGCTATTTGCTGGAAGAGATGCATATTGCTGGCCAATACCTCACAGGCATTGGGGAAATATACATGATCACTGACATGTGCTGACATGGCATCCAGGAACTGGTGCAGTACCCTGGAGGCTGATGCCTGTGATATCCCCGTCATATCACCAGTTGGTCTCTGGAAGGTACCTGTTGCTAGTATTCTTAGGCCAACACATACCTTGGTTTCCACTGGGGTGGGTTCCCCTCTGTTGGTTCTGTGTGTGAGGCGTGGCCTGCACAGCTCGACAATTTGCTGCAGGAGGTCTCTGTCCACTCTATAGCGCTCCACTATCTCCAGCTCATGTAACCCATGGTAGGTGACCCTGGGCCTGTACACTCTTCTCTGTCTCCTCACTGTGGGTTGTCTGGCACCATTTGCATTGTCACCACCCTCAGCAAGTAGCCTATGTCTCCTTATGACAGCTATGGCAGCCCCTAGCATTTATGCTCTGAGTTCAGCTTTTTCAGTTTTCACTTCTAATACCTTACTCCTGTCTTGCAGTGTCTCTTGAGAGAAACATCCTGCACTGCTGTTTGCAGAGTTTTAAGTGCTTGGCTGAGCTACTATTCTGCCAGTGTAATTGCCTGCTTCTAATTGTTTTCACCTGCTAGCTCCAGCAGTATTCCATGTTAGCTTCCTACTAATTCTGTTGCTTCCTGTTTCTTTTCTGTTTCCTCAGGGGGGAGCAACGTGCATATCAGCAGAAACATGCTCACAGTGGTTTACACACGTGCACACATGCTTACATGATTTAGAATCTTGTTTTTCGGGTTAAAACGCGTGCACACCAGCGCAAACAGTATTAGAAGTCTGCCAACATGCTCCCACATGCTCAGTCTGCCTTACACGCGCACACTGCCCTACTCACGCCTCATGGCGCGTACACGTGCGCATGCACGGCCAGCAAGAAACTTTGGTGTAAGCAACATTGTACACCTTCCATTTCTTGACTTTCCCATGCTTATCTTGTGGCACTCCTCTTTCCATGATATGTGTCTGACATCTGTCATGTAACACTGACCTCCAATGAACTGCATTTCTTTCTGCCATTCCCCCCTGTGATGTCACCTAGCTCCTACTCTATTCTTCCCCCTTATGTATCTCTTACACTACTCAGAATGTGCTCATTTGCTATGTGACAGTGGAATTCAATATCCTAACACTCATTTACATCAGATTGCCTACTAATGCTTAGTTACATGTCTTAGACTCAGCTTCCCCCCTTAGCAACCACTAAACGGTGGCCATGTTGTTTTTGGTCTGCTGGTCCCTGCATTGTAAATGTTGCATAAAACCCACATTTGTGGGTTTATAACCTTCATTTTTATGTTTTATATAGCGCAGCCCATTTGCGCAGGGCTGCGCTGTGTTTAAACATCGGCGACCGCCAAAAAAAAAAAAATTATTTATTTCTTAAATTTGCATCGGGGTACCTTGCCAATGGCCACATATTTGGCCAGTGGCATGCTGCCTGATACATATGCACCCTTTATTTGGAGCTGACATGGCTCCATTGTGTTTTTTGCAGAAACGTACTCAGTTGTCAACTGAGTACATTTCTGCAGTTAAAACGGCTCTTACGCAGGCTGCTTTGGGCTTCCTGGATCACTAATCTACCTCATTTGCATGCCTTTCGGCTGCAAGTGAGGTGATTAGCATATCCACGCCCACTCCGTGTAAGAGACGTTTTAGCTGGTCTCTTACATGGAATTTCGGGCTGTTCCTGGATCGCGAGGGCTGCATGGAGTCTTACACTACTCTTAGACTCCGTGCAAGCCTTCGTGAATCCTGCCCTATTAATTCTCAAAGCTTTTCTGAATGGTTCAACTCTTCTAACAGTATGATCTGTCTAGGAAGGAGATAGAACTGTTCATGTTCTTTCTGAAGGCTTACTTGAAACTGCAAAACACACTTTTAAATAATGAGTTATATCAATCAAGTATAAAGTGATACAATCATCTCCTTGTCATGGATAGGGCTATCAATTAGAATTAGATGGGCTAAATGGATTACAGCTTTGTTACCCAATATTTGTTAAGATATGCCATGCTACCAATGTACATGATTTTCTTCAGTTGCACTCTATTTGTACTTCTTATATGTACTTTTATGAGCACTTTTTTGTATGTACTTTAATTTTTGTACTGTGGAGCTTTTCTCCCCAGACCTCCATTGAAAATGGGCTCTGCATGGCCCAGTGGACTTGCCCGCTTAACAAACTGCAAATAAATAAATAAAATACATAATGAATATATTTTCTTGTCTTCGTCTGATAACACAATGGTCAGAGTTCAAACTACTTCTTTGAAAACACCAAGATGAAAAAACATATGCATATTTAACTGATATGTTTATTCATGTAAGTTAAAATTATTGTCTATCATTGTTCCTAGATTTTTTGTGATGGTGTTATATCATGTATTTTTCACAAATACTTACTGACAATGTTTTATTCACTCAATACAAAATGAGCATCTAAATTTAGTATTGTTGCAGCATTCTGTAGACTTGACTTGCAGATCATGCACTCAGCTCCAGACATTTTGTGTTATACAAATATGCATCTGTTATTTGTTAGGTTAGCACACTGATATACCACATTTTTATTGTCTGCAGGTCAGCTATGGATCACATAAACTCAGCATAATTGACCGATATGAGCTTCCCTCATTTTTACATGCAATGCCACCAAGTACAGCAATGCATGATGGCCTAATTCAGCTACTGCTTCACTTTCAGTGGACTTGGGTTGGCATTTTGGGTCTGAAAGAGTCTGACTGGGTCTTAGTTGACAAGATAAAGAATGCAGGTATCTGTGTTGAGTATATTCCTACTCGCAGTCAGCAGGATGATAGCATAGACAATATAAGCAAAGTGTTCCAAGAGCTGTCTACAAAAGTCGTAATTGCTTCTCCTTCCATTCGAACATTGTTACATATTGCAAAAAACAATGTCAGTGGAATAACTTGGATAGCAGTGGACACTTGGCCTCAACTTGAAATGACAGTAATGTATATCAAACTCCATAATCTTTTGCATGGCACACTTTGGTTTTCACTGCAATCAGATAACATATATGGATTTAAACAGTTCCAGTACAGTTTAAATCCTTCAAAAGATCCTACCAATGTTTTCACTAGGTTGTTCTGGGAAATGGCTTTTGATTGCATCTGGCCTGTTCAAAACAAAACTAAAGTAAGAGTTGAATGGGGTGAAAAATCTTGTACAGGAAAGGAAAATCTGGAAACCTTACAGCGTTATGCTAATTTCTTCAGTGACAAGCAAACAATACTGGTATATGCAGCATACATTGCTGCACAGTCAGTTCTATCTGCCTTACATAACATGCTGGCATGTAGACCTGGGCAGGGACCATTTGTAAACACATCTTGTGCACAATTTCCAGATTTTCAGCCTTGGCAGGTAAGTATGAACTGTGTTTTATGAGTTGTAGTATTTTAACTCTGAATAATTGCATACTTCCTGAGAAAACTTGGATTATTTAAGAATACCTCCAATGACATAACTCCTATTTGCTGTCAAGAAGAGATATTGTAACCTCAACTAAAAAGATTATGTGACAATTCCCAAAAGGACAAAGGTATTGTATATCTAGGTGTCTCTTAATAATCTTGTCTAGTTATGTGGCACATATATGTTTTACACATTGATGGATTTAACTTCGACCCAGTAACCTAGTGATGCTTACACTATTCCATTTCCTTATAACTAAGTAGAGTAAAAATGAAAAATCCTCTGCTGGGTGCATCAGACTAAATACAAAATCCACTCCTGCAGCTAGAAATCCTTCTAATACTGCAAATTAATTACAAATCCCTTGGTTACCAAATCTTTTACTTGTAGTAGGTTCCTAAATAAATATAACTACTAATTAATTTGCTATTTACAATAAATTTGTTATACACTTTCAGGTAACCAAGGGGCCACAATCTGCTGTTACCCTATCTGTTACCATTCTGTTAGCACTAAACACCCCACAATAGTTAACAACACTGCCTCATGCTTAACTACAAACAAATACCTCTGTCTCACACTGATTTTGTATATGAAAGGAGTTAATAGCTGTTAAATTTAAAGATGATTGTCTCATTAAAATATATTGCTAGCACTTCCAACTTGTTAACATCAACAACCTCCATTCACAGCTATTCATTTACCAGCAAGTATATCCTCCTATGCTGAGATACTCAAGAAATCTTTTCCCATACCACAAAGACATGCAAAGCAAAAATCTGGCACATTACATCAGCAGCACAAGGACATTCCACCACCTGTACATACATCACCTTTTACCACAAACACAAAATAAAAATAAAATACAGTAGCTCTGTGGAGCCTGAAAACATGCTGTTCCACCCCTGAATCTGTTCAACTTCAGCATTACAAATGCCTTCATGCCAGAGGTGCAACAAACATCTGCAGTCATCCCTGTTCATAAAGGGAGCCTAATAATTGATCCTGGAAACTATTGTCTACTAAGCCATACCAGCCTTGCTTGCAACACATTGGACTGCAGCATTATAGTGCTCATAAACAAAGATATTCACCTCTTGGTATCCCTCAAGTCAAATAGTGTGGGTTTGTAAAGGATAGACCCTGCTTGCTTAACTTACTGAACTTCATTGAACAATTCACTGAGGCTTTTGATGAAGGTAAAATGGTTTACACAGAGTACCTTTTCCAAGCAAGGTCATTGACATTGTCACGCACTCATATAAATTAACTATTCAAACCAAATGTAAATTTCTGTGCAACCTGCCGGACAATAAATTGTCTCATAGATAGCTATTCAACTCAATTGGGAACACAATCTCCATTAAAAGGCTCATTATAAGTGTGGTCCCACAGGATTCTATAATAGGGTTGCTTTTGTTTGGTATCTATTTATCCTTTGTTCATGCTGATGGAAGTGGGATTTCTGGCAGAAAAATATTGCAAATCTGCAGCTATCATCAACTCACTGAGGATTCACAGATCTTACAAGATGGTTTATTATGTACAGGCATGTTGATAGTGTGATGATTGGGGAAAGATGGGCGAAGGCTGCCAGCCTAGTCAAATAGAATTTGATACATAATTCTATCATTTGTATAAATAAATGTAAAATACAGGCTTGTGTTTTTAAATGTAAGAAAACACCGTAAAATGTGAACTTCAAGATTGTTGCAACATTGACATCTGCTGTAAGGAAAATCAAGCCAAGCATTTCAAATGTACTTTTAATTTACAATTATCTAAAAAGTGGTGCCGAAGTGGCTGGCTGAACACATTCTTTATATTGTCTTAACTTAAGGAATGACTGCTGGAGTGTACATATGAAATGTCTTTTATTGTTGTAGTTTCCTGGGCAGGTACTAGCTTGCTAAATAATGCAGTTTGTTTGCCTGGGAATTCCAGACTAAGTGTCAAAATGATGTAATGTGAATACTGGGTGTTAAAATTATGTAATTTGGGAGGGCTTTAGCAGAGCTGTTTGTTAGTAATGTTTTAATACTATTTCCCACAAGAGACTTAAAGCATTTTGATCTTGGATTATCCAACTCACCAGCACACTGTCTCTGCTCACATGTAAGTTATCTTAGCACTGTGGATTTCACTTAAGAATAAATATAATTAGGAAGTTTAGACTAAGTGTTTTTCTTAGAAATCAGCTATTTCCTACTGTATTGTTTCATGTATTTCTATGTGATCTCTGAAGTCTTGAAGTAGCATTGTATTCTAGTAATATTGTCTTATGTCTTTATTATTTATTATTAAATGTGTTTTAAACACTTTCAACTGTGGCTGGATTGTGTAGAGATAATCTAAGCTCTAGAGTACATTGTATGTCTTTGGTAAAACTGTACAAGGCCTCTCTGATAGCTTTACTGCTTAGCTATACTACCATTGAATAATAATATTGTACAGTAATAATTGGACACCTTTTAACGGCCTTTTAGTAGCTGATAATTATCAGCTGGGTGGTGGCAGGAATCACTACTGTATGGTCTGGGTAATAGGGGCACAGCTGGAGAACTTGTGCCAGCCTTTTCCCAGGAGGGTCTGTGTTGCTGTATAAATACTTGTCTCAAAGTGTGTGGGTGTGTGTCAGCTACTTGGGCAGGGACATGAAGTACTGGTTAGACAGAGAGGGTACCGGAGGTTTCAGCTTGCCCAGCTAGGCTGAGATCTGGACCCTATAGCTGTGCTAGTGTGGAGTCTTATTGGGACCTGGAGAGCAAGGTTGCAACCAGCCCCAGACTGACTGTGATCTCTGTGTGCACTTAAGGGAAATTGTACTTTACTGTGTGTATTTGTTATCCTTTCCTCATATAGGAGACTCCCTCTCTGGTGTTGGTGGTGAGGATTGAGGCACCTTGATTGCTGGGCCAGGGCACAGGCGTCACAGATAGAACCATGGTTTAAGGTTAAAAGGAAAAAAATGTATTACTGTGAACTTTGGGAAATGTAAAAAGTATTATATTCACTATGTATAAGACAGCCCCCTCTATAGGTCTCATATACCTACTGAATGTTATGGTTGAATCCCTAAAAAGCAAATGCAACATCATCATACAGAAACTATCAGAGAGCCTTCTTGCCAAATCTGTAATTCAGTCAAAAGACACCCAACAAAAATCACATCAAGCAGTGCAACACAATAACTGCTAAATTACAAGGAAGAGAATGAGAAGAGCAACAGCCATAGTTGTTAAGACAGATGCTTAGCAAATACAGGGTGGCCATTTTGTGTCAGCATGTTGTTTACTTTTATATTTTGATATCATGCACAGATATTTATTAAATGATAGAGATTTATTTCCTTATGGGATATATATGTATTCATTTAATTATTATGTGGCACATATTTATTTATGTATTGTGTGCTACAGTGCACTTTTAATTTTGGTAATGTGGTAGAATTTTCACTTGCATTCCTCTCAATTCTTGTTTCAATGCCAATGTAATGTTTAAATGCAAAGATAGTAGGAAGGCTGTCTGCTATATTTCTGTATTATGATGTTGGGTTGGCTGTCTCAACCATAAGGCATCTAGCTATAGCTCTCATTTTTTTTCTTCAGAATCAGGGACAAAAAGCCCAAAATCAGGGGCAATTTTTAAATATCTATGTAATGCTAACAGAAAAAAAAAACAGATTTTGCATTAGAGTACATTTTATGGAGAATAAGAAGTATGAAAATCTAATTTCTGGTATTATTGATCAATGTTACTCCATACTGATTTGCTAAAAAATCAAACAAATTTAGAACTGACGGGGCAAGGAATATAAGGTAAAATTAGGGATGTTCTGTAAAATAAGGGATATTTGAGATGCTCTTCTTTTTGATTACTGCTGCAGAAGCCATCGCTACATAGAATAGTTCCTGCCAAGAATATAAGAGCTGGACTGCTACCAAAGTTTCAGGGCACCAATCAGGCATTCAAACTGTCAAGCAGCTCAAGCTGAGCTGATTAAAACAAAAGTTTGGCCATGAATTCCTTCAAAGCTTTCCTGCTGCTGAACAATATACTCCCGTGAGGCTTTTGAGGATCAACTGTCAGCTTGTGCTTTCCTTTACTGGGCAGATGTGTTCCCTTTGTTGAAAAAACTTCCATTTTGTGATATTTACTTTCTTATATTTACTGATGTGTTATTACTTTCCTTTTCAGATAAGTTATGTTAGGGTAAGAGTATTGCATTTCAATGGACTGTATTGAGATTGTAACATACTTTTAAACAAAGCACTCATTTTTTCTGCCAGTTTAAAAGAAGTGTAAACAAACTAATATATTTTCTGAGGTGAAGTTGTGTTTTTTTTTCCATTGTGGGGCTGCCATAGTATTTGAAAGTGCTTTTTTTTACTGTATTTCTTTCTGTAAAAAAGTAACTTATTGTGGACTAGTAATTTTACTGACATCTGCTGATTGACTTCCATGGGAAATTGGCATCATTTTTGGCTTGACCATGGAAATAATTGTCAGTCCCATTGATGGGCCTTCTTCCAGCCACAAAAGTTAAGTAAACAACCTTTGATACCACAGCAAACCTACAATTTGCCTCAGCCACAGGTGGGTGACCCTGCTGTGGCCATTTGTTTTATCTCAGACCACTCATCTTTTACCCTCTGGTGTAGCACCTACAGTGACTATGGGCCAGGGTTTAACCACAGACTTTGTGGTTGCTGGTGTCCCCTTAGAGGGCAAGGGAGAGCCACTCTTGTCAGTCCTGAGAGAGGGAACTGGGAAGATTTACCTGTTGTGTTGAAAAGCTGTGCCCATCCCTGGGGAAACAACAGTTGCCATTAGTAACAGAACTAGACCAATTTTTCCTGTCAAAAAGAAACAGAAAACTAGGGGTGTGGCCAAGGATGAACACAGGATAGCAGCAGATTTCTTCAGCTCCACCAACTTAACTGCACTGACAGGAAATAATTACTTTAAAAATCAACTAATGAAATAATTTTCTTTCTAAATACATTTGGAATATCAGTTTCTTGAATAATATCTAAAAAAGAAAGAAAATTTCAATAATTTTCCTGTCAGAAATCATCTCGGAAATTTCTCTTTCATCACCTCTGTTCAAAATGAGTTCCAGTAAGGCAAACAGTCAGGATTCCAGCATCAAGAAAGAGCTTCAGTCTCTGATATCTACTATTCAGCAACTAACAACCAAAATGGACAAACTGGATACTAAAATTGATAACTTCATAGAAAAACTACAAAACAAATGGATTTGTTACATCAAGACTTGCAACAACAGAAGGCTCAGATTACAGGCATAGAAGAGACTGTTAATTATATGGAGAACAGAATCCAGGAAGAAGAAATTAACATTGAGTTTTGCTGAAGCAGAACACACACCTATAATCCAAACTTGATGACCTGGAAAACAGATCTAGGCTAATAATATTAGGATTTTTGGACTGCCAGAAAATATAGAAGGTAACAACATTACTTCCTTTTAAATACTTGGCTTCCCAAAACTTTAGACTTGTCAGAAGCATTTTCTTTTGGTATTGAAAGAGCCCATAGGTCCTTATCTAATTTTAACTCTAACAAAAAGTATCCTAGATCAGTTATAGTAAGATTTTTATCATCTTATGACAAGGAGATGGTATTAAAATCTGCATTGGCTAAAGCACCTATTAAAATTAATGAGGCAACTGTGCGTTTTGACAATGACTATTCTTCCTTGGTAATAACTAAAAGAAAAGTTTTTTTGCCATTAATAAGAGAGCTTAAGAAAGCACAGTTCAAAACTTACCTTTTATTTCCTGCCAAACTAAAAATCTTTTTAACTGATGGCCCTAGAATTTTTGAAGATTTGGACTCTGCTTTGCTGTATATTAAAAAAAATAAGATATTAGATAAAATAGAAGATATGGACTGGGCAAGTCCTTCGTTAAAGAGGATGGCAACAGGAACTTCTTGGAAGACTTCAGAGAAGCAAAAAAGACTAAAAACAAATGACGTTCTATATTTTTTTTTTCTTTCATTCCTTCTCTCTTAATCTCTTCAAATACAGTTACTGCATCTCCAGAAAGCCACAAATATTTTAAAGATTTATTCAAAGTTATTTTTCTGTCTGCAAAGAACTGTTTTTGTTTCATATATAGTCAAACTCTGAGGAACAAATAACATGCTATCAATCAACTTGTTTCTCTTTGTGATAAAGAGACCTAAGGTTAGTAATTTGATACATTTTCTTTCTCTTCTTGTTTTAAGTAATGGCATTCTTTATAAACTATGCATTTAGTGAGGGGTGGGGGAGGGCAAGGAGAGAAGTATGATGTAAAATATGGAAAAACTGAAATAATAACTTATTAGTTCTTTAAAACTATATATGCTGTTTAAACACTGTTGCTAAATATTATATCATGACTTTATTGCTTATACATGATTACAAATAATATGTCATGATATAATTGCAAATAATTAGAACTAAAATAGTTGTAATATGTTTCATGTTTAACTTTATTAATACAAACAGCAAGTAATATTTCTTTGTAGATACTCTTTGTAGCTTCCTTTTTTTCTTTCTTCTCTCTCTCTCTCTCTCTTTCTTTTTTTTTCTCTACTCTCTTCCTTTTCTTTTTTTTTCTCCTTCTCTTTCTCTCTTATAAGTACAGTTATATACTTCTGATAATACTGATATATGTATATAATAAGATTTGTATGAGAAAATGAAATGGGACACATAAAAATAAGTTATATAATATGTTAAATAACTGTAGGCTTGGTTTCACTGTCATAGAGACTGCAATGACTTGTAAAATACTTCGCGAAGATTTTGCACTGTTTAGTTTCATTTGTATTACTAAATGAATGTCAGTCACTTGTATTTACTAAAATTCCCGCCAGAATGTTAAGGGAGAAAATTTGGGATGTGGGTTACCTTGTGAATAGTGTCCTCGAGTTGTTTTAAAAGCTTCAACACTCAGAATACACGCAGAGAAGTTGAATGCAGTCATTTTGAACTTTGACCCCTGATTTCACACTGAGATATCGCAGATTCAAGAAGAACACTGTTCCAGGAAGTAGAACTGCTGTAAATGCGACTTTGTGAAGAAAAACGAACTTTATGACATCTAAATGTGAGTTATTCTTTATAACAACTTACTTATTTAAGATGTAATTTATAAAATATGAAAGTTATAATGATTTTAAATGATTCAGTATGCCATAGTAAGCAAGTGAGATATTTTAGAAGGCATAGAAGGTAAAACACATATACACATGTTTTTGAAAGCTTACATGACTGCAACATATTAATGTATATAAATACTTATGATTTAAACATATATAATGTTATAAATCATTTGCCTTAACTAACTGACAAGCACAAGTATCATTATGTCTATATTTTAGAAGAAACTGTCATGTGACATATTCTAAAGCTGCAGTTCAGATATATAAAATACAGATGGCTTTCATCACAATGATTTATGTATAACTAGGAATTATCATTGCTGTGCAGTATGACTTGTAAACATATGTATGAGTATAAATATTTTATTTACTGGCAATAATAAGTATGAGAAGAAAGCTTTGGTGCAAGTAATTTAAAGTTTTTAAAACTGTTAACTGCATTTCTATGGCAGAAAGTAGGAATACCCTAATATATGTAATGTCTGAACCATTATAGCCTAAGTTATTGAATCCAAATGAACATAAGAACTTATTTTTACAAACTTTTAATAAACTAATATATAGATATGCTCCTTTTTTTTTCTCTCTCTCTCTCTCTCTCTTCTCGGTTCCCATTATCAAGTTTATTAGAATGCTATTTTGATTATGAGTGTATTTTACAAAATAGATGTACATAGTAATATGAGCTGTTTCTAAATGTTCTTATTTGTTTATATGAAGCTGATTTATAAATTGTTTAGCTTTGTCTTACTAGATAATCTAATTAAATGAGGTTAACTTTAGTTAATAATAGTTAGTATTGAATTGATATGGTGGCAGCTGAGGTACTGCTGCTTAGGATAGGGGGATAACTTGAGTGTATGTGCTACTCAAAGTTGGAGTTCTTAACTCCAGGCTGAGTGCAATGTTTAATCCTAATATTATTTTCACCTGTTTATTGTTGTTTGTATATAGTTCTGACATCCACAACACATTTTATAAACTTATTGTCACTACAAATAAAAGTGAAGCTTATACAAAATCCCGTAAGATTTTCAATAAATACAGCTATAATTAATGGTACACGTAAAGGAGGAGGTATAATATCATTTATTTTGTTAATTGTTATTCTGATTATATGTTTTATATGTTTATAAAAGCTAAATGATTTATCTAAAACGAATTTCTTTAAACATTAATGGACTGAATAACCCATGTAAAAGGGCAAGTTTAATGAGATATATTAATTTGCATAGGGTCAACTTAGTATTCCTTCAAGAAACACATCTCCTGAAAAAGGATATTGATAAATTAGCCACTAATAAATATACAGTCTTGGTTAGTTCAGAACACACTCAGAAAAAAAGAGGAGTGGCTATTTTATGGAATAAAAGTATGCCCATACCTAAAACTATTAAGTCTTATAAAGATGATAAAGGAATGTTTTGTATGGTTACAATACAGATTAATGGAAAGACCTATACATTAATCAATGTATATTGGATACCAGGAATTAGCATTAATACAGTGAAACACCATCTCAATAAGATCATATCATTTTCTATAGGAGATATTATTTTAGCAGGTGACTTTAATTATATCCTACATGAAAAAGATACTACTACTATAGGAAAAAGGAAAATTATATCTAATGCAAAACATTTAAAGGATTTTGTTAATTTATATAATTTGAATTATATTAATAATCAGATAGATTCAAAATCATTACCATACACTTTTTTTTCTAACAGATATAAAACTTATTCAAAAATAGATAGAGTCTTTATTTCTAACCAGATGGTTACAGACTTAATTCATTCTAAAATAATTTCTTGTCCTATATCAGATCATAATTCAATTGTCTTTGAGTTTATGATAAAAAGTACTTACAATGTTCAGATCAAAAGGATACCAGCATACTTAACTCAACTAAAAGACTATAAAGATTATATACTTTCAGAAGTGCAACATTTTTTAGACTTAAACAATACACCTGAAGTCTCCATTGTTTATGTTTGGGATGCTTTAAAATCATATTTATATGGACAAAGTATCAGATGGTATAATAATAAAAGGAAATCTTGGGACAAGGAATTACTAGATATTCAAAGCAAATTAGACTCATACATAATAATAAAGAAAATTTTATGGACAAAAACGTCATTGAAGAAATAAATAAATTAAATGAGAAATACAAAGAAATTTTAACTCATAAAGTTAAAATAACATTAGAGAAATATAAGTTTTTGTCTTACTCAATAAGTCCCAAATACTTACATAGACTTAAAAATAAAACAAAATGGTTGAATAAACAAAATCATATCAAAGAAATTTTCTCTCCAAGGAAAAGAAGAATGTTTCTAGTTTACCAGAAATATTAGATCAATTTAGAAATCACTTTCACAAAATTAATCATAATAACATTAACATGGAGCCTAAAGATAAAATAAAGAAATTTATAACTACAAACATGAACAAAAAACTTAATAAGCAACAGACTAAACTAATGGATAAAAATATTCATATACAGAGGTTATTACACAAATAAACAAACTTAAATCAAACAAAGCACCAGGTAATGATGGTATTATACCAGAGATCTATAAAATTCTTCCCAAAAGTACTTACTCATTAATACATAAGGTTTTTATTTTGGCCCAAAATGAGTTAACAACTCCCCCATCTTGGCAATACACATTTATTTCACCAATTTTAAAACCCAATAAAGACCCAACCAGATGCACTTCATATAGACCTATTTCATTACTTAATGTTGACTATAAAATGTTTATGAGTATTTTTGCTGATAGATTAAAGACAATCATCCCAGGCATTATAGATATAGACCAGACAGGCTTTATTTTAAATAGAAATACTTTTGATAATATAAGGAGAACTTTAACGTTAATTGATTTTGCAAATAGGAAAAGAAAGATTTAACACTTATTAGTCTCGATATAAGTTCAGCATTTGATTCAGTAAGTTGGGACTACTTGTTTATCTTACTGAAGTGCACAAACTTCTCAGATGCATTTGTAAATCTAATTGAACATCTATATAAAGGAGCATTGGCTTACATTAAGATAGGAACATATGTCTCACAAAAAATACCCATTTTAAAAGGTACAAAACAAGAGTGACTACACTCCACTATTATTTACTTTAATAATGGAGCCTTGGGCTAATTTGATTAGAAACAGTACTGATATAGAAGGATTTGATATAGATTAAAATACAATATCTAAAAATTCAACTTTTTGCAGATGATGTTCTAATTACATCAGCTGGATCTAACTCTTCTATGCAGTCCTTATTTGATAAAATGATGGATTTTAAAAATATCTCTGGTTTAATATTCAATGAAGAAAAAAACTAAAATATTACCAATATACACACGAAAAAATGTCCTTATTAATGATTTTAACAACTATATACCCAACTCAGGTCAGATAACTTACTTAGGTTTAATATTAACTAAAGATATCAAATCTATTATACATAATAATTATAGTACCTGTCTTCTTAATATACAAAATCTTTTCAATAGCTGGAACAATATGTTTTTTACCATGGAAGAGAGACTCACAATTATTAAAATGATAGTATTCCCTAAGATATTATACTTAATACAATCAATAATATTCTCACCTACAAAAATAATTATTAAGAAATTGAATTCACTAATGTTAAATTTCTTATGGGCACCTAATAGACCTAGGATTGCATTAAAGAAACATACTAATAGCTGGTCTCAAGGGGACATTTCATTTCCAGTCTTTAATTTATATACTATCTCTTCTATTATAAAAGTTATTACTTTGTTAATAGATCAGTCATATGTTGCAAGATGGAAAGATTACTGGGAACTAATTAGCATTCACTTCATGAAAATTTCTTTAATACATAAAAATATTATTGTAAATAACCCCATGTTATGGTTACTAAAAGAATTTTGTACTTCATCCATTACACCAAAATATGTAGTTAGTTACCCATTAAACATTATTAACAGTTATCGTAATTTTATATTCATGCATCCTAAGTATAAGGAATGGAATTTTATTCTATTCCCTATAATGTATACACAAGGTATGCTTTTGTCAACCACCTCTGAAAGAACTCTTTTAGTCACAGAGAATGATGTAAAGTATTGGTATCAGTTGCTGTCTGATAATAAAGTAAAAAAAATTAGACTTCTTAAAGCAAGAATTTGATTTGAGAGAAACATGTTGGTTAGAGATTCAGACTTTTAGACAACATCTTATTAATAAAATTGATTTAATGTCTTTAACAGTTAAAGAATCTGTTCCAATACTGATTGATTACTTGATATTAAATTTACAACATAGAGTTTCTGATAAAGGTAAGCTCTCATACATACATAAAATTATCAGAGAAGAAACTCATTACAGTTCAGATACCTATTGGAATTATTTCATTTCCATTAATGGTGAATCACCAAAACAACAAGATAAACAATATATATTGGAATCTGCTTATAAAACTACTTCTTCCATTAATTGGAGACTTTTTACTTGGAAATTTTTACATAGATCCTTCTATACACCTTTAATGATGAATAAAATAAATAATAAAGACAATTTATGTAAAAGATGTAATGTAGAAATAAATGCTGATTGGGCACATATGTTTTATGACTGTATAAAATTGAAGGAATATTGGAAGTTAATCAATGATTTTTTGCAGGCCCTTTTCACAGGTAATTTCATTGTTTCTAAATCACTTATATTATTTAACACACCTGTTCCTAAAAGTGTTAAAAAGTGTTAAACTTCCCTTATTATGGTCTATTCTAGCAGTGGCTAGAAAAATAATAACCAGAAATTTGGTTTCAGATACCCCTCCTTCATTTAATGAATTTAAAAATGTTATGACTGAAGTGTGTCATATGGAATTGATGACAATAAAATCAAGAACTACTAGAAAAACATCTTATTATATTATATGGGATACTTTACAAAACCTGTTAAAAAAATCTTAGTCTCAATAGCATGACATTATAGTTTAATCAATTGATTTGATTTGTAGTGGATGTCTTTGTAAATACTTTGGTTATTTTATTGAATGTTATAATTATTTCTATTTTAATTGCTTATATAAAATTGTTATGATATTTATTTTGTATTTTAAAAACAATAAACTTGTTTTAAAAAAAAAAAAAAGAAACAGAAAATCAAACAGGTATGTACTCCTCAAATTTATTTGGATAGGAGTAGTTTACTGGGTTTGTCTTAGTGTTTAATTATGGCTACTGATCCATCTTGTTGAGAAGTTTCTGATACAAGGAGGAATGCCTCTTTTCCTGAAGAGATTCAAGATTCTGAATCTGAACAGGAAGATACAAGGATGGTTTTATGGTTTTGTCCTCAGATTTCTGATTCAAACTCAGAGGAGAGCTCAATTTCTAATTCTCCCTGTGGAGGTTTCTCTTTCTTTGAGTCTAATGTCCCAGTATTTTCAGTGGGAGAACACTGAGGTTTCTCAGTCCATCAGAAAATGCTATTAATTGTTATGGAAGGATGTTCCATAACCTACATCCATTCCTCCTGTTCTGTCTGACGTAGAAGGTGTGTGTCTTAGTGCCTGCAGTTTTCCTGATAGTCAGCTGACTGTCCTTAAAAAGGCTGATAAGATGCATAAATTTCCTCAGTCTTTTAAATTTGTATATAGTATTGACAGACTTGACCCAAAAGCTATAACCTTAACTGACTCCACTGTTGCTAAACACTTAGCGAATTCCAGTCCTATTCCTTTTAATAAGGATGTGAAAAAAATGGTATACTTCTGCAACTTTGATTTTCTGAATTTTAAATTGTCCAGCTTAAGTCAAAGTTTGTTCTGGCATATTGTGAAATTATGAGGAATGTTTTATATACAGTTTTGTCTTGTGAAGAAAACTCTGCTTTAAATTAGTTTCTTTTGTTACACAGGTCACTAGTCCTTGTTTGCACTTTGTGTGCAACACTGCTGATACTTCATCCAGTGCTATGGCCACTGGTACTGTTTAAAGGAGGATTGCTGGGCTCCATGCTCACAACCTCCCAAATTATATAAAACATGAGAATTTCAGTTCTATTTTAAATAGAGATTTAATGTTTGGCCCATCTGCAGCAGAGGTGATCAAAAAGTGTGATGAAAACTGCAAGCTGATCCAGGGAATCTCTCATTTTTTCAGTTCTCCTTTTCTAGTTTGTCCAAGGGATTTTCTTTTGAATCATCTAGTTTTGGCAAAAAACAGAATAAACGGGTGCCTGTTATGTAATCGACTGTTTTAAATGTCGAATACTGGAAGTTCGAACAGGGAAGTTCAAAAAATAGAAATGTCAAAGCCGCGGAAATTTTTATTCTTTTCCAGGGAAAGAATTCTGTTGGCTGTTTCCGTGGCTTCAACAGTTTCTGTACTGTGGTGTGAAAGTTACTGATGGGGTTAAGGTAAGTGTGTGAGTGTGACGGACATTGGGGTTAGACTGCAGGTAAGGTAAGTGTGCAATTGTGATGGACTTTAGGGTTAGGGAGCGGGTAAGGTAAGTATGCAATAGTGACGGACCTTAGGGTTAGGGCTTGGGTTAAGGTTTGTGCATAGACAGTTGTGTATGTAAGGTATAGTGTAGGTTTATTAGGCTTTTGGTGTGCCTGTGTTGTGTGTGTGTTTTTCGGAACAGCAAATTTTTTTTCCTGGAAAAAATTGCTGTTCTGAGGTTTCGATGTTGTCATATTTCGAACGTCCACGTTCGAACATATGGTGTTCAAAATTTTGGAAGTTTGATTATATGACATAGACCCAAATAAACAGTCTCAAAATAATTCAGATAAACAGACGTTTAAGAACTGGCAAAAGGGTTGCAAGAAGTGTCTCAAACCTCACAAAACCAAAGACAGTCCAACACATCTAAGTGACTGTTCCAGAATACTTGTGACTTCTTCCCACCCTGGCCCATTTTCTCTTAAAGTAAGTCTGAATCTCCATGTTTCTCTTTGACAACATATTGTTTCAGACAAATTGGCTCTAAAAATCATTCATCAGGGTTACAGATGGCAGTGGGAGGGAATTCCTCCTTTCCAGTGAGTCTTTCCTCATCTTGCTTATCAGACTATTTTGTTTTCACATGTTATTCATCACATGCTGTCCCAAGAAATGACAGAATCAGTGCCTCCTTCCCAGGTGGGGAAGAGGTTTTACTTAAATATGTTCCTAGTGCCAATAAAAAAAAAATCTTGGAGACCAGTTCTGGATCTTTCTTCCCTAAACCTAGTTGTGAATGTGTTCAAATTCACAGTGCTTTCCTAAACCTAGTTGTGATAGTGTCCAAAATCAAAATGATGTCACTTCATCACCTGTTACCTATTCTTCCTCTTTCAAGTTTCCTTCTAACACTAAGCTTAAAACATGCTTATTTGTCATCATATTCCTATTCATCTAGACTTCAAGTGTTTCCTAAGCTTTTGTGTATCTGGATCACATTCTTAGTTCTCTGCCTTACCCTTTGAACTATCAACTGTACCAAGAGAGTTCACAAAGAGTCTAGCTCCAGTTATAGCTCACTGCAGTCTACAGGGTATCCACAAGTTCCCATATTTAGATGACTTGTTTATCTTTGCCGAGACATTTTCAAAATGTCAGGAATCTCCATCTTGTTTGAGAGATCTTTTGCACAAGGTTGGATTCCAAGAGAACATTCAAAAGTCTTTCTTGACTCCCTCACAGAGAATTGTGTTCCTGGGATGTTAACAAGACACCTCTGTTCAAAGAGCTTTTCTTCGACAGGAAAAATAATCTTTATTTAGATCTATTTCTAAGGTGTTCCATCAGACTTCAGCCACTGTGAGGGACTACCTCAGGATTTTGGGTCTCATGGCTTCTATGATTCTCACAATGCCTCTGGCAAGATACCACATAAGAAATATGCAATGGTATCTGACATCTCTTTGACTCCAGCATCAACACTCTTAAACCTTTTCAAATCCCATTACTGAAGTTTGTCAAAAGAAAATTTTTGGTAGAGACAACAGGTATCCTTAAATGCAGGATTCCCCTTCCAAAGCAGTTAGTCAGCACAGACACTTCAGGCTTTGATTGGGGAGCAGATTCAGGAGGGATAAATGTGCAGTGGGAAGAGGGACATGGATCCTCCACTATTAATGTAGTCTCATGACAAAATGTTCTTGAATGTGATTTTGCATAATAGGTCCCTCCTTGGAATCTTAATTTTTGTGTTAGGGAAGCTAACACTTGCTCCATTTCATCCTGCTAATCTGGATGACTTGAGGTTCTTAACATGAAAAACAGTTTTACAGACTGCTCTTGACTTCTGCTAAAAGTTTATCTGAGTTGCTCTTATGATGAGACTATCTTACCTCATTTTCCATAGGGACAGAGTTTCTTTGAGAAATAATCCTTCTTTTATGCCTAAAGTTTTATCTGAGTTTACCTGAAGTCCAACTATCCATCTCCCCATTTTCTTTCCTGAACCTAAATATGCGGGAAAGAAGATATTCCATACCTTGGATGTCCACGGACAACTCAGGTACTAACATGGAGAGCTAAACCATTCAGAACTCCTGATCAATTGTTCATTTCTTGTGCAGGTAAGAAGAAGGGACAACCTGTGTCAAAAGAGACTATTTCCAAATGGTTGTCAAAGGCTACTACCTTTTGTTACACTCACCATGACAAATCTATTCCAGGCAGGGTCAAGACCACTCTACCAGGGCCGTTGCTTCATCAATGACTTTTTCCAGAAGATTTCTGAAAGTTACTATTTGGTCCTCTGTACATACTTTTAAAAAGCACTATAAGATTGATTCATTCTCTAGGTCTAGATCAAGCTTTGGTAGAACCATTCTCCAGTGATTCCTGGACCCTTCTTCTTTCTCCCAAAGATATATAGTTATGATAATCTAACCATATAGCTAAGGCTACTACAGCAGTCATCAATATGAGGAACATTGCACAGTTGATAAGCTGAAATTACCTTAACCATTGATGTTTGAATCATCACTGCTGCAATAGTCACTCACTCCCTTCCTCCACCCCCTTGTTGTTTTGGGGTTTTTTTATACTAGGACATGACATTTATTTTTTGTTATTCCTATCATTGCCCACTCAGGGCTCAGCCTCCCTGTCTCTGCTGGCAGGAAATCTCTGAAGGGCTTTACACCCAAACGTGTCTTTTTGACAGCTCAGCTTGAACTGCCTGACAATTTGTTCACATAGAAGGTGCCCTGAAGCTTTGGAAAGCTGGTTGGCTCTTATAGCCTTGGCAGGCTATAACCCATATAAATAAGGCTACTGCAGCAGTGATAATTTGAACATCTACTGTTATGGTAAGTTCTTAGTCTAGATGATTTGAAACAGTATATGTTTTTGATCCAAGAATATTATCATTCCTCTGTAAACTTCCTACATGAGGACCACAACTGAATATATAATGCTTGCTTTGTCATGTACCTAGTGAAACAGATGATCTATATATGCCATGCACTTTACTTTATATAGGAAACAATATGTATGTAAGAGTTCTGAAGATGTTATCTCTCTACACTTGCCAGAGACGTACCATAATGATATCATATGAACTGATAAGCTGGTTAATAATTAATGAGATATAATTTGATAAATATATATTTCATTCTGATTAATTAATGTAAAGAGCTTTTCAGCTACATGTCTGAATCCATTACGTATTACATAGAAAGAAAATCTTGCACAGATAATTGATTCTCTCATAATTCCCTATTTTCTAGATAAATTGTAAACCTTACTTATTGTCATAAGAATATATTTACATCTGTTTCCTACACCTTTGAGTCCTGTCACAATTCCTGTACCTATATTCTTTGTCAGGAAGTAACCATTTTAAGCTGTTTTGTTTAGCAATTATGTGATTACTTTATTTTTTCATGGAAATCTTTCACCTTTATTCTTCAAACTGTACCTGCTGTTTTCAAAAATCTTTTTTTTTCAATAGATACCACATAGTTCAGTGATGTCTTTCCTTTGCGAACAAGCATGTTATACTCTGTTATTCTCAATTCACCTAGCATCACCTTTTGTTTTACATACATATATACAAATGTTTCAGAGATGGGCAATAAGGCCCTTATAGTCTGCCAATACACCAAAAAAGTTATTTCCATAAATGTCCAGGTTGCTGTTAAAAATATCTAAACTAGTGCTTCTTTTATTGCAATTTGGTAGTCTATTACATGCATCAGCTACTCCCTCATAAAACCAAATAGAACATTTCCCCTTCATATGTTATTTTCTACATAGGTTGTCTGATGATTCTCTACTACTTTTTGATAACCACAAACATTCCCAGAGGTAGTTTTCAATATATGCTATATATACCTGAATAAGTTCTCCTTTATATGTCTATATGATATGCTGTATATGTTTAGGTAGTTTAGTCTTTCATAATAACTTAAAATGTTCACATCAATTGATGCCCTTTAAAAAATTCTGCTGTACTCTTTCCAATTGCTTTCTTATAATATTTTCATATTTTCATCTCAGACATGTCAGTTCTGTAAACAACTTGAAGGTGAGATCAGCAGAAGCAAGTATCACTGAATACAATGGTATTTTATCAGCCTGTAAGAAAGAATACACCTTATTTTCTTCTCTTACTACCTTCTCCTGTATCTCTCAGAATCCCTATGTCTTCTGCTCAGTTATTCTTGTTGTATCCATATTCATTTTGTGTTCATTACAAATGGTCTGTTAAAGTTTTCAGAGGTAATGTAAATGTCTAAAAATGCAATGTGCAGTGTCCCATGGAGAAATTACATAAAGTAGTAATACTTTTCGTTATAAATTTTCCAATTAAAAAATAATGCTAAAAATTTAAATTTCAAAAAAGCCCACAATATTGCCAAAAATCAGTACCATAAACAAACAGTTTTTTCCCTAATGCTATAGTAACAATTTTGCAAATGAGGATCTATTGCTGCCCACATTGAAACACCTTTACCCTACTTATAGTATCTATCTTAACACTATGCCAGTGCCACCATTATGAATTATATCCCATTTCCAGAAGGTAAACATTGATCAGGTCCAGATAACACACAGCTTAAATCCAGCAATGACTAAAATGTATTGACAACTCTGTATCTATGAATTTGCAGACTTGAATGATGTGTGTGTGAATGCAGTTTATATACAGAAATATATACAAATATGTTACAGTTTCTTAGCAGCTAGAGAGTATGTTGAGATCAGTTTTGTTCAAGTTAGTGAGTATTGGTGAGGCACAGAGTAGAGTTGAAAGCAGATGGGTACAGGCAATGGCAATCCTAGCTAGAGGGGTGAGAAAAGGTTTGTTTTTGTATAGGGAGCCAAGTTTTTTATTAACGGTTTAATAGTTTGGTTTACGTGCCTATCATATTTGAGGTTGTTGTCATTTATAACTGCCAGGAGTTTGGTATACATATCTGGTGAGATTATGGTCCCATTGTTAGATGTTATAGTAAACGAAGGTTGAGAGGATTTGCGAGTAGGGGAGAAGAGCAATAGCTTTGTTTTATTAGGGTTTAATATCAGCTGCTGATTAGAGATCCAGTTTTCCACTATATGAAATGTTTTCTGGGTTAAACTAAGGAGATCTGTAGGGGTAGAGGCTGAGCAGATCAGGGTGGAGTCATCAGCATATTGTATACAGGTTGCGTCTGGGATTACAGTGTGGAGGTCATTGATAAAGAGGGAGAAAAGAAGGGGACCTAATATGACCTTGAGGGACACCAAGGGTAACGGGGAGAAGGGTGGAGAGTTTGTCCTGCCAAAGAACAGCCTGCTGTCTTCCACTTGGATAAGACTGAAACCATTGTATGGCATGGTTGTTTAGGGATATTTTCTTTAGGGTAAGTAAGAGTAGCTGGTGGTTAACCATGCCGAAGGCCATGGAGAGATCAAGAAACAGGGCAGAAGATAGTTTGTTGTTATGGTTGGAATTTATGACATTAGAAAAGGAGAGGAGGGCTGAGTTGGTACAGTGCTGTGGTCTAAATCCATGCTGGGAGTTGGCCAGAAGATTATGTTGAATATAGTAGTGTAAGGGTTGTTTATAGATACACTTTTCCATAATTTTAGCCAGAGGGGAAGGATAGCTATCGGTCTATAGTTTGACAGCTTAGTGGAGCTGCCTCCTTTGTGGAGTGGTATGCCATGTGATATTTTCTAGATAGAGGGGATAGAGGCTTCAGTTATTTTTCTGTTTATCAAAATAGAGACAGAGTATGCCATAACATCAGCAGCTTTTTGCATGTAGTCTGCAGGGAGGAGGTCAGCTGAAAGGGTGGTTGGTTTGAGTTTTTTTAATTAGGGCTCTAATGAGTAAAGTCTGAACTTTTTGGAAGCTAAAGGAGAGAATTTCACTGGGTTTAGGGGTTTCAGTGTAAGGCAGGTGGGCTTAAGTTTGCTAGCAAAGGCCTGGATGGTTTCTGTGAAGAAACTGTTGAAGGTGTTGACAATGTACTCTGGCAATTTTTGGGTTGGGGCTGAGAGGGGTTGGAGCTGTGGATTGCCCTGGGTGGAGGAGTTTGTTAATACATGAGGAAGCTGTTTAGATGTAATATGATTTCTGACATACATGAACATGCCAATGCTGTTTTCCTTGGGTCTGAAAACATGGCATGCACTCAGCCTAGAGAAAGAGCTACTGCCATCCTTGCATGCAATGAAACCAAGTCTTCCTTATTACACAGATATGGATTTGCTGAATAAGCAGGACATCATCAAGATGAAGCAGTTAATTATTGTGACTTCTGGCATTGAGAAGAGCAACCCTGAAATAAAGTTTGCTATTATTTTATCTGCTATGTTACAGCCTTCAGTAGTCAATCTTTGCCTAAAAAGACACTATGGGGGCAACAAATGCATTAAATAGTGTACAGAAGTCCTGCAATGAGTGGTGTAAACCATTTCTTATGAAGCAAACTGGCTGTATATCATCTCATCCCAGGTTGACACATACTGAACCCTCTACAGGAACAACATCAATTACTTATCTATTTGTTGTAGCTAGTGATCATCTCATTATATGTAGGGATGATTCTGAGTAAAGGTAGGATTCCATACAGGACTAAAGGATTTTCTACATTTGACACATGCATATTGAAATGCAGCATGCTTCCCTGCATACCCCTTAGGTTCAGCATCAGAAACAATTTAGAGTCAAGGGGGCTGCCAGGTCAAATTCAAATTTTTTAGCAGTGAGTGACTGAGGAGCCCTCATAACACCATGGATCCTGGTACGTGACTCCAAGCCCCTGACAATGGAGTCACCAAATACTAGTACATTTCTGTTTGCTCTTATAAGAATAATGATTGCGCAGGGTTTACAGTCAGACATTTAAATCTTTGTGTTACAGTGCTGATGTTATTTTAATACTTTGTCTTCAAGTTCTTGTAAGCTTAGAAAGAATCTTTTTGACAGCATCATTCATGTTAGTTTGTTGTGTTCACACAAAGGTGAGGGTGGTGTGGGGGGTGCTTACAGATCATCTTCTTAAGTGAGAGATAGTCTCAGCGTCATGTACATATTTATACCTCTCAGAGGTTTTATCATGTATGTCTAAGTAGAAATCATTGTCTGTGTGCAGTTGGCAGTTTCAATACTGCAAACAAACATCAAGTGCTATGAGGATGACAGTAATAACATGATTGTGACAAATAAAAACACTTACTAGAAGTTTAAAATAGTAATCAAGGCAAGAGCAGCCCTAGTAGGTGTGAGATATATCAATATCAGCTATAGATGAAGCATTGCAAGATCAAACAAAAAGTGAGGACTGCATAGTAAAATGATATAAGCAAATGATCTCTGTGACATCTGAACAGTAGTAACAAAAACTGAGCAGCTAACAGTGCACTGACTGTGGCACATGGCAAAGTTAATGGCAAATGATAGCAGTCATAATGGCATACAGCAGTTAGCAAATAGCAACAATTTCAACAACAGCATCTGGGCTATGACTAATCAACTGCTGTGGTTCTCTAATCAGCTAAAACGTAACACTAATAGTGGAGGAGATATTAGCATGCTACAGTTAGCAGGACGTCTAAGGGCAGATAATAGTAGTAAGGTGGTATACAACAAAAAGAGAATAGCAAGTTCAACAGCAACAGCATCTAGCACAGGGACAAGCCACTTCTGTGACTCCTTAAACAGTTAAGACAAATAAGGGCAGGCTGGTAGAACACAGCTACAACAGTTAAATGGCAGCACTTTAACAATATATGGACAAACTAGAGATAGCATATCCCACTACTACAGCAGGGTTCCAATTGAGAGCAGTAATTCTGCCAGACAATGTAATACCACTCTGTGGCCTGCAAAGAAGCTATGACAGATACTAGTTATGAAGCAACACAAGCTGCTAATGAATATTAATACAGCAAAGTAACAGAGAAGTACCAACAACTGACTCTAGTCTGTGTAGAGCCTGCTGCAGCAGTTCTGGGCATTGCACTAATCTGTGCAAGCATGATCAAATTATAACAATGCTGTAGAACTCAGACTGGAAAATATCAAGAAGATTGTTGGAAAGTCTAAAACAGTCAGAACATAGGCCAATTCCCTCTACTTTCAGTAGAAGAAAACAACAATTAATTTCATAGAAAGTTCATTTAAGGCTCAGTTAAAAGTGTACAGTTAGTACAACTTCATAAAAAAAAAAAAAAAAACTTGACTTATCCCAGATCTATTGAGTTTGATGTTGCCATTAAATCTGACAATTCAGGTCATAATCAGGATCATGCAGAACTAATTCTAGTAAAATATTTATTTATTTTATTTTACATTTGTTGACCGGTATAGTCCAACTGGATATATGTCTATTTTCAGCGGAGGCCTGGGGAGAAAAGCTCCAGATAACACAGACAGAACATAACAGATATGAGTCAAACATATTTACAAAGCCCTCTAGTAGGGCTCACTAATAGTGTACAAAAACCACAGGTTGCAGCAAGCTATTATGAGCAAGAGATGCATACAATATTAATTTAAATAAAGCATTGAATAAGTAGTGATTAATCAGGGTTAGTACAGGGACAAAGCCAGTGCTCTTTAAAAGACTGTTTGAGGCCTTTTTTGAAGAGACTTAAAGAAGGTTCGAGTGTAAGGTTAGATGGGAGTGAATTCCAAGTTTTACCAATGGCGTTAGCAAACAGGGAGTCACCGGCTGAGTTAATGGCTTTGTGGGTTTGGACCAACAGTTTATTGGATAATCAGAATTACTGTATGGCTTTATGACATTTTGGAGTGCCGAAGTATTTTTAGGGTGGTACAGAATTTTCTGTGCTACGATAAGCTGATTGAACAGAAGTAGGCTAGAAAGTTCTAGCCACCCGAGAAGACTGAGGTTTTGACAGTGATGTGTCCTATATGTTGAGCCTATGGTAAATCTGGCAATATTGTTGTAACAGTGAGAGAGCTTACTAAGTTCAGTTTTGCTCAAATTGGGGAGTATGAGGGTGGCATATAGAAGGGTAGAGAGAAGGTGTGAGTGGGCAACTGCGGTCCTAACTAATGGAATTAGAAAAGGTTTGCTTCTATATAATGAGCCAAGCTTTTTATTAATGATTTTTATAGTTTTATTGATATGCAGGTCAAATTTGAGATTATTGTCCACTATTACTCCTAAAAGCTAAGTATGGTCATCAGGAGAGATAGAGGTACCATTGTTGGATGTTATGGAGAAGGAAAATGGGGTGGATCTACTGGTAGGGGTAAAGAGGAGCAGTTTAGTTTTGTTGGGATTTAACAACAGACAGTGATTAGAGAGCCAATTTTCAACTGTGTTAAATGTGTTTTGTGTTAAGGTTTGCAGGCCTAAAGGGGAGGAGGCCGTACGGAATAGACAGAATTTAACTCAGATTCTGGCATTACTTTCATTTTCAGTGACAGACTAAAATATCCAATCAATTGTTCCTGTTGAGGTATAGACGTATATAATATTTCATTTATACAAAAATCCATACTATATCATTATTTGAAATGGCAGCAGTCACTGACCCCAGACACAGTAAAAAATGTGTGGAATTTCTAATAAAAAAATTTCCACTTCACAATGTTAAATATTTGATATCATGCCAGTAATCAATGATAGTGGTTCAACATTCTTAATTTCAATGATCTGTGCTAGCCGATCAAGTTTGGGCCGAGAAGCTGCCACTATTGGATAAAAACTGGGCAATTCAATGTCACAGTGTATTTTGGGTATCAATGTTCCATTACAAAGAAACAACCACACAAAACTTATGAAGTTTCATGGTAATATTGAAATTGTCAACCAAGATAAACAAAACAAGGTTGTTGTGTCTGTGTGATTGAAAAACATCTTTCACAGACTTGCTTGTAAAAACTTGCATTACTCAAAAAAGAATCATACTTTCTAAGTATTTTTATCCATTAAATCTGTACTGATTCTCTTACCAGATTTCTTAGTTCTTAAATTGTCTCTTTTCTGTAACATTTTATCTACTAACAGTTCATTTTTAGATAAATTAAAAATAGAGAGCGAGTGAGTTGCATCCCTCTACTTTTCATTTGACTTATACACTCAAAGGCTACAAATGTAGGCTCTAACGGTAATTTGAAATTACTTTTTATGTAAGAGCTGGTTTGTGATAGAATGACCTTTTGTTGAATCTTGCAGTAAAATGTTTAATTTCAGCTAATGCAAAAACCTGACACTCCTGACCATAAAAAATGGCATCTGTTTTGCAAAAACTCTATACTAAGCATCTGGGAATGAAAAATAATTTAACTTCAGTACTTTTTCCTTGTGGACATACTGGTGAGGTAGTCTGTCCATTGGTTCCTCTGTCTATGCTCTCTTTGAATTTATTGCAGAGATACATTATTGTCACTTCGGGATTAGGGTTGGTGTCTGGAAACAGATTGTGTCATTGGTATAATCATTGACTTATATGTTGAAAGCATGACTGATATATCCCTAGAGCAAAGTATTCTCAGCAGAGCTCTAATCATATAGTAGGCATTCTTCGAGATATTATTTACTTGTCTCCCAGGTAAAAGTACTCTACCTTATCTGAATCCTCATAGTTGGTTCAATAATTTAAATATTATTTATAGAATAAGTGTATTTGGATTATTTCTATTCATAAGCAAAACTTAACATCTAAACACATTAAAGCTCATACCATTATTCATCACCCACTGAGAAAAAACATTTAAATATTACTAGACTGAATATTACTAGACTGAATATTGATCACTAATGGAGGTTATAGTCCCATCTAATTTCACATTATCAATACATTTCTGAACCCAGAATGTGTCCATTGTTGACAAACAAGACATGAAAATATTAAACAAAAATTTGACCAAGACAGAAGCCTAGGAAACACCCATACCTGCCTAATTACTTTTGATATAATATCCTGAATACAGTTGTTTGCTGATCATTCACTTAACCAGTCATTAATCCATTTAAACAATATTTGTTAAACTTCCTGTTCTCCAAGACCTTCATTATTTGGTGGCGTGGACCAAAATCAATTGCTTTTACCATATCCAGGTAATTCACATCTATTGTCAGATCATCGTCCAAAGTACCTATCACATCAACATAAACACATACTAAAATTGTAGTTATTGATCTTCCTAGATAGAATCCATGCTGAGATATGTCAAAATACACTTCCCAACTGAATTCTTTATTACATTCATCAAGTTTCTTCCATAACATTTACAAGTAAGACTAGCTAGGCTAATAGGCCTACAATTTTTAGTTTTAAAATGAGTCCCTCAGGACAAGATGCAGGTTTCCATTGTGGAGGGGCTACACTTGTGACAATAATTAAGAAAATTGTGAAACTTCAGGTTCCAGGATCAAGTGGTATGAGTGAAAATCAAAGCAAACTGCAACTCTCCACTTGACTGAAATATGAAAAATTAACTAAAAAACACACAATGACAAACCCAAAGTAAATCATAATAATAACATTTATTTAGTGCTTTTTTGCTTCACCCCATGAAACTTCATTAGATTTAGTAAAACTATTCACTTATGTAGAAAAAACATTTTGCCTGATTATAACAATCTTTAACAATTAATAAAATGATGTATAGTCATAAAATACTTTCAGTTTAATATCTGACACACTAATCTTCATTTTGTCTTCAAAACATGTAACTTAATCTTACTTTTCATTGACAGCATTTGACTTAGTCCTTTTTGGGCAGCTGGCATTAACTTTTGTTTTCCATATGAATTCATGGTTTACAAAACTGTTATAATCTCCACATCTACTCTATATTCAAACAGTATAAACCTAAAAAAGACATTTTCTAAATTCATTAGACCTAGGGAAATGTTTGTATAATGCACTTGCAGTGTGCTTAATTCTGTTTATTGATGTGTTCATTCTAACAGTTTCCTAGTAGTTTTATAGTGTACTTAACAATCCCTTGAGTCCCAAGTGATCAAAAACTACTGCACTTTGTAGCTCACATAGGCTACTGCTCATGTTCAAACCTGAATTATGAGTTTGAGCAAACAGCCATGGGGAAGGAGTACTAATTGTGCTTGAATTCAAATACGAGTTTGAGCAAGCAGCTGTGGGGATGGTCTGGAATGGGGTTAAGGATTAGGGGAGAAGAAGGTGGATTTTAGGACTGGGGAGCAGGGAATTTAGGGTTAGGGAGTGCAAAGGGAGTTTTAGAGTTAGAGTGCTAAGGGAGTTTTAGATTTGGGCAAGCTGGTGTTTTAGGGTTAGGAAGTGATTGGAGATGTTAGGTTTAGAGAGGAGAGATAGAGTTTTAAGCTTAGGGAGCAATCAGAAACTTTAGGGTTAAGTAGTGGAAGTGGAGTTTTAGAGTAGTGGAGCAAGGAATCAAACTGGGAATGAGGTAGAAGTTTTAGGGTAAGAGTTATGGCTTTGGAAGGAATATAGAGTGAATAGGGGCAGGTGTATTTTGAGCTACTAGCATGCAAGCACCTGTTGTAGACCTGGGTTTACACACATAGAAGCTGTTGGATGTTAAACATTTGAAAACATGAAACACATTAACCAAAACAATACGACTGCAACTGTAATATTATTCACCTGAAGAGAAATTGTAAAGCTCTTTTTCTTTTCCTGTAGGAGACACCATAATTGTTGAACAGCTACAGCTTGGTTTATATCCCTTTATAACATCAATGTGTGTTTCCATTATTTTCTTGTTGGTGCTATACTCTAAATGGCATCCCAGATTTCTGCACACTGTTCATGCAGCTTTAGTAACATACAGCGAGGCTTCTCCATTATTACAGTGGCTTAAGGGTAGCTTTTCTTCCTCACACTTAAAAAGCAGATTTACATCAGCCAGCAGTTTATTTGTCTTAAGTCCCTTTTAAAGTGCTGCAGCAAGGTCATATTTCACTTTCTCCTATGAAGTAGAGACATACGTATCTGTCTTAGAGAAGGTTTGCATGTCCAGGTTAAAGATTCACAAAATAGTAAGGGAGCATGGTGAAGGGCATTTTCAGGTCTACAAAACGAGTTATGATACTGTAAATGTAAGATGAAATATCCATGTTAATGAAAATTCAAGTACCTGTCCTTCAAGGAAGGAGGGCTACAGTGAGTTCCTAATAACAAACTGAGCAATACTAGCCTGTGACTCAATATAAGGTCCATGGGAGTCAGTGATTTGATTTTTATCTTGGTTATTTAGTCCCTATCAGTTCTACTCTTGGAAGCTTGATAGAAGTGCAAGGAGTGCTCTTTTGTGAAACTGTCAAGAGAAGATACTATGAATTAACTTATATGGAGCTGCCTATTAAGAACAGTCCTGTAGCTTTTGTTATCCATTTCAGTATGAATTTCAGTTTATCCAGGAGAAAGTATAATTTAACACTAAAATCTAAAAATAGGCAAACCCTGCTACCTTGAAGCATAAAAAAGTTGTAAACAAAGCTAGGAGGAAATTGTTTATGCAACCAGCTTGTGGGCAAGGGGTCTAATTTGGCAATAACCCCACCACTTGATGGTTGATTTGTGTGCATTCAGTGTGAGGCCCTACTATGCCCTCCTGCTGCATGTTACTGTGCCCACCCTCATGTTAATGCAGGACAACTGATACCAGTGGCTATATGAAACAAGCCTACTTGTCCAGTTAAAGCTGTTTCTCCTGCAAGCCGCAGGCTTCGTGTGACCAAACAGCCACTTTGCCAGGGTGGCTGGTGTTTGTCAGTCATTCTTCCCTTCCACTTCTCTCCCAGGGTCATCTGCAGCCTGAGATGCAGTCAAACTTGTCTTGTAATGTCATAATCCAGGCTTTATCTCTCTTCACCACTTTCACCCCCCCCCCTAATATTGAATTAGGTCCAGGATGGTAAGTCTCTTCATGGAGTCAGAGACTGAGAAAAAGTACCAGGACCAGCTATGGAGGAAAAAAAATAATAGGATAAGGATACCTATCCAGCAATAATATACAACTAAGAACTAAAAGAAAAAAATCACAGCACATTGCTTCAGGTTAGTAAAATACAAAACCACTTAAGTTATCTAGTTCATGTGATAGATAAACCCAAAAGAGGTTTGAATGCAAGCTGATTTATTGCATTAAAAAAATTAAGAGCTTTTGTCTTATGCAATCATTATGTGGACTAAAACTTTATCAGGCTATGTGATATAGTCTTCCAATTATGTTCACAGATTTCCAAACTATTATCCCTGTTACCACCTCTTATATTCTCTGTTACAACACCCCAAACAAAAAAAAATGTAAACTTCATAAAATTTGTGTACTGCATTGAAAGCCTAGACAGTGCATTAATATGATCACATTTGTTTTTTTTTTTAATGTTTACATTAGCATACATCCAACTTTTTATGTTTCTGCTAGTCTTTCCAACATAGAATGATTCAGATAGTGAACATGTAGCAATATGCACAACATAGCTTAACTCACAATTATAGTTTCCTAGGGATGCATAAGTTCTAGAATTATTCACACCATATATACTGATACTTTCTCCTATAAACCTGCACATCTTACAACTATAACATTTGCAAGTGCCATGAAACTTACTACTATTTAAACAATTGTGGGAAAGTCAATAAAGCCTACATGGATTATTTTACATGTAGTCATAGTGGCACGGAGCCTACATGGAAGTAAGCAGCTGTGTACTCCAGTAAACAGAGCTGAGGGGCGTGCACTAGCATGCCAATACGGAAGTCTCAGTGGCATGCAAATCACCTCATAAGTAGGTGAACTGCATGCAAATGAGGGTGTCGGACTGATCCAGCAAGCAGATAGGCATTCCTGCAGACCCCATATTGGTGTCCAAAATGTACACAGAAAAAGTCATGTACATGAAGTAAAATAGAGAATAGGGGCCAATATGTGGAAAACTATGCTCTGTATGTCCAAAATATAATGGAAATTAATGTAAAATATTTTTTTTAATACACAGATTGTGTTTGCGTGGCATGTCGCAGTGTACAAACATGCCATTATGTAAAAAAAAATAAATACAAATTGTTAAAAGAAAGAAAAATAAATATGTGATAATAATGTATTATAAGACCTTGTATGGATTATGTACAACTGTAGACTGCTATGGTTGCTGCGGAGGCAGGCCCTGGAACCGTGCAGTTTCCAGGTATTACACATGGATCTGTATGCAAATGAACTGGGTTTACTGAATAGCAAAAATGGGTATACATACCTGCAGATCCCATTCATGTAGGCCCAGAACCATGTTGGTGCCCTCAGAAGAGGTAGCTGAGGGTGTGTGTCCACATCCATTTAAGCTCATTGGAGCTCAACAGAGGCTGTTTGCGTGGTGTGCCGCTGAACTGAGCAGGTGAAGGTGTCCAATGCTGATAAGTATTGTTTACCTTCAGGGAGTGGGTTTGAGCATGTTTATGTGGTGTGCTGCTGTGCTGAGCATGCCCATATGTGGGGGTGTTTCCTTTGGTGCTGACCATTGTGTATATATGTGGCATGGGTTTGCTTGCTGCGCCACAGTGTTTAGCAGGGCAAAAAAAATTGGCTGAGAAAGGAAATGATATATAAATTACTGATGACCCAATGTATCACTTAAATTGGGACATTAAAACACCTAATGATGTACTTGGCAGGTAGAATCCATCATAGGTAGGCAATCACACAGGCTGCAAATACAGCAGAGCACTATAAAAGTTGCATACACCTTAAAATCTGATTTCATCCCTATATTCTGCACCACTGAAGTACAGATGTGAGATTTTTAACTAAAACAATGCTAGGGGCTGCTGCAGCTCTGCTGCAGCTGTATGTGTTAGATGTTGAGGTCAGTGCTGATGCTGCTGCAGACAGTAGGCCTAGACTGAAAAGGAGAAGAGTGTTCAGGCCCAGGATAACCTTCCAGGAGCTACATGAGCTGGAAATTGTAGAGTGCTACAGGGAGGACAGGGTCATACTACAGGAACTCACCGAGCTCTGCCGCCCTCAACTGAGACCCAGAGCCAACAGAGGGGAACCCATCCCAGTGGAAACAAAGGTATGTGTAGCCTTAGGATATTAGTTACAGGTACTTTCCAAAGACCGACTGGGGACATGATGGCCATACCGCTCAACCTCTTAGTGCAAGAAATCTGGACAAAAAATAGGGACATATTTTAAATATTGCTCTTATAAGCTTAGAAAGTTGGTAGAGTAACCAGGTTTCTTTTAACATACATTTTTTGAAGGATTTGAAGTCTAAAACTCAAATACATGTGATTATTTAGTGACTTCAGTCCTCAGATCATCCCAGTTATTTGCAGGAAAACCACAAACTTTATGTGGAACAGGCCAAAAATATTAGCCAAAAATCTGGACATTCTGCAAAAATCTGTACAGTTGAGAGGTATGATGATGACTGTCTCATAGTCATCAGTATCCATGGTACTCCACCAGTTCTGGGATGCCATGTTAACACATCAGTGAGCACATTTATTTACCACACACCATTGAGGAGAGGGCTAGCAGTATGAGGCTCTTCTAACATGTAGCACACTACTCTGAGGTACTGGGTGGCATAGACTGCACTCATGATCACATCAAAACACTGCCCAGTCAGGAGAGAGTAGAGTCTACATCAATCACAATGAGTATCACTCCATCAACTGCCAGGTCATGTGCAATGCTCAGGGCATTATTATGAATTTGTGTGCTGGCAACGCTGAATGCCATATCTGGCACCCATCACAGCTGTACCAGATGTTTGCTGGGGGAACATCCCATATGGCCATCTACTGGTGGAGGCTGGCTACGCACTGGAACCGTGGATGATGGCACCCATCAGAAATGCACACACACCAATGGAAGAATGCCATAATGAGACACAAGCACAAAGTAGGAACATCATAGAGCATGTGTTTGAGCTGCTCAACTCACGGTTCCAGTGCTTTGATATATCTGGTGGAGCCCTACAGTATTCTCCAGCCACATGTGCACAAATGTTCACAGTGTGTGACATGGTACACAATATGATACTGTGGAAACAGCTGTGGCAGGATTAGCAAATGGAAGGGATACACAGCCCTCCAGCAGTGCCTATGTCCCCACAGTCACACCCACAGGGAGACTCAGAGGAGGAACCCCATGAGGTGCTCCCTGTAGGCAGATGTAGGTGTGCCCAGTATGCCCTGGCCTTGGCCAACAGACAATGCATAGCACATGCACTGATAACCTAGGGCCCTATGGACAGACACCTCACTCCAACTCACACACATACATTACAATTGATAAAAAAGCTAGGAAATCACTCCACTGGTCACCCACAAGTAAAAAATAAAGTCAGTTTTATTAAGCATTTTTCATCTCTCCTTATAGGGACACTTCTTCAGATAACAGACATGTACAAATGCAAAGTTTAAATAAAAATCTCATCAATCATGTGATACTTAGCACACACCTCCATTTAAAGACACCCTTCCCTATAACATCCACATATTATTAACTGTAACATTTATTTCAATATTTTACAAGTAATGCCTTAAATATACTCTTACTAAAATATTTATCCTAAAATTCATAATCAACATTATTTATTTCATGTATATTTTTATTTTTAATGTCTTCATTCTGATGAAAATTAAAATATTAAAATATTAAAATAATTTATCCTGACCCATTCTGTCCACATGACAGCACCTTACAGCCAGATGGTATGGACTCACTTCCACCTTTCATGAGCCTACCTCTCTAGATTTTTCAATTTAAGAATACACAGGATAGAATGCACTTCATTAAATCCTGGAAAATGGCAGACATCTGAACGAAGCTGCCACCTCAATTCAACTTTCTCCAACATTAATGAATCAGGATCACCTCTTCCATTTGAATTCACACAGTCAATAGCCCTAAATTTGAATGTATGATCTGGAATCAGCATGTCTAGCTAGGGCACTTTCTTTTTTCATTTTGGAAATATAATATAAATGCTAATATATTCTTTCCCTTAATTGGCGGTCCGTTTTTCCAATATAGAAAGCCAGACAGTGTTGGCACTGAGCCATATAAACTACTGCTCTGCTCTGACAGTTGAACTTATGTTTGGCCACATATTTCTGTTCCCTCAATGTGAAGCATTGGCCAACCTGCATGTGTTTGCAAAAGTCACACATATTACATTTACCCATACCTGTTCGTGTACTTACACCTTTTGCCTTGTATTGTAATATATTTTTCAGGTTTTGCCCTCGTTGGAACACTATTCTTGGTGCTTCACAGAATTTATGCCTGAGAGCATTGTCATTCATAATTAATGACCAATTTTTATTAATAAGGGAGTATTATTACAGAATTTCATAACTTTCAACAACAAGTATTACTTGCAGAAAGTTGGGGTAGCCAAAGGTTCACCATGTGGTGCCAGCCTAGCAAACTTAGTAATGGCATATTGGGAGTGGCATTTTGTGAGAAACAATGAGGAGATTGCCAACCAGATTATCCATTACACTAGGTTTCTGGATGATGTTTTTATGATTTATAATGGGGATGAAAAACAAGCTACATATATGGTTACTTGTTTTAACAATACAACCCAGGTTTTTTACATTCACATTTACTTTCAGCACTGAATCAATAGCCTATTTGGACGTAAACCTCAGGAAAGACATCATTACCAACAGTTATTGTGCACAAATTTTCCAAAAGGAAACATATTCCATCACATTCCTTCACTTTACTAGTTGCCATACATTACAACAAAAACATTCAGTAGTCAAGGGGCAATTAGTAAGAGCTGCCCGGATGGTGACCAGTGATGATGAATTTGTGTTGGAATGCAATAACCTGGGGAACATGTTTAGGGTAAGATGTTATCCAGAACAACTAATCAATGAATTGATTAAAGAAGTCCAGGATAAGAGTGCTGGTGTTTTTTACAAACCAATTTTGAGCATTAAGGGTACGATAGGAGGTAACAATGTGAGGGATATGAGTATGGTACCAAGTACGAGAGAATACAGTACTACAGCCCTGATTACTAGATACAGTGTCAATGCTCCAGCTTTATACTCCCTTATTAAATAAAAATTGGTCATTAATTACGAATGACAATGGGCCAGATTCAGGAAGGCTTACACGGAGTTCAAGAGTAGTGTAAGCCTCCGTGTAAGCCTCCCGATTCAGGAACAGCCCAAATCTCCGTGTAAGAGACAGCTAACACGTCTCTTACACGGACTGGGCATGGAAATGCTCAATACCTCATTTGCAGCTCAAAGATATGCAAATGAGGTATCTGAGAGATCCACGAAGCAGAAACCAGTCCGTGTAACGGACGTGTTAGCTGCAGAAATGTACTCAGCTGACAACTGAGTACATTTCTGCAAAATTAAAAACGGAGCTATGTCAGCTCCAAATAAAGGGTGCATTTGTTTCATTAAGCATGCCAATGGCCAAATATGTGGCCATTGGCATGAAAAACTGTTGCAAAAATATGTTATATAACTTTTTTTTTTCCACGGGATTTTGAGGTTTAACTGCAAAGCACACCCGCGCAAATGGGGTGCGCTTCCTAAAACTAAAAACCGAAGCTTATAAGCCCACAATTGTGGGATTTATGTATTACATGGAATGTCAATGGAGGGACTTGCAGACCAAAAACAATATGGCCTCCGTTTAGTGGTTGTCAAGGGGGGGAAGCTCCGTGTAAGACATGTAACTAGTCATTACTAGGCAATCCTATGTAAATGAGGGTTACAATACTGAATCACACTGCCACATAGGTAATGAGCACTTTCTGAGTAGTGTAAGAGTTAGAGAAAGGGAAGGAACAGAGTAAGAGGTAGGTGACATCACGGGGGGGGAGGATAGATACAAATGTACCAGATTGGAGGGCAATGTAAGGTGAAAGATGACAGACAGACTTCAGGGAGGGAGGTGTGTCCCAACAGAACACTAGGAAAGTCAAGAAATTGAAGGTTTACGCTATCCCTACACTCAAAGTTTCTTGAAATACGTGCATGTGCGCGTGTGCGCGTGTGTAAGGCAGGCTCAACATATGGGAGCATGTTGCAAACCGTTTACAATGGTTTGCGCGGGCGTGCACGTGTGTAAGGCAGTGTGCATGCGTTTTAACATGAATCAGCCTAGTTCACACCATGTAAGGATGTGTGCGCGGGTGTAACACCGTGTAGGGATGTGTGCGCGCGTTTAAGTGACTGTGAGCGTGTTTAAGCTGGTGTGCACATTGCTCCCCTTCAGGAAACAGAGAGGAAACAGGAAACAACCAAAATACACAGAGACTGCCAGAGGATACTGCTGGAGTTAATTGGTGGAAACAATTGGAAGCAGGCAATTATGCAGGCAGACTAGAAGCCCAACCCAGCACTTAAAACACTACAAAGAGCAGTGCAGGGTGTTTCTCACAAGAGATACTGCAAGAAAGTAAGCTATCAGAATTGAAAACTGACAAAAGCTGAACTCAGAGCAGAAATGCTAGGGGCTGCCATAGCTGTTATAATCAGGCAAAGGCGAATTGCTGAGGGTGGTGACAATGCAGATGCTGACAGACAACCCAGAGTGAGAAGGAGAAGAGTATACAGGCCCAGGGTCACCTACCATGGGTTACATGAGCTGGAGATAGTAGAGCGCTACAGAGTGGATAGAGGCCTTCTGCAGCAGATTGTTGAGCTGTGCAGGCCACATCTCACACACAGAACCAACAGAGGGGAACCCATCCCAGTGGAAACCAAGGTATGTGTTGGCCTAAGAATACTAGCAACAGGTACCTTCCAGAGACCAACTGGTGATATGATGGGGATATCACAGGCATCAGCCTCCAGGGTACTGCACCAGTTCCTGGATGCCATGTCAGCACATGTCGGTGATCATATATATGTCCCTAATGACCGTGAGGTTGTGGCCAGCAATATGCATCTCTTCCAGCAAATAGCGGGATACCCTGAGGTGCTGGGTGCAATAGACTGCACGCACGTACGCATCAAAGCACCAGCTGGTAAGCGGGGTAGAGTCTACATTAACCGCAAGGGATACCCCTCCATCAACTGCCAGGTCATGTGTGATGCCCAGGGCATAATAATGAATGTGTGTGCTGGCTGCCCTGGGAGCTACCACGATTCCCACATCTGGCATCTGACACAGCTGTACCAATCATTTGCCAGTGGGGACTTCCCACATGGACACCTAGTGGGGGATGCAGGTTATGCACTTGAGCCATGGCTGATGACACCCATCAGAAACGCACACACACCTGAACAGGAACGCCATAATGAGGCACACGCACAAACACGTAATGTCATAGAGCATGTGTTTGGGCTGCTCAAGTCACGGTTCCGGTGTCTGGACACATCTGGTGGAGCCTTGCAGTACACACCAACTACATGTACCCAAATGGTCATGATATGTGCTATGCTACAAAATATGATCCTGCAGAAACAGCTGCAGCAGGACCAGCACAGGGCTGGGCCTAACATCCCCCCACCATTGCCAAGGCCACCACAGGCAGAGGGTGACTCGGAGGAGGAACAACCTGACCTTGTCCCGGTAGGCAGAAGGAGGCGTGCCCAGTATGCCCTGGCCTTGGCAAACAGGCAACGCATAGCACATACACTTGCTCAGTAGGAACACTGGGACTGATACCCGCTCTGACTCACTCATATAGTAACAGGGATGCCTAACATGACACAACCTGCTTCCAAACATGTACAGGGAGTGTAGTATGTGCATCCGACAGAGGCAGCCCTGCAGCACCACCTGAGGCATGAATGCCATGTGTTAAGTAATGTAATACCATGTACCATATGCACACCTGAGGACCCGACTAACATCCACCCTCACCAATCATAAACCACAAAAAACACAAACCTAACCCATAGGTACCACAAGGGATAGTAACCTAGATGTAATGCTACCCAATGCCAGAAGTATAAATGCGTGCAGTGTAAACGCACACAGTATAGAGAATGTAGATATCAGTGCTGTAATAGAAAACAGGGTCAAAGCCCACATCAGCACCCTGACACTACCAGGTCACACCTCTGTCCTAATAGCAGGAACAGCCCCAGGCCTACTCTGGCAACGTGAGTGTCAAATGAAATATGACTGTCAACCTGGGTGCCCAGGTCCCTGATAACCTCTTCTGTGCTTAGAGGATTGTCACCTAGATGGGAACTAGGGGTAACCCTGTTGTTCCCGAAGGGTATGACTAAGCATTGTTTAGCGTTTAACGTAAGGCCATGGCTCTGGCACCAGTTATCTGTGTCTATGAGACCCTTCTGAAGGATGTCTGTGTCAGATGGGTTTCCAACTATGGTTCCCAGTTTGCAGTCATCTTCAAACTTTGTCAGCCATAATCCTCCTGTGTTTGCTTGTACTTCTGAAAAGTAGATGCTGAACAAAAGTGGGCCCAGGACTGAGCCCTGTGGGACACCACTTGTGACAGCTCTGGAGTGTGACATGGCACCAGCAACTTTGACCCTGTGTGTTCTGTCACTTAGCCAGTTTGCAACCCATCCTGTGATGTATGGGTTCACATTTAAGCTGGTGATGTTTTCAATAATACCTGAGTGGGGTATTGTGTCGAAAGCCTTTGCCAGGTCAAGGTAGGCTGTGTGGACTGCCTTGCCCACGTCAATGGCCTGGGTGACTGTCATGAAAAAGTCAACCAAGTTTAAAAGGCATGATCTGCCCTTGACAAAGCCAAACTGGATTGGATCCAACGTCTGCAAGTCCCCAATGTCTTCATTTATCATTCCCATTATGATCCTCTCCATAGCTTAGCAGACCAGGCTTGTCAAGCTGATGGGATGGTAGTTTCCGGGGTTGGTGGAGGCACCTCCTTTGTGAAGTGGGTCTACCATTGCCGTATGCCACTCCTTGGGCACATATCCTGAGGTGAGGCTAACATTAAACAGCTGCCCTAACTGCGGGTGTAATTCCTCATTGAGTTCATGGAGCACACAACTGGGGACACCATCTGGTCCCATGGATTAAGTGTTTTCCGCCTTGGATAGAGCAGTTCTCACCCCAGCATTGGAGATGTTTGGGGGGCTACAATTCTCTGGTGTAGATACCCCTCCAGTTGGGGGGAGGGGGGGAGAAATCCACACTGAACCTGTCAGCCAGTATGTTGGCAATGTCTGTAGGTTCAGTGATATTTACATCATTCTGAACTAATTCTGAGCATATCTGGGAGTTCCCTCACAGGTGTCAAACATAGGTAAAAAAGGCCTCATGATTGTCCCTTGAGTCCTGAGCGGGTTTACTCTCAAAACTTGCCTTGGATGATTGTATGGGGGAACCCAGTGTTTTACTCATAATGAGCAGGGGTGTCTTCCCTTCTACGGATGTCGCTCTATCTTGTAGTAGCTCCTTCCTTTTGTTGTAGAGCTTGTTTATGGCTGGGGTCCACCAGACCGGATGCTTGCCTGTGGTACAAAGAGTCTTTGTTTTGTTTGGGATTGCCTGATCCATGCAGTCCTGGAGGTGCTGGTAGAAGGCATTTGTAAGTGATACAGCGGCTTGGGTAATGGTGTCCGCTGGCTTGGTGGCCTTGAAAGAGACCACACCAGTCCTTAGAAATGTGAAGTCGGCATTTGAGAAGGTCTTCACTGTTTGTTTTTCTATCTGGGGTGTGGGTGGGATGTGAACTCCCACTGAGATTAGTCCATTATCTGATCTCACCAATGATGGGTATACTTCTGGTGTTGAACAGTGTGACCCCATGTTCGTGATGATGAGTTCTAGTATGTTGTCTCCACTTGTGGGGATGGTGACCAGTTGTTCCATGGCATTTGAGTGTATGAACTCTTGGAACCTTTGGGTTAGAGTGTTGTGGCTTGATTAGTGATCCCAGTCTATATTTGGATAGTTGGAATCACCCAGTATGATGGTGTTTGGAGATACATTTATCCTCCAGTGTTTTCAGGACAGCTGTGTGAGGTACCTGAGTTTGAGAGGGTGGCATGTAACATGCTACAAACTGCAGAGCAGTCTTGCCTATGGTTACTGGCACCTGGATGGTCTCCGATGCATCGTGTGTTGCCACCAACCTTGAGGTGAGGGTGTCCTTGATGAATATGGACACCCACCCTCCTTTCTTGGTGTTGTCCGGATTTTGGTGCCGGAACGCATGATATGAGGTAACACCCAATAGTGCCGGGGTGCTGTCAGAAGCCGTGAACCAGGTTTCAGGCACAGCACAGACATCAATGTGATACATACTGAGAAGGGCATTGAGTGTGTGCAGCTTGAGGTTGAGACCTCTGGCATTGAGCAGCATTACCCTTAGTGTCTTTCCTTTTCTGTGTTCTAGGGTGGTAGGTGTAGAATCTGATTCTTGCATAAAAAAGGCACAATGGGGGTGGCAAGAGCATCAGCCGGAATCCGGAAGCCCAGGGGTGACAGGTGTAAGCCGTCCCTTGCAAATCAGTGTGGCCTGTCCAGCATGTCATCCCAGGCAGACAAACATTGGACCCCCTTTGAATGACACCATAGTTTAAGCAAATTATTACAGCTGATCATCTTGTCTCTGTTTATGTGGCATCATACTTGGTGAAGGTAGGATACTGCTCAAGGTCAGGGTCATACCTCCCTGGCCTACATAATCAGAGGGATCCTCTATGTCTCTTTCTATGTAGTCCAGGGAGGTACATCTCAGGTCGTTCACACCAGCATGGATAATGACTGGGTCAGACTTGTACTTGCAGTTGAGTGACCTGAGTGCTTGCATTATGTGGTGGATTCCAGTGCCCGATAGGCAGCTTACTGTGACCTCCTCCGTACTCGATCTGGTGAGCGGGACGTCAGTGTGTCTGACTATGGAGTCACCTATGACAAGTGTGTCTGGCATTGTGTTTGGCCTTAAGGGCTGTGACTGTTTGGCACACTGACTCTGTGGTCTATGTGTTGCATGTGCTGTGCCCTGTGGAGGCAGTTGTGTGGGTGTCTGCTGTGGTGGCCGCTGCTGTTTTGGTAGAATTCTGATCAGAGCCTCCCAGTATGTCTTTGTGTGTCTATGTGTATGATTTTAAGTTGTGATAGTGCTATGTGAGACTGGGTTTGTGATGTGTGTGGTTACCTCCACCTCCTCTCTGGTCTTGCTAGTCCTGTGTTGAGAGAGCTCAGCCTCCACTTTGGCTATATAGTTGCATCTCTCACATGTATGTGTGTTTTATGGGAGAAGGAGAGGGTTGTCAGTGTACATGAGGCAATTGTAACATTGCCTCAATATTCCCAGGTTCACCAGCTGAGCAGGAGAGGACACTAGCAACTGATCCCTAGACATGCTAGAAGGAATGGACAAAACAATGTTTGAATACAGGGAGATATCAAGCCCCCCAAACCACATCATAGTGCTTGACTGACAATACCTACACATACACCATTGTTTCATAGTTTACTACTAGGCTATCTGCCCTAGTGCATGTATAAGCCTAGCCATAGTGATGTGGCTATTGCCACCCCTTATAGTGGTAATAAGTGTACAGAATAGATTCCGAATATTGTGCCTCTGACTTAGTAGTGACACATTATGACCCCCTCACGTAATTGAATAACATGACTGTACCTCTGTCTAGTCTGTGCCTCTGTCTCATATTCAGTTGTCCATATGTCTCCTGAAGGGAGTCAGTGAGGGACTCTGTCTAACATGAACTGGGATACTCTGCTAGAGTGTGAGATGCCTCTGAGTTATGACTCTGTCCCTCCAGCATGTCCTATACATGTATGTGCTGAGGTTCAAATCCTCAGCTCTCATGGTTCTGGTGGATTTGGATTGCTTGCAGTGGAGCATGTCCACCAAATCCTGATTGGACATGGTCTTGTATGTCAGGCATAGGTCACCTGTAAGTATGCGGTATGACACTGAATAAAGCTGGATTTCCTCTATTCTGGAAGCATATGACATGTGTTGAAGACCCCTGATCTTCATGGTAAGGTACTTTTGGGGTCTCTCCAGCTGTTGCAAGTGCTGGGTGAGGTACATACCATATGGGGCTTTGTATTCAATCATGGGCCTGATAAGGGAGAAGGATAGTGGTACAATGACCTCCTATGATCTGGATGGAAAACCCTCCATGATAAGGTGGGCAAGATAGAAAGTCTTCCTAACCACTTTGGCAACATGGGTGTCAAATGAGATGTCACTATCTACATGTGTCCCCAGGTGTCTGATTTGTTTTCTGTGCTCAGTGGGTTGCTGTCTATGTATTGATCTGTGGGTACTTTGTTCCTCCCAAAGGGGATGAATACACATCAGTTGCATTCAGTTTCAGGCCATGCGTCTGGCACCAGCTATCCGCCTTTGTGACGGCATTCTGTAGGATGTGTGTGCTGGCTGATGTATTCACTATGGTGCCTAGGTTGCAGTCATCTGCAAACTTGGTCAGCCACAACCCTCCTATGTTTGCTTTCACATCTGAAAAGTAAATACCAATTAAGAGGGGTCCCAGGACACATCCTTGTGGGACACCACCTGTGACTGACTTCGAATCTGACAAGGCACCTGCAATGTTGACTTTATGGGTTCTGTTTCTTAGCCATTTTGCAACCTATCCTGTGACATATGCTGTTATATGTCAGCTGTTGAGCTTAGCTATGATGCCTGAGTGGGGTATTGTGTCACAGACCTTAGCCAAGTGCAGGTAGGCTGTGTGGACTGCGTAGCCCTCATCGATGGCCCTACTGACAGTTTCATAGTAGTCAACTAGGTGCAAAAGGCAGGATCTGCCCTGTACAAAGCTGAACTGGGTGGGAACAAGGGTCCGTAGGTCAGCAATGTCTCTGTGTAAGAGCTCCATAATGACTCTTCCCATAGCTTTGCAGACAAGGCTGGTTAAGCTTGTGTGGTGGTAGTTGCCATGGTCTGTGGAGGCATCTCCTTTGTGGAGTAGGACCACTGTTGCCGTACGCCAGTGTTCAGGTACATATCCTGTATCAAGGCTAAGGTTAAATAGCATTCGTATATACGGGTCCAGCTCCTTCTGGAGTTCACATAGCATGCAACCGGGGATACCAGCAGGTCACATTGATGCTGTGTACTTGTCTTTGCTGAGTGCAGCTCTCACATGGACATCCAAGATGACAGTGAGGTTACATACAGCTGTGATAACTATCTTCTTTTGGGGGTGAGGGAGGGGGTAAATCGCACTGAAGCTGTCCGGAATGTTGCCAATATCTGTCAGGTCACTGGAATATATGTTGTTGTGTACCACCTCTGAGCATATCTGAGGGTTCCCAACCAGGTGTCTGACATAACTGAAGAAAGCAGTGTGTTTACCTTCATTGTCTTTGTTGATTTATGTCCCCAAGTTGACCTTGCATGTCTTTATGAGATAATGTAGCTTTCTACTAGTGCCGATCACAGCTGTCTTCCCTTTTGGAGATGTAGCTCTGTCTTGCATTAGTATCCCTCATCTGTCATACAGTTTGTTCATGGCTGGGTTCCACCAGACAGGCCACTTTCCCTTTGTGGAGAGGGTCCTGTTTTTGTTTGTGATTGCATGGTCCATGCTTTCTGACATCTAGCTAAGGGGAGGTCATTGTGGTTCTGCAGTTATCTGTCATCAGCATTAGAAATGACCACAACAGCCCTTGTGGGGTGTACCTCATGCAGACACATCCAGCAACTGTAAAGTCCACAACAGTACCTCACCAGGAGTATGAAAGAGCTGGAACACATGTAATGTGTCGCCTGATTAAACAGAGTGCAGCTCCACACGCTGCCATGCTGTCCACCCAGATGCAAGCTGTGCCTGATGTAGAAAGCCATGTCCAAGCTGGAATCAATGCACATGCTGCACCTTGTACAATCTGAATGGCAGGGAGCTATGCACATGAGGGACCTGAACCCCAGCACTGACATACATAGGACAGGCTGTACTGCATTATCCATAACACAGAAGCCACCCCCACGCATGGGTAAACTACCAGTACAGGTTATCTGTAGAGTCACTCATTGATTCCCCTCAACAGGAATCCTAATGAGTGGATGGGAGATGGTAGGTTTAGCCTGGGTATCAATGTTATGTCACAGGTAGACAGAGGCACAGTATACTAAACAAGACATATGTCATGGCAAACTACACTTACAATGTGTTGACGGACAAACACACTCTCCGACTAGCATTAGAATTGGCCTAGGGCACATCGGTAGTGTTTGCCAATGTACACCCATGTTGTGGAATACACTACTGATGTTGGATGAGGCTGTTGTAAGTAGTTCACATCTGAACATAATGCAACATGGTCAGATAGGTTCATAGGTACATAGGTTTATACTAGGCTATCTTCCCTAAGGCAGGTATAAGCCTAGCGCAGAGTTTGTTGGCGTACACCACCCCTTATATGAAAACAGTACTGTGCCCATTATTTTGTCGTGCCTCTCTCCAGCAGTGACACAGTGACGATCCCCGGGTTAAATGTATGACCTTCCATCCACAGGTCAAGATACCTCTTGAACACAGCCAGCAAGGTGCTCTGCCTCACATGGACCGGGATTGTATTCCACAGCATAGGGAGTCTCCGAGTGATAACTCCATCCCTCCAACATGTCCAACGTACATTCATGCTAAGGTGTAAGTCACTTGCACTAGTGGTTCAGGTGGATCTGCCGAGTCTGAGGTGGAGCATGTCCATTAATCCCTGTTTGGACATGGCCTTGCATGTCAGGCACATGTCACCTCTAAGCAGACGGTATGTGAGTGAATAGAGCGGGAGTGTCTTTAATCTGGCAGCATATGACAGATGTTGGGGTTCCTTGATCCTTTAGGTGGGGGACATTCAGGGTGTCTCCAATTGCTGCAGATGTTGGGTGAGATACATCCAGAATAGGGCATTCTACTCGATCACCGGTCTGATAAGTGAAGAGTACAGGGGAACAATGACCCACTTGATCTGGATGTGAATCCCATCCTGATCAGGTGGTCAGTGTAGAAGGTCTTTCTAGCCACTTTAACAATGTGAGTGTCAGAAGAACGTCGACTGTCAACCTGGGTCCCCAGGTCCATGATAACCTCCTCTGTGCTTAGAGGATTGCCACCTATATGGTAGCTTGGGGTTACCTTGCTTTTCCCGAAGGGTATGTCTACACATGCTGTGCACTTTGACTTCAGGCCATGGCTCTGGCACCAGCTATCAGTTACCGTGAGTCCCTTCTGAAGGATATCCGTGTCTGATGCACTGTCCACTATGGCGCCTAGTGTGCAGTCATCTGCAAACGTTGTCAGCCAAAGTCCTCCCATGTTGGCCTGTACTTCTGAGAAGTACATGACAAACAATAGGGGGCCAAGGACTGAGCCCTGTGTGACACCACCTGTGACCAGCCTGGAGTCTAACATAGTGCCAGCAACTCTAACCCTGTGGGGCCCGTCCTTAAGCCAGTTTGCAACCCATCTTGTGACATATGGGTTTACATTTCAGTTGGTAGGGTTTTCCACAATACCTGAGTGGGGTATTGTGTTGAAAGTGTTTGCAAGGCCAAGGTAGGCTGTATGGACTGCCTTTCCCTCAACAATGGCCTAAGTGACTATTTTGAAGATGTCAACCGAGTACAAATGGCATGATCTGCCCTTGACCAAGCCAAACTGGGACGGGTACAATGTCTGCATGTCCCCTATATCTTTGTTTATGAGCTCAATTATGATCCTCTCCATAGCTTTGCAGACTAGACTTGTTAAGCTTATGGGGCACTAATTACCAGGGTCCGTAGAGGCAACGCCTTTGTGCAGACGTGCACAACTGGACCCTATCCAGGCTGTTGTGCACACTATGGAAATGTAAACCAGTGATAGGACTAAAGCCCAGGATACTGACCACCACAGTGAAAGTACTGAACCACTACACTATACAGTACTACAGTGTTAGGTCAGTATGAACGGATGTTGACAATTGTGTGCAAAGTATCCCATGCAAAACCTGCAGGCACAGTATACTCCCTGTTGTGTTCACACAAAAAGCATTTGGACAGTAACTACACAACATGGCACAGAACACACAACCATAAACTGGAGGTATTTGTTGAAGGTCACACTCATCCACAAATGTGATGGGCTGCAGAGTTCAACATATGGAAAGCCCACACTGGGCATGCTCACACACTTAGATAAATGAGACATCTTTCACACAACATGCCATGGGAAGGCTGAACTGGGCATGCTCACACACTTAGTCCAAATGTTACTCCTAGCAACTGTGAAAACACACCAGAGGATGCTCATTCCCCTTTCTAGACACTGATCATGTAAGCACCCTATAAGTATATCAGGAGAAAAGGAATCTCCCAGTAATCTGAACAGCGTGCTCTGCTAATGTGTCCATCTGTAGTGTCATAACATAGTTAGGTAGGGGTTTGAATCCAGAAAGTGTGTGTGAAGGGGTGTAAGTGTGTATGAAAGGAACATCCCTTTTGGCAACTGGGAAAACACACCACAGGATGCTCATTCCACTTTCTAAACTCTGATGATGTCAGCACCCTATAAGTATATCAGGGGAAAAGACATCTCCCAGTAATGCGAATAGCACGCTCCGCTAATGCGTCCGTCTCTAGTGTCATAACATAGTTAAGTAGGGGTTTGAATCTGGCAAGTGTGCGTGAAAGGGTGTAAGTGTGTATGAAAGGAGCATCCCTTTTGGCAACTGGGAAAACACACCACAGGATGCTCATTCCACTTTCTAAACTCTGATGATGTCAGCACCCTATAAGTATATCAGGGGAAAAAAAATCTCCCAGTAATGCGAATAGTTCGCTCTGCTAATGTGTCCATCTCTAGTGTCATAACATAGGTAGGGGTTTGAATCTGGCAAGTGTGTGTGAAGGGGGATAAGTGTGTGTGTATGAAAAGAACATCCCTTTTGGCAACTGGGAAAACACACCACTGGATGCTCATTTCCACTTTCCAAACTATGATGATGTCAGCACCCTATAAGTATACCAGGGGAAAGAAAATCTCCCAATAATGTGAATAGTGCGCTCTGCTAATGCGTCTGTCTCTTGTGTCATAACATAGTTAGGTAGGGGTTTGAATCCAACAAGTGGCAAGTGTGGGTGAAGGGGGGGTAAGTGTGTATGAGTAAAATATCACTTTTGGCAACTGGGAAACACACACTACAGGATGCACATACCCCTTTCTAAACTATATCACAATTATGTATGGCTTTTGATTACAGACATGCCACGTGTGTTTTGCCCACACAGAATGCCCATGTGTGCAGGTTGTCCCTCACAATAATGCATGACATTGATCAAACCAGTTATAGCAATGTGCACATGATGTATGTGTGTGCCAAATACACATATGTACCTGTGACCTTCAATAGTTACCATGTGTGATGCCTGCCACATGTGAATACATGGTATGTGCACAGGGTAACATTATGACTGTGGTATTCTGTGCAGGTGCTGCATGTGGGATGTGTATATACAGTGTGAGATGTAGATGCTGTCAGCCTAGTAATAAGGGATACACGCCTGGTCTGGGGCATATAGTCTACCTGTTGTTGATGTACAGGTGCTGCATGTTTCCACCTGTTGTGGGAGTGGTAAGACGTTATTCCATAGCAATGCAGTGACTGCATGCTAAGAACCGTTCAGCTAGGGTGTTGTAGCTACACTAATTCATTAGCATTCAGTAATATGTCAGACTCCCTGGTGAGGGTCTGATGCCAACCAAGGTCAGGGTTCTACCAGCCTGTGTCACTTGCTCAGTGATCCCTTCCATGTTCCCTATCATGTATCCCAGTGAGGGACATCCCACATCAGCTGTGGTGGCATGGACAATGACTGAGTCATATGTGTCCATGCATCTGACTGACCTGTATGCTTGTGTTATGTGGTGGACCACAGTGCCCCATGAGCATATCACTGTGACCTACACCTTGTCCAGCCTGGTGAGCATGTTCTCACTGTACTGGACAATAAAAATACCTAACACAACTGCGGCAGTAGTGTTGTATAGCTGTACAGACTGCTGTGTGCTATGTGTTGTGCGTGCTGTGTGCAGGCCTAATGTATGCCTGTGTGCCAGCTGCAGAGATGTCTGCCAGTCATGCATGATGCTATCCTTAGGCTCCACAACTGGCCCGGTGTGTTTCCATGCTTATATTGCTGTCCGTGTAGGTCCACATCAGATTGGTATTGCTGTCACTGTAGTATTTCATGCCACCCGACAGGTTATGCCAGTACTGGGTTCAGAGTGCTTAGTCCACAGTTTGGCCATGTATTTCCATCTCATACATGTGTTGTACATCCATGGGTAGGGGATAGGGTTGACTGTGTACATGTGGCAGCTGTGACATTATTACATGACGCACATATTCCACAACTGTACCATAGAGGTGACTGACAACTGACCTTTGCACATGCTACCATAGTATTGAGATTGCATTGGTGATTAACAGCACATAGGGCCAATGGTGAACAAGATACATAGGTCCATAGCTTCATACAGGGATGTCTGCCCAGGGCATGTATCCACCTAGCCAGAATGTGTGTGGCTTTCAACATGCATTGTAAATCTGTCTTGCTATGCCCTTTTCCAAGGTTAGTATACTGTGCCTCTGTCTCACAGTGACACATAAGTGATACCCAGGGTAACCCTACAATGCCACATCCAGTCATTAATATCACTCTTGAAGATAGTCACTGAGTCACTCTGCCTAACCTCTATTGGGATAATATTCAAGAATGAAGTGAGCCTCTGAGTTGTGAATGTGCCCCTCCAGCATGTCCTATGTATATCACTCCTGAGGTTCAAGTCTTTCCAGCGTGTATCCTGATGGGATCTGGATATTCTGAGGTGCAGCATGGCCATTAAGTGAGGGTTTGACATGGCTTTATATGTCAGGCACAGATTGCCTATGAAGAGGCAGTATGCCACTGAGTAGAGCTGCTGTTTCTTTAACCAGTCAGTATGTGGCATCTGTTTGAGCCCTTTGATCCTCTTGTTGAGGTACGTATGTGGTATTTCCAGTTGCTGCAGGTGTCTGGTAAGGTGCATGCCGACAGGTTCATCATAGTCAATTATGGGCATGATGAGGGATGAGTAAAGGGGCACAATGTCCTCCCCTGATCTACATGTGGATTCCATCATGATGATGTGGCCCATATGACATGTTTTCCTAACCACTTTGTCCATGTTGTTGTCAAATGGTAGAATGCTATCAACCTGTGTACCTCAAGGTCCATAATTCCTTCATCTGCACTTAATGGATTAACACATATGGGGTACTTTGTGGTCACTTTGTGTTTGACAAAGGGGATGACTATACGCTTTTTGTCATTCACCTTGAGGCCATGGCTGTGGCACAAGTCATGTGTTTGCAAGAGGCCCTTTTGGAGGATGCATGTGTTAGCTGGAGAGTTGATTATGGCGTCCGGTTTGCAGTCACCTGCAACTTGCTCAGCCACAGTACTTCCATGTTGGCCTGTACCTATGATAAATATATAATGAACATGACAGCTCCCAGGGCTGAGCCTTGTGGGACACCACTTGTGCCAGGTTGGAGGCTGACATGGCTCCAGCAAATCTAGCCATGTGTGTTCTGCCCTTGAGCCACTGTGCAATAACCATAGTGACATAGGGGTTAATATGTACACTGGTGAGCTTCCCTAGAATGCACAAGTGGGGTATTGTATCAAAGGCTTATGCAAGGTCCAGGTAGACTGTGTAGACCTCCTTCCCCTTGACAGTGGCCTTGGTGACTGTTTCAAAGAAATCAAAAAGGTTTGAGAGGTAGGATCGGCCATTAACAAAGCCAAACTGTGTATGGTGACATGTCTGTAGGTCCACAATATCTAGATATGTGAGGTTCATGATGATCCTTGCCATAGCTTTGCAGACAACGCTAGTCAGACATATGGGGCGAATAGTGTCCAGGATCCGTGAAGGCACCACCTGAATGTAGAGGGACCACTGTTGCTGTACGCCACTCTTTGGCCACATATCGTGTAGTAAGGCTGGGATTGAACAGTAGTGTTATGTCTGGGTGTAGCTCTTCTTGTGGTTCATGTAGGACACAGCCTGGGACACTGTCTGGTCCCATTGATGCAGTGTTTATTGCTTTGGGAAGGGCATCTCTTACCTGAGCATCTGTGATGTCAGGGGGGGCAGCACTCTGCCGCGAGACATATTTGCCCTTTTGGTGTGGTGGGGAGAAGGCAGCAGTGAACCTGTCCACTAGGATGATGGCAATGTCTGTGTGTTTTGTATTTCGTGTGACATCTTGGATTACCTCTGAGCATATCTGGGTAGTACCACCCAGGTTCCTAACATAACTACAGAAAGCCTTGTGATTATCCTCAGTGGCTTGTGGAATCTTCTCTCAAAGATGGCCTTAGACAATCGTATGGGTGCCTGTAGTTGTCTTCCAATACTCATCAGTGATGCCTTCACATTTTGGGAGTTTGTTGTATCATGTAGTGGCGTCATCCTTCTATTGTATAGTGTTTTTATGGCTGGTGTCCGGCACACAGGACGTCTGCCTTTGGAGAATTGGGTCATGCTTTCATATGTGGTTTCATGATCCATGCATTCCTGAATGTGTCCATAGAATGCCTTTATACAGGTATCTGCAGTCTGGTCCATGTTTTCAACAGGCCTGGGGCCTTTGAAGGTTTCCACATCATTTATGAGGGGTGTGAACTTGCTTGACATGAGCTGTTGACAGACGTGTCACCCTCCAGACTGAGCAAGGTGAGGGTCACATTTAGCTACCTGTCGGGTGATAGAATGTGCCACATAATACAGGCACACAGGTCACTCCACAGCAAGTACAACTATGAGGCAGTCATTTTCCATGCTGGTGCAAACAACCTGAGACGTACCTCCCTGGACCACATGGAAAGAGACACAGAGGAGCTCTTACAACACCCTCTCAAACTCAGGACTCCCACACAGCCTTCATGCTCACACAGGAGTGTATAGATTGCTCTGCAAACACCATCATACTGGGTGACGTCAGCTACCCAAACATAGACTGTGAACATTACACAAGCCACAATACCCAAGCTCTAGGGTTCCCATAGATCAGACATTCTTTAGCTATGGAACAGGTAATCAACCTTCCCACAAGAGGGGCAGATATACTATACCTGATCATCACAAACATGAGTACAAAATGCTCACCACTGGGACTATATCCCTCATTGTTGCAATCAAACCATATACTAATCACACTGGAGTACTGGATCCCCCACATATGCAAACCTCGAACACATCGATGTGTGTGTGGGAAATGCCCCTATTAGCAACTGTGACAGTACAGTACAGGATGCAGATCCTCCTTTTGAAACAGTGATGATGCCAGGACTCTATAACTATATTACCTGTATTATAGTCCTCCAGTAATTTGTACAGCGTGCTCCGCTAATGCGTCTTTCTCCAGTGTCATAACATAGTTAGGTAGGGGTTTGAATTCTGCGAAGGGAATGTATGTGTGTTAGTATGAGTGGCGTTTATGTGTGTGCATTATGCTTGGAGGGATAAGTGCCTTTTGCCAACTGGGAGAACACACTACAGGGTGCACATCCCTCCTCCTACACACAGATGATGTCAGCACCCTCTAAGTACAGCATTAGAAAGGATTTCTCCAACTACTGCAAATAGCACACTCTGCTAATGTGTCTGCTTCTACTGTCATAACACCGTTAGGTATGGGTTTGAATCTTGCAAATGGAAAGTATGTGTTTTACTGTGGGTGGGGTTAGTGTGTGTGCACAATGATGGGGGTGGGATGTGGCTTTTGCCACATGGGGCTATGCACTGCAGGGTGCACATTACCCTTAACAAGCAGTGATGTTGACAGCACCCTATACAAACAAAACTACAAAAGACATTGTTGCAGACAGTTTAGGTGCAGGTACACCCCCCCATTCTCCTACACAAGTGGAATTATTTATCACAGATGACTGTAACCTCCCTATCCTCTCACATGTCCAGGTGAGGGACACCCTCAACATTGCAGAACACATAGCATCACTCTTATGAAATGGTATCCCTGGATGTGTGCTACGTTCACCCCTGGAGGACATAGCACCAAATGACAGAATGATATTAATCCCTGGCCATACTACAGGATATGTACCTGAACAGTGCCATACATACACAGTGGTCCCACACCAATGAGGAGTAACCTTTACTGACCCTGGTAACTACTGCATCATATGCACAACTGGCCTTGTGTTCTAAGCTATGGACGTTTTAAGTATGGGCAACATGTACAGCAATATTACATATGTATATATTTCAGGACTATGTACACACAACCTATCTCATGGACATACCTACAGATAGTGAACTATGATACATTTGGAGGTGTCACAGTAAACACAGTATTAACCTGCTACTTTGCATTACCTGTGTTTGTGGCAGATGTTGCTGTGTCAGTGGTGCTGGTTGCTGCTTGCTGTTTTCTGCTGCTGCTGCTGGTTTTGCTGCTGGCAGTCTGTATATTTTCTTATTACTGTCTCTCTCACTCTCTTTCTCATTAGGTTTGTGCAATGACTGTATTGCATGTGTGGAGTGTGGGTACTGAATGCTTTTGTAGGTATCTGCATAGGCCCATGTGATGGCCTCTGCACCAATTGTAAGGCAGCATTGGCTAATTGCATACAGCCAGTTGTGTACTGATTGCATGTCTCACTGTGATTTCAGGACAGTGCTATAAAAAGGTATGTGAGATAGGCGTTGCCCTTTCAGATTGTAAGGGCGTGGACCATGCTGGTATGCTGTTGGAAAATGTTCTGTGAGTGTGAAGGTTAGTACTTCTCTCATGCTTCATGCTGTGTTGTGAATTCAGGTTGCTGCATTTCTCCCACCTGTTCCCTGTAGTGAGTGTGCATGCATACTGACACCCACTACTATATTAATTATGTATTGCTATATATACATATGTGTACATATACATACTGTCATATATGTACATTAGCTGACAATATTGGGTACAAGCTAACAATTTTCAGGGCTGTTTCTGTTAACACACACTAGTATGGGAATCCAGTAATTGGGACAGTGAAAGTCTGTCTGACATGCTTAGGGTAGTACACATACTATATTGCCTTTATCTTCATTACTACTATTACATGTTCCACTTATTTAGCACTATATTCCTGTATGAGAGTCATGTCTTGCTGGTAGGTCATACAGACTAGTGTTACAATGGTCTTGTGGTAGGGCCTACTAGTATGCTTGTATTTTGCTTTCAAATTGAGTACAGGGTCTATCAATCAAAGTGCTGGAGGCACCTTCTAGCAGTTAAGGGGTTAGTAGGTCTCACAGGAGTCAGGCTGTGTTGCAGATTATGGCTGCTGCATTTATCTTCACTGTTTCCTGTAGTGAGTGTGTATGGATACTGACACCTAAAACTATATTTCATATGTATTAATGTATATTTATATGTATGTATGTGTACATATACATACCTTCATATATGTACATTACCTTACATTATTATGTACAAGCGAACAATTAGTAGGGCTGTTTCTGTTGACACTGAACTAGTGTGGGAATCCAGTAATTCGGCCATTAAAACTCTACCTGAAATGCATTGGGTAGTACACCTCCTATATTGCCTTTATATTGATTCCTACTATTACATGTTATATTTATTTTAGCACTATGTTCTGGTATGGCAGTCATGGCTTAGTGGTAAGTCATACAGACTAATGTTACCAAGGTCCTGGGTTTGAGACTGGCAGTGGGAATTTATTTTTCTTTCCAGACTTTCAAAATAAGTACATGACCTGTCAATCAAAGTGCCATAAAGGCACTTTTAAGCACTTAAAACCAGGTCTGTGCTCATTTGCGCGGAGCTCACGCATGCGCACTGGCGGTGAGCTCCGCTAACACAAGCGCACACCCGTGCTATTTTCTTTGAAAGAAAAGAAAAAGGGGTGACAGGAAAGTGGTGAAAAAGGGGTCACAAAGAGGGTAAGACAGTAGGGAAACAAGTGTGGGATTTGCAGGAGGGATGTAGGTAAGGCCCATAGATGCCCATGTCTTTAGCAGCAACAGCTGTGCATTTCCATGTATTTTGGTGAGACATTTGAAACCTTCCACCCCTGAGAGAGGTGTCAGGACAACATTAATGTTTGTTGTAGAGCCAATTGTAATTAACAGTTTCAATGTCAAGCGGACATGTGTGCGACATGGACAGCTATGTATGGGGCGTATTTTTTTTGTGGGTACAGAGTGCCCTTTTTTTTTTTTTCAGGTGAGAGTGGTATGTCAGGTGAAGGAAGTCGGTATAGCTGGGGAGGTAGGTTGGGTAGGTTAACAGACAAGACAGACAAGACGCATACAGGGGTGGTGTATGACACACGTGGGGAGTTACACAATTGACGGGGACGGAGGATGAGATATCCAAGACGCATGAGCCCACAGATGGCAACAGTGGAACTGATATCCCCACCCATAGGCAGTTGCCACTGTTCCTTCACAGCCCAGGACAGGGCTGTGCTGGGGGCTGTGTAGGCGGGGCAACGTGCAGGGCCGTTAGCTGTGCCACACAAGCCTCGAGCTGGCGTAGGGGCCCAAGAACGGAGTCTTGGATCTCCCTTCGCACCACAGACCGGACACCTTGGAGGGTGAGTGGACGAACTTCTCCGGCCACGCTTGCAGAGGGGACGGGCCCCATCCCCTGCAGCCTTCCACCCAAAGGTGGCACAGGGCCACGGAGGAGGGTCCGGCCTGGGCACTAGTGCCAGGTGCAGTCGCCAGCTGAGGTGGGAGAGGTGGGTCCGCTGGGACCTGCCTTCCCAAGCATTCTAGGTTTGTGAGTAGTTATGTTAGTTTGGGTTAGTGGCATATTATTCCATTCAGATTAGTTGTAACAGCATGCATTGGTATTCCCATTAAACAAACACCCAGATATTAACACCATTGAACAAGGGGCATATCAATATCACATGCATTATTTGAACGGAAATACACAATCAAACAACATGCAGGGTTGATTAATGGCAACAGGCCATCAGATTTGCAGGTATGAACAGGGCACATGCACGAACAGACATGCATATATTTTTGAAACGGACAAATGTCCATGGTTAATGAAATGTTCACATACCAATATTTAGTGGGTGTTGTTATATGGAATTATAGGGTTGGGTGGAGATAGAAAGTGATGACACATTCATAAGTTACACATTGATATACATTTGTAATAGGTACACAATTAAGTTGAGGCTGATGTTTCAAAATAATTTTTATTTGACTGTCATGCTACACCTGTTACAAATACATCACTATCCTACTTATTTTGAATTTGATTGGATACATCATCCTGCTACACTTTGATGACAGGACAGGGGACAACTATGGCTGTTTAGTCTGTCAGATAATCATTCATTCTATCTGCAAATTGTTTACTGTTATCACCATATACAGATTTTGGCCTAGACATTCCAGATTCTGACACACTGAAATCAGTTTGGGATGTTAATTTGTACTTCCCACATGCATTTAGTTCTGTAGAAACACACTGGGGCTAATATATTCAGGGGTTATTACTACTTTATTTATTCATACATGACCCTTTCTGTCACTCTCACACATCCTGCAACTTCACAGTTCAGGTTGGTACTTCTAGGCTTTGTTCACATATTAGACCGGTGGTGATTCAAACACTTTCCAACAGCCTCACTTCTGTCATGATTCAGCATTTCAACAGGGGATATGCCTCGCATGTGACTACCTCAGATTCTGAAGCTGTACTACTGCAGGTTACACTATATTTAATTAATGGTGGGACATCTGAATTACAGCACTATTTATTTCTATCAATTATATTTCGAGTTACACTTGCATACTGATGAACTTGTTGCAGCCATACCTGCAGACTTTCAATTCTTGCTTGCACATTATATTACTTTTAATCAATACACTGCAGTGTTCTGATACATGCTACAGTATAATATTTATTTACAAGTACTGGGTGGGGTTACTAACCTGCATGGTACGGGCATGCGTCTTACGGTTCACAGAGCGGACACCTGCAGCTGTAATACGAAAGAAGTAATATTGGACTACACATCTCCATGGTATCAGCTAGTTGAAATCCTTACATACATAAGTAAAATGTAACTTACTCAGTAGTGGGGCGTTGGGCATATCCTGGGCCTTCTGGATCCATTCGGTCAACTGGTCTTGCTTACGTCGCTTCAGGTCCGCATGGTGGTGACGGACCTGCTCACCAGTGTGTGGAATGCCAGTAGCACTGGTCAGATCACGAGCCAACTGGTCCCATGCCTCTGCCCTGTACGCTCCCCATGAGACCTGGCCCTGCATGAGTTGGGCCTCGTGATGATGGACTAGGAGCCAGACCACGTATCTGGACTCCTCAATGCCCCAGCACTGTGCTCGAAAGCAACGTCCTACACCTACTCCACTCATTCTGACTGCAGGTCTGTTCTACAATCGGTTCTGCTGTGTATTCCCGCCTATGGGGCTTATATATGCCGCTTTTCCCGCACATTTCTCTGATTGGCCATTTTGGAATTGTATCTACTTCACATAAACTGCTTTATCATGCTCCATTCTGGATTTTATCCTATGTATATGCTATTTCTGCATTTCTAACTATTGCTGTCATGGCTTAGTGGTTTAGTACCTTGACTCTAGTGCATGGTATCCTGGGTTCGACTCACTGATTTTTAATTTTCCTGACAGAAATGAGTTGAGGACCTGTCAATCAAACATGCCATAAGCACTTTTAAGCACTTAAAACCAGGTCTGCGCTCGTTTGCGTGAAGCTAACGCATGCGCACTGCCAGTTAGCTTGTGGGAGCGGCGCACAAACGGTGTGCGCTAGCATAAACCTTAATTGGCTAGTGACACACATGTTAAGCTAAGCACAGCTAGTTGCAAACAGTTTTAGCCTGTTAAACCGGTGCTTAGCAACGGGCATACAGTTTGCAGCTTTTTAAACACTACGCAGCTACGGGCACTCTGTCTCACAGCAGCTTAGCTATCAGTACATTTCTAATTATTTTTATTATTGTGTTACTTCAATATATGTGCTCCATTTCATTCCATTTTGCAAAAGGGTATACTTTTACATTTGTACAATACTGTCAGGGGCTTTTTTAGTGCTTATTTACAAAAAAAAAAGGTTGTTGTGTGGGCTCGAGCCCTGCCTGCCTACTCTTAAGCCGGCAACTCTACCGCTAAGCTATTTCGTCTTGGCTTACTTTGCATATTTAGTTCTCATATCCTTTTCCACTGATTGCTAACTGTAGCTGCGCTAGTAGCACACCCGCACACACGAGCGCACACAGTAGCACACATTTACGGGGGTTAAAGAAAAAAAACAGTTTAGATTTTCATTTTATAGCCTCTGTTCACTTTGTACACTGATGGTCTGTGGGGGAATGTGTTGTGTAGTGTGTTTATTTACATTTCCATGGCCTCTCTCGTGGCTGTTTACTTTCAGCCATTCTACACTTACGGGGACGTGTCTGCATGCAGGGCTTAGCCTAAGGACACGCCCCCTACTCTCTTACACGGACCGTGTAAGAGTTACAGTGTGATTATTCAGCATGCCTCATGCACCTCATGCATATGCATGACATGCTGACATCACACCGTTTAACTGCAGCCTCCGTGTAAGAGTTATAACTCTTACACGGAGGCTTCATGAATCTGGCCCAATGTTCTCAAGCATAAATTCTGTGAAGCACCAAGAATAGTGTTCCAACGAGGGCAAAACCTGAAAAATATGTTACAATACAAGGCAAAAGGTGTAAGTACATGAACAGGTATGGGTAAATGTAATATGTGTAACTTTTGCAAACATATGCAGGTTGGCCAATGCTTCACATGGAGGGAACAGAAATATGTGAGCAAACATAAGTTCAACTGTCAGAGTAGAGTAGTAGTTTACATGGCTCAGTGCCAACACTTTCCTGCAAATTAAGGGAAAGAATATATGAGCATTTATATTATATTTCCAAAATGAAAAAATAAAGTGCCCTAGCTAGACATGTTGAAGCATTTCCAGATCATACATTCAAATTTAGGGCTATTGACTGTGTGAATTCAAATGGAAGAGGTGGTCCCAATTCATTAATGTTGGAGAAACTTGAATTGAGGTGTCAACTTCCTACAAACACCTGCCATTTTTCAGGATTGAATGAAGTGTATTCTACCCTGTGTATTCTTAAACTGAAAAATTTAGAGAGGTAGGCTCATGAAAGGTAGAAGTGAGTCAATACCCTTTGGTTGTAAGGTGCTGTCATGCGGACCGAATGTGTCAGGATAAATTATTTTTATATTTTAATGTATTAATTTTTATCAAAATGAAGACATTAAAAATAAAAATATACATGAAATAAATAATGCTGATTATGAATTTTACGCTAAATATTTTAGTAAGAGTATATTTAAGGCATTACTTGTAAAATATTGAAATAAATGTTATAGTTAATATGTGGATGTCATAGGGAAGGGTGTCTTTAAACCGAGGTGTGTATTAAGTATCACATGACTGATGACTTTTTTATTTAAACTTTGCATTTGTACATGTCTGTTATCTGAAGAAGTCTCCCTATAAGGAGAAATGAAAAGCGCTTAATAAAACAGACTTTATTTTTTACTTGTGGGTGACCAGTGGAATGATTTCCTAGCTTTTTATCCACTTTGTGTTTTTTTTGGATTTTCTGGTGTTTACGTATTAAAATTGATGCCAGGCAACCCACATAACTTGTACAAAATCATGTATTGGCTGTGTACTGTGTGCATCAGACAGAGTCAGCCCTGAAACACAGGTCTCTCAACCACTGCATTTGCAAGGTAAGTCACTCTCCTATACAATACATGTATGGCATACTAGACTATGGCATATGTATGAACCTGCTGGATGTATGCAAGGGAATAGAGTGAGCAACTGGGCAACTTGCAGAGATATAACAGCCACTTAGGACAACAGGTACTCTGTCCAATGCTAAGTGCCCCATAATATTCATTAGGCCACATGGCTGGAAACCCCGCTGCTTTATGCAAGGGAAGTGCCAAACAGTGGGGTCACAGGACAGATGCATGACTGTCAATGCCAGATTCCCCTACCCCCAACACATCAGTGTTCCCATACAACTGCAGTAACAGAGTATGTTTGCAAGGATATATCAGCAGACCACACATACAACCTGGCCACATATTTTTTCCCACACAATGCAGGGGGTCAGTGTATGTCTGTATGCTGTTGATAGTGTGATGAATTAAACCTGTCTTTCTCAAGGCAGGTGTGGTACAGTGAGCTAAGGACGTTAGCATGGGTGATGGTGTTGATGCTACGAAGCTGGCAGCATCTACAACTTTTGCATGCAAGTTACTCATATGGTGGGAGTCCCACAGACTGTAATAATGCCACAATCTGTTACTGCAAGGCAGCTGGAGAAGGGCAGAGAAAATAGGGGAACAGAGGGCCAGACCTACAGGCAGACATTATACATGCTCTGAGTAACCTAGAATGTGGCCAGTATAACAGCAGGTTGCAACAGGTCAGATTAGCTGCAGGATGTAAAGGCCATCACGTAACTGTGTCGGTACATACAACAATTCAGTAGACTGCATTTTATACTATATTAGTGGAAAGCCACAAACTGTATGAGGAACTGAACAGACATGTGGGGTGGAAAGCTGGACATTCTTCAAAAATATGTAGAGGGAAAGGTATAAAGACTGTCAACCTGTGTGTGGCTTTACATCATGTACCCCATTCACATAATACCAATCAACCTCATAGAGCAGGAAAGCTGAAAAAGACATGAATAATAGTGGGAAAAAGGCACAAATATAAGGACAAGTATTAACTATTGCCCAGACAAATGTAGAATGTTGATAGAAGAACAGCTCATGCAGTAGCATGAATCTCCTGATGTGTATGGAGTCAGACACTCAAATGTCTGTCATCATTTCCTAATGTCAGTCTAAAATGATTTGCAACTATTGTGCCACAAAACCACAATGCTATGTAAGACATACCCAAAATATGATGCAAAACTCTGGATAGTCTATTACAATCTGTACAGTTGATAGATATGAGTTACATATTATGTTCAGGAAACAGCCAGGGAATGCCTTTGACAAAATATCAAGGAAGTGCTGGAGTGTGGAAACAGGTGCAGCAGCCAGTGGTCTGCAGCACACAAAATCCTGGACTGAAGTACAGATAGGTCTGGCCTGGAGTCACCCTGTAAGTAGTGACAGTCACACTGGGCATGCTCCTACACTTATAACTTGAGATCATGTATGTTGCCTCTTCTGCCCAAAGAACAGCTATGTGGAAATATGTCTGTGCATACAGAGAGCTACGTATGTCTCCCCCTATACCCCTCACACATGCTTACCCTATATATCAGTATGTGGCACACACACACACACACACACACACACACACACACACACACACACACACACACACACACACACAGTTAATAATGTGTAGATGGATATACACTCTCCACATATAGCTACATAACACATTTACATAACATACACACACAGCAACAGTTAAGTTGACATCCCTGCTAATTACCTGTATGTGTGTGTCTGTGTGTGTGTGTGTGTGTGTGTGTGTGTGTGTGTGTGTGTGTGTGTGTGTGTGTGTGTGTGTGTGTGTATGGATATATGTGTGGATATATGTATATGTGTGTGTGTGTGTGTGTGTGTGTGTGTGTGTGTATATATATATATATATATATATGTGTGTGTGTGTGTGTGTGTGTGTGTGTGTGTGTGTGTGTGTGTGTGTGTGTGTATACATATATATATATATATATATATATATATATATGTGTGTGTGTGTGTGTGTGTGTGTGTGTTTGAGATGTACAAATGTCCCCACTTGCATTCACAATGCTGGCATTATCTGCAACTACATATCACAACAGTTGTCTTATGGTAACAGACCAAGGCCATAAAAGGACATAATCCACTCACCCACAGAACCCCTTTCCTGTGGAATTTCACCCTGTAGACAGACAATGATGAGCAGGTGCTGTAATGTGCAATGGTTGCAACGCAGGCCTTGGACAGGCTACTTTGTCCCTGGCCAACTGTCCACCTACCAAACTGCAACCAGCCAGACATTGCCTTACTGGAAACTGTACACACATAGCAGGGGTATTAACAAGTGTCTCACTCCTATGACACTAGATACAATAATAGCATCATGCTGGATCACTCTCCAGGTCACATATGCTGTGTAATATAAGGCCACTTTGCATAGGTCACAAGTACTGTGTGGCTGCATCCATAAATGCAACAGGCATAACCTGTGGTACATGCAATAAGTACTGCGAGCGATAGTGTGCACTACTAGATAGGTAGGGGTTCTAATCTCACAACAAGCAACTCTGTATGTGTATATACCTCCCCTTACTGCAATAGAGACATACCTATCTCTGTACAAATGTTATTCATTTTAAGGCCCTGTGACTACCTGATGGCCTCCTTTACAAAACCTGCTGATGTCATCCACCTTAAGAGCACTGGCTGACTGTCTAAGTTCAAGTAATCTCATGCTTATCTCTGTGCAATGATTATACATTTTAAGGCCTTGTGACTACCGGATAGCCTCTGCATTGGCCTCCTTTATAAAGCCTGCTGATGTCATCCACCTTAACAGCACTGGATGACTATCTACTTTCAAATTATCTTTGTGGTGCATGTGATAAGTACTGTAAGCTGTGGTATATAATAGTAGATAGGTAGGAGTTCTAATGTTGTGCATCAGTGTGTGTGTGTGTGTATATATATATATATATATATATATATATATATATATATATATATATAGATATGTATGCACATCTGCAGCACTACATACATGCCGAAATGGGCTAGCTCTGTGCAATGGTTATGAATTGTATGGGCCTAAGACTAGCTGCTGGTCTCTAAATGCCCTCTTCTACAAGGCCCCCTGATGTCATCTACCATAAGAGTACTAGCTGACAGTCCAAAATCAGGTAAACTGTGTGGCGCATGTGATAAATACTGCGAGCTTTAGTGTGTATTAGTAGATAAGGGTTCTAGTCAAACACTAGCCAATTCTGTGTGTATGTATGTCCATGTCTGTGGGTACAGCTATATCCCCTGTATCACTACGGACATGCCCATATGGGCTATATCTGTATAACAGTCATGCATTTTACAGCCCTGTGACAAGCTTCTGGTCTTATATTGCCTTCACCTGCATATACATAACTGATGTCTGCCACCATCTACGTTTGTAAGTTCAGAAAACCCAGGTGATGTATTAAGGGTAGCAGGCCTTGTCACAAAGTATGACTGTATAATTACACTGGCTGCTCCCATGGTCCCAGATATGCCCTTCTACACATATGCACCTAGGGAACCATGCACAGATACTGCCGTACCGTGCTAACATCATATTTCTGCTGTGCTGCCATGCCATCCTGTGTCACTGTACTGCTTCCATGTGTCCACAGAACAACCACTCAAACCTCTGGAACAAAGACATACACAGGTCTGTGATGCAGCTGTCACTCGGTGACACTACCTCCAGTCTAACATCATGCAACTAAGATCCACAAGGTTTGCTACGTAGTCATGACACATGGCAGCACACAGTACCTGTAGTGGCTCTCAACACCTGCCATGCTATAGCAATGCAGCACTACACAAGTACATTGCAAATAATATAGCCACCGTGTGCATCAGACACATATTTACATGTCCCTGCATTGATGGCATGGATGACAGGGATGTGGCACAGGTATCATCACATGCACAGCGTGTGGTGTGGGGGTGCCAGAGTCCTAGGCTGTGCCATACAGTTGCCAGCATGTGTGTGAGTCAGGAAGGGGTGCTGGTTAGATGGCCCATGGAGAGGTGCCATGTGTGTTTGTTGGTGACCTGCATATGACAGTGATGTTTGAGGGTGTGCATGTTCACAGTCAAGCCCAGTGTTAGCCCTACCCAAGTGTATGCTGGACAGCTGTGAACCATACATGGCAGAGTGGACAGCTTAACATCTCCAACCACAAACATGGGAACTTGCTCTGTCAGGAGTGGCACTGGCACCACCATGCCCAAGGTAGACATGATGCTAGTAACTCATGGTGACTGTAGTCTGCTGGGCCTGTATCCTCTATAGGACCACCCAGGAACATGTGCCCATGGCTTGCCACATCCTGATGTGGACATCTCCTTCTGTAGTGCTGGAGGTGCTGCCACTATGGGAGCATGACTGTGCATGACCACTGGACCCTCAGCCAATGGTGTTGTTGACCTATGTACATGTGTCCGCAGCCCTACCTCAACCTGATGTTCCAGTACAGACAATGTGCAGGCAAAGACAGACACTGTCTCTATCAACTGCTTGTCCACAACATCAGTGAAATGATCTATGGCATCACCAGTGTGGTGGAGAAAGTCGCGGATGTCAGACTCTGCTGCATCCATAACCCAGAGCATCCATCTGCTGTTGCATTTGGTATGTGCCTGTGCCTCCATGATGGCCTGAAACATGGGGTGACTGACCATGATGTGACAACTGCGGCAGGAGGTGGATGGGCAACAGTCCTCCTTTGAGTACCTCTGTCAATCTGCCTGTGTGGGACCTCACCAGCTGTTTAGCTATGGCCAGTGTCTACACTCACTGATGCCATAGTTGTCACACTGTCCTTTTCAATGTTACTACCTACTGACTGTCTAATATCTCTGGCCTTTGGGGACTGGGTATGTGTGGTCATGCTGATTGTGTGCAGGGACAATGGGGGCAGAAGATGGATGCCAAACTCTAAGACAGATTCAGCCCCCAACAACCTCACCTATGCCTGACTATCACCACCATCATCATCAGTGTCCAATGGGACAATGACATCAGGATATCAGGGGGACAGACTCCAACTCCCCCCATTCACCTGTGAGTAGGAAGACAAATTAGTACATTACTACCTGCACTGTTATGTAAGATAATCCACACAGACTCACACAGATAAAGAGCCACATCTGCATTACCAGTCCAATATCTCATCACCGATCTCTTGAACAACACACAAACACATATCAACATTCACAGACAAGAGGCCATTTATAACATGCACTCCAGCTACATCCGGTGAATGTTGCCAGCACAATACACCTGTGAGGTACACGATACGACAGAGTATATGATAGAACTACACATAATAATACCCAATACACATATCCTGAGAATAATATGCCTGCTTTAGTAGCACTGCCGCAGCTATGTACCATCTCCCTATTGTGTGTGAACAGGCATGTTGGTGTAATTGCCACCTGTATAGCAGGCTGCATACCTGGGCATGACTATAAGTTCAAACGTGTTACATTTTGTACAAATACACAGCTGTGATTACCCATTGTATGCACTGCAGTTAACTGCTCCTAAATGTAACATACAACTATTCTACTCTGGCTACGCCTAAAAGTTGTGCCTAGGACAAAATGGCAGTCCTTAACATTCTTAAGTTATATAGATGCCATAAAACAACAGTACCACACTTACTAGATACAGGACCACAGAATCCAGCCACACCTGACATACCTATGGAAATGTGAGGGAACGGGATTGTCAGCAATACCAGATGTTGCAGTGTTAGTAGGTAATATGTGCGTATAGCCACATATAAAGTGGCTAATGTGATACTGCCTACATTGCTAACATTCTGAGTATGTGTGCACAACAGTGAATTAAAACAACCCCCCCCCAATGCAGATAGACCTGACATCTATGTACTTTTATGTAGAGCCTACCACAATGACTGATACAGTATTACACTGATGAACAAAGTAAGCTTACTTGGATGCTCCTCTGATGTGGATGCTGTGACACTCACCTCTAGGATGTATGGGGTAATGGATGCCTGGGAGCTGGTGGTTGATACTAGATTTTTCAAGAATTCCTCTCTGGCTGAGAGTGGCTGTTCTGTTGCAGGCCATCCAATGGTGCCAGCACAATCCCTGCCCACAGCAGCTACCCTTTGATGTGCAGCATTGACCATATATGTGGCCCAGTTTCAGACCTGCTCATAGGTCCTTTCCTGTTGGCCAATCTGCTTGACTGCCCTGACAAGGTCACCCTGCAATGCTGTACACTGGTTATGATTTTGGCGATCCCTGGAAAGCAGAATGTGATGATACAGTCTGAGGCCATAAAGGATAACAGCATTCTCTGCAGCTGTGAATGGTATGTGCCTCCTGTGATACATCATTCCTGAAAGACAGCAAGAGGGGAACACATTACAGGACCAGGTACATGAACATTCACTATGTACAGCCCCTGCACAACCAAAATGGCCTGCACTATCAATCATTGCCTCACACGTCATACCCCACAATCTATCAACACACTACATGTGTGGCTATCACCAAGATAGTAGGGATACTGGGTATGTCCCTGTATACTGTGACAGAGTCTGCTGTATGTCTCTATATCCAGCACTGCAGTCTACTGTGGTGTGTCCCCTACAGGCAAGGTCACACTAATATGTCATACAGCCACTGTCAGAGAAACAGCTGATGTGTTATTACAACAATTATATGGGGACAGCCCAGCAACAGCAGTGTGCCACAATGACAGATAGCATTGCAAACCTGCTGTAGGATATGTTCCCTGTAGGGATCATACCTCTCCACTACACAGATGCTTGCAGAATGTGAATGTGTGTCTCATAGATGTAGTCCTTTTGGCAAAAAAATGTGGATGTCTGACAATTGGTTGGCCATTCATTAATGGTTGTTGTCATCCAATAGAGAATCTGGTGGTCACACACCATACCTTTCAGAAAACACTTATGCTACAGTAATATCTGTCAGTCTATTCAGAGTCTTACTTTGTATGGCCAATATATATTCTCTGTCCCTGAGTTTGGACCTGTATCCTCCCATTAATTATGGCTATGACCAGAATCCCTGCTGTAGGGGGTTGACAGGTATGTTAACCATAGCTCTCAACCAATGAGGGACGGATGTCAACAAAACAGTGATCTAGCCAGAGTACATCAGGGACAGTCAGGTACACCTTTACAATGTCAGAACTACTTATGTGTGACACTGACAGACTGAGAGGATGTGAATTACAGTACATCATTTGATGTTTCAGGAGTGTACACCCTTACTTAATGTCACTATGTCTAACACAGATTCCACTAGCTTTCCTACATCAGCCGGTCATTGTAGGAGGGAGTAATAGGGGCAGAGCTGGGATGTGACTCAAAGCAGGGACAGTTGAGAGGCATGCCTGTAGCTGTTGGACAGCAGAGTATCACCAACATGTCAATACCATAGATATACGACAGGCCTACTGTTGTAATCCCCATTTCCCATACCTCCATCCTCCCATATGCATCCCATTATATGGGGACATCTATTACATACCTGGTATAGTGAAGTAATCCTTTGTTGAAGTGTTCCTCTGCAAATTGCTTGCAAATCCATTGTCTGTGTGAGCAAAACAACATACAGTCCTGTTCCCCACAGGCAGTTGCTTGCCTTTTGTAGGTAATGCTCATTACCATGTAATTGCCTGTACACCAATCTGTGGTTCAGACTTGCTAATTGCATCCAAAATAGCTGGGTTGCACTTTCATTAGCCAATGACATGGCACCACATTGCAATATTTAAGGCATTCATGTAGGCCGCTTTCTTAGTCTTTGAGATGGACATTTGTGAGGTGTGGAGACTACAGCATCACAGATGGTAGGTACAAATACTGTCCACTATTGTGATTTGTGACGTATGTCCACAGTTTTTTTTTTTTTATTTTATTTTTTTATTTTATTTATTTAACATTTGTTGACCGGGAATGTCCGACTAGGTTCCACAGAGCCTGTTTTCAGTGGAGGCCTGGGGAGAAATGTTTTGCCTGATATGATTGGCCAGTGTCCCATGACTTTGTGGTCATCTGGAAGTTCAGTGTTAAACATTGTGGGTTGACGTCAGTAAGGAGAGAGAGAGACATGTGAGTCTCATATGTCATACCAGTCAGAATATGCATGCTAATGCAGTAGCTGCTATCCTATCAGCTCAGTTTCTTTGTAGGGGCAGACTGTTAAATGTGTCCCTGTTGCTGGCCCCTTGCACCCCCTTATGTATGTTTTTTGTCTGAGTCCATTTTCTATGGGGTTGTGAGGTGTGGTAGGTCTGTAGCAGCTAGCTTAACATACAGTTGTGTATGCTCCAGGCTGCAGCTGCTGCTGCAGCCTAGGACACATAGGGGGGAGTGTTAAAACTTTGGAGAACAGCAAGCTGTATGTCTAATCATGGTAGCAGTGTCAGCCCTGTCATTACAGCAGTGCCAGGGTATGGGTAACCTTTACAGTCCATTTAAGGCATGTGCTTAAGGTATATCTGTTATGCAACAGTGCCAGCAACAGAGTACTAGGCGACATATAGTTAGGCTATATGAATATATGGAGTGTGTCTCTATCTGCAGGCCTTTGACTTGCAAAACTGGGTAGCAGATAATTCAGTAGCAGTAACCTATGGGGATTAAAAGGGCAATACTCAGTCATTACACAGTTGTCTCTCTCCACTCCCCTCCAAGGTCCCTACGAAGCTCTGAACAAAATCTTATCCAAATCTACATGCCTAAACAAAAATTGAACAAAACCTGTACAGTTACTCCCCAGCCCAGTCCTGGGACAATTAGAAATATCAATCACCCTCTTAAATTCAAAACAGCTACTAAAACTATCTAAACAGGATGTGTATCTGCCACTGTAACTACCCCCCTTAAAGGCTCAACCATACTCCTCACCTCAAACACACCTATCTCCCTATCTCTCTTCTACTTCAATAATAATCTACATCTAATGGGTAACCCCTTTATTTACAGCATCAGTACTGCACATCTTTTCTGAAGTACTCAAAACGTACTCTCTAGTAGGACTGCACAGCTTGTTTTTATTGATTTAATATGTATATACTCTCTGATTAGTCAACCATGTATTTCCACTATGTATACTCACTTGATTTTTGTTGTAATTTATGTTGCAATTCTTGTAATGTTTGTTTGAAATTGTGAATGCAGAGCTTTTCTCCCCGGGCCTTCACTGAAAAAGGATTTGGCTTAGTCGTACTAACCTGGCCAAAAAATGTCAAATAAATGACTACTTGCTGTCTTCACAACAATGTAGTTTATGTGCAACACAGTGGATTCAAACCCAGAACTGTGTGTGTCAAAATGATTTAGATGGAAGACATTTAACAGACTGAGCTTCTGTCAATGCTGGAGCAGCTGTACTTGCCAGATGTATGTGCAGGCATACATGCTGTGACACACGTATGCATCCATCAGTATGTGCGTCGCTGTCAAAGGCAGTTGTTCTGCATCAGGGTCCCAGTTGAACATATGCACTGTGCCATGGATGTCTTAGCAGGTGTGTTTAAAGATACTGCAGGTAAATGGGAACATTTACTTGCTATCACAGAACTCACGCACTGCCATACCTCTCAACATCTTAGTGCGAGAAATCTGGACAAACTCAGAAAGAATGAGACATCAAAGACCCAAAAATAGGGACAGAATTTAAATATTGTTCCTATAAACGTAGAAAGTTGCTAGAATAACAGGTATTGTATTATTACATATTTTCTGAATGATATAAAGTATGAAACCCATGTGTTTGTCTTTATTTAGTATTATGTAGTGACTTCAATATTCAATAATTTACCAGAAAATCATACATTTTATGAGGAACAGACCAAAAATATGAAGCAAAAATCTGCACATTCTGTGAAAATCTGTACAGTTGAGAGGTATGCAATAGTGCCATTATTACTTACTTTGGCGGTCTACTGGTGTATTTTTACATCAGAGTCCCAGGTATGCTCCCATTTTTCACATTAGATTGCTTTTAGTCTGTCAGTGGCAATCAGTATGTATTGCTGAAAACACCTGCTTTAATCCAGATCTCTGTGGCCTAGTGGTTTAGTGCAAGAGGTTGTAATTGACAGGGACCTGCATTCAAGAGTTGGTATGGGTGATTATGTGCATGTGCCTAACACTATGAGAAACACATAAGATCATTAAAGCACTGTTAAGTGTGTTTGCACAATGTGCTGCATCGTGGCGCACTGCTTAGCTCCATGTAAACCCGCACTAAAAAAATGTAAAGAAAAGAAAAAGGGGATGATATGATAGTGGCAAAATGGGGGCAAGCAGGGGAAAACATACTGAAAGGCAGGTAGAGATGTGTAGGAAAGGACCATAGCTTTCCATTTCTTGTACCACCAGGAGAAAGCAAGAACAAAAAGTCCATACAGAAATACAGCTGAATCAGTCTCAATATTAAAAGCAGGAAAAACTTAATGAAGAGGTAAGCGCTTTTGCAATTGTAATATTGCTCCATCAGACCATAGCATCAAAAAAACATAGAGTACTTAAGTAATTCAAACATTCATAACAATTATTCAATTAACCAATCAACTCAGGATAAAACACACCTAAAATAAAGCCATGAGGCAAACAAACAATATAGTTCAACTCTTAACCTTTCTTGCTTTCAGCACCAGTTTTGTAAATAGATAAAATTGTTAAGTCCATGACCCCTATGTGCACTAAGCCTAAACATCCAATGAAGCTTTATTCATTTTGTTTCATTAATCACATCCCTTATCATAACATCTTCCTGTACAACTTCAAGAACTTGGAATAAAAAACTATGTTGTTCTCCTTCACTATTAATATATTTTGCCAATGTACTATAGTCTAAGCCCTTTTGGGCACAATAATAATGATCCCTCCCTCATTCTCTTAACTGCCTATTTGTCTTGCCCACAGAAAATATGGAACATATCTTACAATGGGCCAGATACACAAGATTTGTTTGTATTACAATCTGCTACTGCTTTCACATAAAAGGTCTTCCCATTATCAGGATGTTTAACACCAGTGATTCATCTATGTAGACACAAAAAGGGCAGGTATTAGACAATTTAGTGCCTACCATAACCTCCCTAGTTCCTAATCTACTATCCTTAGGATAACATAACCTACGTTTTAATGTTATCTTGTTCTTGTAGCAAAACTTAGGTCTAGAAACTACAATTTCTGCAATCCTTCCAGCAATCTGTAATATACACCAGTTCTAATAATAATATCCTTTACCCTACTGACATCACTACTATAAGTTAAACTCATACCCAGGCCATTATTACTTTTACTCCTACTTCACTGATCAACACATAGGGATGAGAAATAAGGTTTTGCCTTAGTAGTTCTGTTCCTGACAGCTAAACAGCATGCTCCCTCAACCTCAGATTCCCCATGCCCCCTATTCACAAAATCCAGTTTCATCTGTTCGAGGCCCTTCTCAAACTCTTGAGGTTCCAGAAAGAGTTGTGAAGTCCACATAGCCTGTCCCTTCACTACATTTGAAAAAACATATCTGGGATGCATACTGCTTCTGTGTACATATGACAGATAACAGTCCTTTCTACGTAACCTAGTAGATAGCTGACCATCTAACCCCCTGCTTATCTATACATCCAGAAAATCAATCTTAGAGGTGGAATAGTTGGTCAAAAACTTCAAACACCCACTACTACTATTCAGCTTATCAATAAAATGGCCAAGATCTCAACATTACCTCCCCATAGCAAAAAGTGGTCATCCATGAACCGACGATAGAAATATATTTGCTGTCCTATCAAACCGAGTAAGTTGTTAGTCTCCCATTCTGCCATCACCAGGTTGGCGTAGCTATTGCCACAACATGTGCCCATAGGTATGCCTGAAACCTGCCAATAATGCATGTTGTCAAAGATGAAAACATTATGTTCAAGTACAATCTCCAGAAAATAACCAACAAACTCTACATGTTGCAGACTATATTCACTATTCCTAGTTAAAAAAGTCTTAACCATTTTTATATCATCCTGATTAGGAATGGAGGTAAATAAAGAAGTTACATCAAGCGTGACCAACAACTTAATGTCACTAGTAGAAAATGCTTTAAAGACAAATAAAGATCCTGTAAAAACTGTTTACTGTCTCATAGAACCACTGGACACGTGTCTAGGACAGGCCTTAATGTTTTTCTACATAGATATCAGCTCCGTGAGCCAACCTGATCCAGCCACAATGGGTCTAAAAGGTGGGTTTCTGGGGTCTTTATGGATTTTCATTAATCCATACAAACTGGACACCAGGGGATTTTCAACTAAAAAATATTGAAACAATTCCTTAAACATAGCATTCATTTATACACATTCAGTTAATGTCATCACAATACTCTCATTCATCTGCATTATCAGTACTTTATCTATCACTCTAAAAGTACCTATGTCTTCTAACTACTTCTCATAGTGTTACAATAATAACTCCTGTCCATCACTACCATAGAGCCACCTTTGTCAGCAAGTATAATCATCATCATCATCATCATCATCATCATCTTTCAGCTGTTCCCGATAGGGGTCGCCAAAGTGGATCACCTGTTTCCATTTCTTCCTGTCCTCTGCATCTTGCTCTGTCACACCAGTCACCTGCATGTCCATTCTCACCACATCCATAAACCTTATCTTAGGCCTTCCTCTTTTCCTGTTACCTGGTAGCTTCATCCTTAGCATCTTTTTCCCAATATACTCAGCATCCCTCCTCAGCACATGTTCAAACCAATGTAATCTTGCCACTCTGGCTTTGTCTCCAAACCTTCCAACCTGGGCTGACCCTCTAATATACTTATTCCTAATCCTGTCCACCCTGTTACACCCACTGCAAATCTTAACATCTTTAACTCTGCCACATCCAGCTCTAACTCTTGCCTTTTTGTCAATGGCACTGTCTCCAACCCATATAACATAGCTGGTCTCACTAACCTCTTGTAGACCTTCCCTTTCACTCTTACTGATACTCGTCTGTCATAAATCACTCCTGACACTCTTCTCCACCCACTCCATCCTGCCTGTACTCTTTTCTTCACCTCTACTCCACACTCACCATTACTCTGAACTATTGATCCCAACTATTTAAACTCATTCACCTTCACCACCTCTACTCCTTGCATCCTCACCATTCCTCTATCCTCCCTCTCATTCACACACATATATTCTGTCTTAGTCCTGCTGACCTTCATTCCTCTTCTCTCTAGAGCATATCTCCATCTCTCCAGGGTCTCCTCCACCTGTTCCCTACTCTCACTACAAATCACAATGTCATCTGCCAGCATCATAGTCCACGGGGACTCCTGTCTGATCTCGTCTGTCAACCTGCCCATCACCATTGCAAATAAGAAAGGGCTCAGAGCTGATCCTTGATGTAATCCCACCTCCACCTTAAACGCATCCATCACTCCCACCACAGATCTCACCACTGTCACACTACCCTCATACATATCCTGTACCTCTCTTACATACTTCTCTGACACTCCCGACTTCCTCATACAATACTACAACTCCTCTCTAGACACCCTGTCATATGCTTTCTCTAGGTCTATAAAAACACAATGCAACTCCTTCTGACCTTCTCTGTACTTCTCCATCAACACTCTCAGAGCAAACATCACATCTGTAGTGCTCTTTCCCGGCATGAAACCATACTGCTGATCACTAATTATCATGTCCCTTCTTAACCTAGCTTCCACTACTCTTTCCCATAACTTCATGCTGTGACTGATCAGTTTAATCCCTCTGTAGTTACTACAGCTCTGCACATCACCCTTATTCTTAAAAATCGGTACCAAAACACTTTTTCTCTATTCCTCAGGAATCCTCTCACTATCCAAAATTTCATTAAACAATCTTGTTAAAAACTCCACTGCCATTTCACCTAAACACCTCCATACTTCCACAGGTATGTCATCTGGACCATCAGCCTAATCACTATATCAAAATCATTCTGAAATTTCAACAGACCCCATCTCTCTTCACTACTCAAATTCACAAAACCCTTCTGTTTCTTCTCTTCATTAAATAACCTGTAAAGATCATTTTCACAAGTTCGTAAAAATATATCCAGCACTGGTCGGCTCTGCAGCATGAAGGCACTAGCTTTTTTAAATAATTCAATGGCATTAATTTGTTCAGCATCACCAAACAGTAATGTCAATGAAATATTACGGATAAACATCCTCAACTCTTATTAAAGTATCAGATACATCAGCACAACTTGACAGAATAAAGGATAATGCTTTATTCAAAATGTTATGCTCTATATCAGTCAAACACCATTTGAAAATATTCCAAACTAACTCATGTCTGTTACTCTCCACATCTTTTTTAAAGTTCTTACATTTGTCCCTTGTTGTGGTTGCTTCCTCTTCTTTCCACTGCGATTGAATTCCCTCTCCATGGATTTCAGGCTGTTGCTGCAGAACGGCAAAGGTAAGATTGGAAAAAAAAAACTGTTACTTATTTAGCTGCTGTCTTTCTTTTTACCACATGTTCAGCTTCTGTTGGTTTAGTAAGTAAGGCAGCAACATTATTAGAGGGTAAATCAGGCACATTAGGTGTAGAGTAAACTGAGCCACTGGTCAGGAAAAGAGAAATCTCCTATTTCATTGAAGCAGGCACTGCCTTGCTTACTTCCATTTCCAGATGAATTTGTACAACCTCAGGGAAATGTTCACAAGCCTTCTCCCTAGGCCAAGTGAAAACATTATTATTCCTAAAATCATTCATATCTCATGAAAGCTTCTTTTTCTTTTGTTGAAGTAGTTTCTTCTGATATATAAAGACCCAATCAGTTCATTAACATGTAATTCAGAAACATAAATGCCAACTATTCCACATAGTTTATTATGCTGCTTCTGTATTCTTTCATTTAGCTCATGCTCAACAGGGGAAACAAATTCTATAAGAAGCTTCATATATGCAAAGCTTGTTTCTAAATTAATCTACTGCCATCTCCCCAAGAGGTCAGGATAAGAGTCCACATAGGTAGGCATATTGAGCACCCTAAGACCTCTTGGGATAACTTTCAAAGCCTACAAGCCACCAGGTGGAATCTTTGACACTGCAGTCTTTTAAAACAAAGAAGGTCATTCTCTAAACTCCTAATCAGATCACATACTCTGAAATTTTCACCTTCATCGGGTGTATCATCCATTTCCCCCAATTGTACATCATCTGCAAGCAGTAGATTCTTCTGAAAACACATAACATTAGCCAGCTGTTCATTCCTCTGCTGTGCCAAGGCAGTCGGTATCTCACAGTCAGTCACTGATATAAAACCTTCAGCCATGCTCACCAGGGTTGAGAAGCCAAGCTCAAATAAAATAAATCCAACAACAACAAAACCTCTTGCAATGACCAGTATGGAATAAGTATCACCAGGACAAAGCAAGAACAAAAAAATCCATACAGAAACAGAGCTGAATCAGTCTCAATATTAAAAGCAAGAAAAACTTTAATGAAGAGGTAAATGCTTTTGCAATTGTAATATTGCTTCATCAGACTATAGCATCAAAGAGCACACAGTGTACTTAAGTAATTCAAGCATTCACAACAATTATTTAATTAACCAATCAACTCAGGATAAAACACACCTAAAATAAAGCCATGAGGCAAGCTAACAATACAGTTCACGTCCCAAGCTTTCTTGCTTTCAGCACTGGTTTTAAAGAGATAAAATCATTAAGTCCATGACCCCTATGTGCACTAAGCATAAAAATTCAACAAAGCTCTATTTGTTCTGTTTCATTAATCACAGCCCCCATCCTAACATCTTCCTATACAACTTCAAGAACTTGGAATAAAACACTATGTTCTTCCCCTTCACTATTAATATGTTTTGCCAATGCACTATAGTCTAAGAATTTGTGAATGAATTTAGACTCCCACCCCCAGAGAGCTGGGTGAGTACAACATAAATGTGTTCTCAAGCCAATTGAAATCAACCAGGTTTAATATCTTTATTTATGAGGTCCATGATGATCCTTTCCATAGCTTTGCAGACCAAGCTAGTCCAGTGGACATGTGTGTGAAATGGTGAGCTTTGTATGGGGAATATTTTTTGTGGGACATGAACACATTTTTTTTTTTTTTGAGGAGAGGGTGGAATGTTGGGGAAGGATTGCAGGTACATGTGGGGAGCTAATTTGGGTAGAAGAGGATGCAATTGCAGACAGAAAAGACAGACAAGACAGTAGATAAGGGTGGTGTGTGGCACATGAAGGGGGGTAAACACCTTGGATGGGAAAGGTGTTGTGGAATCTGAGAAGCATGTGTCTCCAGACAGCAGCAGCATGACTGACATCCCCACTCATGGGCATTCAACACTTCTCCTTGACTGCCTTGACAGTGGCTGTGCTAGAGGCTAGGCACCAGGGCCACCAGGCTCCACCAGGGTGTTGATTCTGCCCTCAATCCAGCAGAGGTGTTGTTCATACCTCCTATGAACAATCCTGTGCACCATGGCTGGTAATTGATCCTGGGTGACCACCACCCCTCTGCTACCACTCCCAGGGAGGATGGGCCCCATCCTCTGAGGTGGTTCTACCCAAAGGTTGTGCAGGGCCAGCAGAGGGGACACCACCAGCGTGGGTCCCAGATGTGCTGGTACCCAGTGCCATGGCCGGCTGAGGTAGGGTAGGCAGATCTGCAGGAACCCACCTACTCTGTTATGCTGTAGTGATAGAGGTATAGCAATGTGTATAGGTTAGTTATGAGCAAAATATTTTGCTTGTAATACCAGCATGCCAGAACACTGGAAATAACCAAATCACATTTCAATGCATATTATATGTAATACAACAATAAATAATGTAACAGTCAGTATATTAAAAGCATGCCAGTAACAGTTACAGCATGAGGCCAACAATGTAGGTAATTCAACAAGATATGTTAGTATGCAACCATTGTAATAGATAACAATAATAAAGCACATGCCCTAAAATAACTTTTATACAAGAACATATGTTAATAGTAAACTGTAACCAATAAATAACAATAATAAATATATATGAAGATAAGGGTTGGGGAGAGAGAGAGAGAGAGAGAGAGAGAGAGAGAGAAATACAGTCCATTAATACCATTATAAGCTATATAGTTGACAACAGTACTACTATCTACTCTACAGGTCTGTCCTTTCTTTATGTGTAAAAGTGCCCTATAGCTGCTGCAGCACATACATGCCTCTCAAGTTATCTGCATGGGATGGTATGAGCCAAACAGTAACACCTGTGGGTACACAGCTACACAGAAAACTTGCACATCAGGTGGACCTATATAACTACCAAGGTGTACAGTGGGCTGATGTACTGTTACTTTGCTATTGACATAATCATGTCGATGATACATCAGTGACAGAGGGATTATGCAACAGTAATTACATTCCATGACAGCGTAATACTTGAGTGACATGTATATGAACAGTACAGAGAGCAAACAACTATCATGCCTTGCTTGGCAGGCACGGAGCTAAAACCTGATAGCAGTGGCTGCAGAAAACATGTGCATCAGATGTATTAATTGACTGCTGCAACCTGCAACCTTTAACAGACACTCCAGGCATACAGCCATACCAAGATTATATATTTTATTTATTTTATTTTATTAAAACTATTTCCTTTATTTTATGTGGTATTATCACATTCCTGGTACTGATTTTAACAGTCTGTGACATCTGTACACACAATTATGTGCACATCATATGAGCTACCTCACCCATTTACCTGTAGTTCCTGTGGAGAGAATGATATCTGTAAGCAATACGTGACTGATACTCTACTATTTTTGGCAGGCATGGGGATAGAACCCAATAGCAGTGACTGTAAAGGACATGTGCATCAGTTGTATAAATTGACTGCAGCAACCTTTAACAGACACTCCAGGCACACAGCCATACCAACATTACACATTGTATTTCTTTTATTTTATGTTATTAAAACTTGTACTTATTTCCTTTATTTTATGCAGTATAATCACATTCCTGGTACTGATTTTCACAGTCTGTGACATCTGTACACACAATTATTTACACATAATATAGGCTACCTTACCCATTTACCTGCAGTTCCTGTGGAGACAAAATCTGTCATCATTATGTAACTGATTCAGTAATATTTGTTACTACATGGCACTGGATTTGAACCTTGGTCTGTGTGTGGCAAAATGTACTTCATACAGAGCATTTAACTAACTGAACTATGAGGTCACTGCTGACTGTTGACTAACTGGTATTTGCCTAGAGCTCACCTGGAAACAAAATATGACCTGGTAATAGTAGTACAGTTTTATACTAGACTGCAGTGACAGTTGAACACACATGCATGAAATTCATGCCTGACAGAGATACTAGGTAACCTATACATTACTACATTGAATGTAGGTGTACACAATATATCGTTAGTCGGTGGAAATATCTGTGAAGTCTACAAACCTTATTAGATTATTGGGCTGGCTACCTCACTCTTATACAGTTACAGTCAGTATATTTGCAGTCTACAGCTATTGCACTGTAATACTTGCCTGCAGCATCATACCTCGGAGCCTGAATGCATATAGCTGAAATGCAATGGTTAAAACAAGACAATCCTGATATACACAATATATCTTGGGTGTTATTGCTATTGATGCATATGTTATTGCAGAACAGGTGTCATACTTAATTTCTTGTATTACAGCTCTGAATCTACACTTATTGCACAACAGTCTTTATTAGATATACCTTGAGGCAGGTACTGGTATCGGTTTGTGTTTTTCTTGCAGACAGTTGTCATAATCGATTTCATGTGAAACAGCCCTAATTCCACACATATCGCATAACACAGCTTTATTAGCGGTACCTTCATGCAGTACTGGTATAGTTTTGAGTTGTAATTGCACAAGTAATGCAGGTGTTGCAATACAGCTGTAAGTCCACAATTATTGTAGTAGACACTTTATTTCATTTACTTTATCAGGGTTAATGCTTTAGTCTTCCCTGCTTATTGCAGTACAGTTAGCAGTATTTACTTATTGCAGTAGAGGTCTACGTCCACATTCATTGCAATATAGTCTTTACTGCATATACCTAAAGGCAGTTAATGCTTTACTCTTTCTTGCTTATATGACTATAGATTGCAAGATACTTCTGTACTCACCACATTCGAGGCACAACCTGGCCAAGTGCTCAGCATGTGCCTCAACTTTGCGAGCCCTCTCCTCTGCAGCTGTTGGGAGAGAAGCACACCATTATGCATACCAGTTTAACAGACATTCAAGAATAGATACTGGTAAAACACAGGTAAATGTACTTATGTACATGTGGGACATTCCCCGCCCAGAATTCTTGAATCCAGGTGTCCAAAAGAACCCCCTTTTATCTTTTCAGGTCACCATGGTGGTGACGTACCTGCTCACCTGTAGTGGAGATACCTGTTACACTGGTGAGATCCCTTGCCAGTCATTCCCAGGCCACCACCTTGCAGTCTGAGTCCTGGTAACATCCCTGCATCAGCCAGTTTTCATGTTTTTTAACTTGGAGTCCAAACATGACCCTGGACTCCAGAATGGCCAATGTTGCATCTGGAAATGTGCAGAGCTTAGCTGAGTGCAGCAGATAAGAATTTAAAACTAATCAACAAAATTTGTATTTGGAAAATAAATGCTTTTTATTGCTTTCAGATATTGACACCCTGCACATAAGGCTGTAACTCTACTCATTTGGATACATGGACATATGGAATGCTGCTATACATTTACATATACCTCTGAACTATATTTAAGCACTGCTGAGTATTGTGCCATGCCACTCCAACCTGCTCAGTTATGTTTAAACTTGACTTTTTGATATATTATTAAATACATCCGGTTTCTATTTTTAGGATGTCTGCCACATATCACTTGCTGCACTCTGTGCTGCACCCCGCAAACCTGGTTTTTATAAAAAAAATATTAAAATATTAATTTACATTGATATAATATGGTAGGACAGTTAAAGGAGTGTGTTGCTCATCTGTAGACACAGTTGGCACCACACTCCCTACTCTGATTCAGTAACTGTGTTCCGCAGCTCTATCTTGGCAATGTACCATGATTAATATGCATGGCGTACTGCCGATGGGGAACCATGTACATGGACATGGTAACAGTCCATGTAGGCTCTACATGGTGCCTACATGGACTTTATTGAATCTTGGGGATTTCACTGTTTTCTTTATTTATGTTTCTCCAAAATCTTTTATATTTGCACCTCCCTTGCTTATAAATTATGGATGAAACCCCACTAAACATGAAGCACCTTGGTTACTTCTTAAAATAATCTTATTATCACTAATTATAATTTCAGTACTAGAGATTTTTGCCAAATGCCTTGCTCCCATGGTAGCCCATTGCAAGCTTTAATTGCCTGATATCAACCTTCACCATTCAAGACACTCTAACAACTTTACATTATACAGTGAATCTTTTCCACAGGCTATGTTTCACTATGAACCTAAAAATGCCATCTCCAGTTCCAATTCACAGACTGTAGTTTATGGGATGCTTCTAGACACCTCACTGATGACTGCATTTCTCCCACCAGAAAAGCTGCTGTCTCTTGGTCATTGTCTCTCAACAGACAATGTCCATTGTGAGAACATTTCTGAGAGGTTTCATGGCTTCCTCTGTCCTTATGATTCCACACAACATGCTTCACATGAGAAAGATCAGTGTAGGCCCAACACTCTCACACGTTATCCCTCCAAATCCCATTTATCAGAATTGTGAAGAAGGAACTCTTTGGGTGGGCAGATCAAGTCCTATTCAACTCCAGCTCCCCTTTCTCTGACAGGTGAGAACAGTTAACACAGTGCAACAACAAAATTATTATTAACATGCTGGCCGTGCACATCGCCGCGTATCAAGACACGCGATAATCGTTGTATGTGTATCTGATGAAGTTTTTGACCAAAACGGGATGTGTTATTAGCACTGTATCACCGTGTTGGCTTTCTGTCACTATTACCTGTGCTCATTAAACTTAAACTTTGGTGCACGCTGGGACCTGTACCCTTTTTTTCGTTTATTGGTTATTTTTTGGTACCTGCCTTGGATTTTGTTTCTCCTAACTCCTCTCAGAAAGTGACTACAGTAACCTCAATCTTTGCCTGGGGTGCTGTCTTTAACATGTGAAGGTGCAGGGGAATCTGGGGACCACAGCAGAGATGCAAACACATCATCTGAAAAACATGATGGCTGTAATAAATTGCTTGAAATATAAGGCTCACCTTTGGTGTCCATGAACTCTTTTGGTGGTGACAGAGAACACCATTGTGATGTAGTACACAAACAAAGAGAAAAAAGATTTAGTGTACAATAGATACTCAAATTATCAAATGGCACATCAAACATAACTGCTCAAAAGTAAAGCCCTCAAAAATAAAGCATTTTTTTGAAGGGGACAAGCACTCCCATTAACCCTACTAATTATATATACCAACTCCAAGCTTGTACTACAATGGGGAAACTACAAATTCCTAGATCCTGTCTATTTCTGTTCTGTGATCTCACACAGAAGAAATGCCAGTAATGCATGATCAGCTGACTTTTGATCACCTGTCCTGGCTTTTTTTCTGTTCAACAAATTAAATTGTTAATCAAATGTATTTATACCACAGGAACATACTCATTTTGCAGGCTGGCCATGATTGCCTGGGACTTATCAAATCACTAAAACATATTTCTTGAGGCAAACTACATTCTTTCAGATCAAAACATATTAGCACACTCTGAGCAGATCCAGGATAGACCAACATCAGTAGACGCTACATTAAGTGGTCTTCCTGCAGATAAAGTCTACCGGTGAGGAACCTGCCAAAATAGATGTGTTAACCTCCAGTCTGAGCAGACAACTAAAAAGAACTGTGTTCCAGGGCACTATGCAAAGAGGCTTGGAAGACAGATGCTTTTATAATCTCGTTGATGGGAATTTATTTTATAGCTTTCCCCGTGTTCCTCTCATTTCTAAAGTCCTTCAAACCATCAGGTAGAATTCATCAAAAATGTTACCGGTTATTTCCTTTTGGCACCGACAACACTGGTTCTCCTTTCTCAGCACCTGGTAAGGGACAATTATCATATAATTTCTCACAGAGTGGACTTTACTTACTCAGGACAATGGATTTTTGATTTATCTCCATATTATACGTCAGTGTAAAAGTTTTCCATTTTAGACATTTCTTCTGAGAATATGCAACTAGTATTAAAGGAGGCAACCTGCCACTAGGAGTCTTATTTATCCAAATGGACAGTATTTTCTTTCTGCTGAATAAATAGGAATCATCTCAATTAGGGTCACTCATGGTCATCCAGTACCTATGTGGATGTATCAATTCTGTTAGCCAAGTCAGCATGTCTGCCACCAGATAACCCCTCTTTCCTTTATATAACAAGTAAAGCAATTTTAAAAGATGCTTTGCATATTAGACCACTATGATAAAAGGTGAAAAGCAATCTTCAGTGCACCTCCACAGCTTTAGTTTCACTCTTCTGAAGAACTTTTTTTAAAAAACTTTTAAAAACAAACTTTTAATAGAAGCAGTGGTAATAAAAACAGCCACAGTCAATCTTTAGCATATAGAGCTATAACAACAGATACGCGCTTTCGGCAATGAGCCTTCTACAGATCATGATTTCTTCCTGCTCTCCTCCTAGAGTAAAAGTGAGAACTAACCAATGAGGACTAGGATAGGAGACACACATACCCGTTATCCAATTAGGAAATTAACCAATGGCTGGTTTCCTGAGGACCAGCCTCCTAGCTTGCATCAATAGATACTATCCTATTCTTAAAGATCACCTTAAGTGGCACTATGCTGTTCAGCCCAGGTGGCCGATCAGCTTACTCAACATCCTTTCAAGCCTGTGATCTGCTGTGCTCCTAGATGGGAATCTAAATTACAGACCCTTATGTCTGGTCAGCAATTTCTGATTGTTCACAAGGACAAAGTGAGTTTCAGAGATAATTCTTCGTCTATGCTTAAAGGTGTCTCCGAAATTGCACTTAATCATTCTATTCAGTACCTTATTTTCTATCCTGACCCTCAAAGGCAATGAGAAAGACTTCTTCATTACATAGATGTACACAGACAACTGAGCTATTATCTGGACAAAACACAAGACTTTTGAACACCTGATCAACTTTTTGTGTCTTATGATTGTAAGAAAAAGGAACAGTCTGCATGTAAATAATCTATTTCTAGGTGGCTTTTGTACTCCATTCATTGTTTCTATTTTAACCACGGCAAAAATCCTCCCCAGAATGTCAGCACTTATTGTACTTGAGCAGTTGCCCTATCTGGGGCAAGATGTAGTCTAACAATCTATTTTAGAATAAGCTACTTTGTCCTCATTTTATACATTTACCAAACATTACAAGCTAGGTAATATTTCCAGTGCCAGAGCAAGATAAACTTCCAGCTGTTCTTCATGAAATTTTGAGCTCTCAGACTTCTCCATCCACCCTTTCTTCTTGAGCTTGGGCAATCATCCCATATGTAATGGCTACTGCAGCAGTAATATAATGAAGAACAAAGTACAGTTGTGTAGTTAACTCACTATAGCAGCAGATGTAAAAATAGATCACTGTTTCAGTACAAATATCCTCCCTTCATTCCTTTAAATATTCTGTCCCCTAGCCAGAGTGGGCGATCATCCTTCTTTTTTAATTTCTTGACAAAACTTTATGCAGAGCAGTAGGCTTCAGCCTCATTTTCTATGGGCAAGAAAGGGCTGACATTTAACACCTGAATATGTTCCTCTTATACCAGAATGTAAGGGCAGATTACAACACATGAAAAATCTGTCTGAAGTTTTGTGCCTGGCAGACACAAGGTATCCCTAGCAGGAATGTGGGCCATATGTAATGGCTATGGCAGCAATGATCTATGCAAACATCTACTGTTATGGTAAGTGCCCTACACAACAGTAATTTCCAGTTCAGGGCCTGTTGAAGGAATGGTTGACAGTGCCTAGCAATAATCATTCTACATGTTTTAAATCAGACGTTTAACTCAAGAAGGACAGCATGATAGTTATAAACTCTCTGTACTTTGCACGATACATGTCTCTCAAGTGTCACACTGTCATGGACTGTGATCACTGTTGCCTAATCCCTCAGTCACAGATATAGCATCAACATGATTTATGTCAATAGCACAGTCACACTACATCAGTCCACAGTACACCTTGGTAGTCATATATGTCCCCCTGACATGTAATAGTCCCCTGTAGTTGTGTACCTGTAGGTGTTACAGCTTTGCTCATACTGTTCCATGTGGATAGCTTGAGAGGTATGTACATGCTACAGAAGCTATAGGGCACTTGTATAAATAAAGTAAGGGCAGACCTGTACAGTATATAAGAGTACTGTTGCAAACAATATAGCCTACACTGGCATTAATGGACTGTATTTCTCTCTCCCTCACCCTTATCTGCATCATAATTTATTATTGTTATACATTGATTATGGTTTACTATTAACATACTGCATGTTGTTCTCAAACCGTTTATGTTGGGCCTTGTGTTTTATTATTGTTATGTATTACAATAGTTGCATACTAACATACCTCTGTTACTATACTGACTGTTGTTATTTCACTTATTATTGTGTTCCATATGCTATGCAATGTTATGTTACTGGGTTATTTGCAATGTTCTGGCATGCTGTTATAACTAACTAAATGTTCTGTTCATTACTAACCTATAAACTTTGAAATACCTCAACACCATAGCTTGACTGGGTAGGCTGGTTCCTGGCGATCCACCTTCCTAACACAGCTGGCCATGGCACTGGGTCCCAGCATGTCTGGGACCAAACCTAGTGCTGCCCCCTCTGCTAGCCCTGCACCACCTATGGGTGGAACCACCTCAGGGCCAGGGCTCATCCCCCCATGAGCAGGCGTGGAGGGGGGATGAACCCACAGCAGCTACCGGGGATTGTGTGCAGGGTTGTGCATCGTGGCTATGAGGATCACCTGCTCCAGATTGAGGGCAGACTGGCCAACCTGGAGGGGCAATGTGGCCCTGGCACCCAGCCCCCAGCACAGCCACCTTTGGGGCAGTGAAGGATCAATGTTGACTGCTCATGGGTGTGGAGCTCAGTCTCACTGCTGCCATCTGAGAGTACATGGCTATATGAATCCACAACATCCTCCCCATCTAAGGTGTTTACCCCCTCATGTGTCACACACCACCCCTGTATGCTGTTTTGTCTGTCTTGTCTGTTTGCAAATGCAAACTCTTCTACTTAACTTACCTGCCCACACTTACCTATATTCCTTCCCCAACATTCCACTCTCTCCTTAAAAAAGGGGGGGGGCATCTGTCCCACAAAAAGATATTAGCCATACATACCTCTCCATTTTGCACTTGTGTCCACTGGACACAATTATTACATGAATTAATCAATACAGTTATGTTGCCCTCACCCCGGGGTATGAGGCTGCAAATTCCAAATTCTCTGCAACATGCATAGCTGTTGCTGTGCAAGAAATGGAGAGCTATGATCCTTTCCTACACCCATCCTGCACAGCCCTACTTACCTTTCAGTATGTGTTTCCCCCATTTTACCACTTTCTTTCACCCCTTTTTTTTCAAAATTAACACAGGTTTAAGTGGCATGGCATGCAACCTTGCCTTAATCACCTTCTACCTGCAAATACATTCACCTCTTCCAAGTCTCACACCCAGAACCCTGCCAACTACAGCATAGTGCATTAGCCCACTAAGCCACTCAGCTCTGAAGTGAAGTAAGTGTTTCCATAAACATATCCTGATTACCAATGACACACTGATTGCACATATAATGTGAAAACTGATGGTGTACTTGGCACTGTGATGCAGACACCAAACCAGTACACAGCCGAATAAATAATGATATATGTACTTGAGGCCTGGGATAGCAGATATAGCTGTCAACTGCAGAGACTGTTGCAGAAAGTCTACAGTTGTGCCACCTACTTTTGGCACAGTTTTCACAAAAGCTGTTCTGTGTGCTGAATACTGGCAAGTCAGTACAGATTGAAGTTAGAAAATCATGACAGACAGTTCAGTGTCACACGTCATACCCATCCAAACAGACATGTTTATGCAAATCCTGTGTAACAGACTGTACACATGCACATATATCATGCAAATACACATGCTGTAGTGTTGATTCAGTAGCTCGGTCTGTTCAGTTTCTAGTATCCTGTACATTTTGCCACCCACAGACATGGGTTTGAATCATGTGTTGCACTTCAATGATATGCTTGAAAATACAACAAATAATGACTGAGTTCTGCAATTTTATGCAGAACAGGTTGCTGCTACTGCATTCACTGCTACACATGTTAGCATGTCAAAGGCCAGTAGGTAGGAACACACTGCACAAATATGTACAGGCTTCCTAAATGTCGCTTACAACACTCTGAATGGCACTATTACATAACATATGCACCTTAACACATGCCTCACCTGGACTGTTATGGATACCCTCACCCTGGCTATGCTGTAATAACAGAGCTGACACTGCTACCTTACTGACACATACAGCTTGCTGTCCTCCATTGTCTTCACATTCCTCAGTATGACTCCTGGGCAAAATCTAGCAGCTGCAAACTGTAACATATGCAGCAATATGTTCATCTACCTGCTACAGACCTACCATACCTCTCAACCACCTCGAACAAGGGATCTACACAACATACATAAAGGGGTGGGGGAAGGTCAAGTGACAAGGACATGTACCACCTAGAACAAGGGATCAAAACAACATGCATAAAGGGATGGGGTAAGGTCAAGTGAGAGGGACATGTGTCACAGTCTTCCCCTACAAACATACACAGCTGCTAGACCAGCAGCTACTGCAGCAGCATGCATATTCTGATGCATATAACGTATGACACTCACATTTGTCTTCCCTCTAACTGACCTCAACCTTCATTGTTTAACACTGAACTGCTACATAATCAGAAAGTCATTACACAATGGCCAAACATAGCATGCTAACCTGTGGACATACCACATAAATCCCAACAGTGGACAGTATTCCTTCCTACCCTCTGCAATGCTGTAGTCTCCACACCTCAATAATGTCTATCACAGACTAGGAAAGGGGCCAAGGCCTACCTGAAGGCCTTAAATATAGCACTGTTGTGCCATACCATTGACTAATGAAAGTGCAACCCATCTGTTCTGGATGCAATTAGAAAGATTGAGCCACAGATTGGTGCACAGGCAATCACTTGTTAATGAGCATTACCTACAAAAACTATGGTAAACAGGTCTGTGACTTGCTTTACCAAGACAGACTGTGATTTCAGAAGCATTTTTCTTCCAGGTTTCTGTACAAAAATGAGTACAGCACTCTACCAGGTATGTAATAGAAGTCCCCATTTAATGGGATGCAGTTAAGGGGAATAAGGATTACAACAGTAGGCCTGTAGTACATCCCTGGGAATGGCATGTTGGTGATAGTCAGTTGTCCAGCACCTACAAGCATGCCTTTCAGCTCTGCCTGCTGTGATGTAGATCCCAGCTCTGGCCCTCTCAGTCCCTTCTACACTGGTCGGTTCCTGTACAAAAGCTACTGGATTGTGTGTTGCACAATAGTGACAGTAAGTAATGGTGGACACAGGTGGCATATCACATGATGTACTGTCATTCAGCTCCTCTAAGTCTGTGAATGTCACACAGGAATAGTTCAAACATTAGTTGACATTCATATCTCATTGCTTGAGAGCTATGGCTAGCATACCTGGCGACCCCCTACAGCAGGACTTCAGGTCATAGCAAGTAGCATTGGGGGACACAAGCCTTACTTCAGCTACAGTCTACACATTGCTCATACAAAGCAAGGGAATGAATATAGTAACAGATATTAGTGTGGTACAACTGTTTTCTGAGCATTCTGATATGTGACAGCCAGATTCCCCACAGTCTGAGAACAACCATTAAGTATTGTCCAACCATTTACCAGGCATTCACATGTTTCTGGCAAAGAGTTCACATATATCAGGCACATGTACACATTCCGCAAACATCTGTGTACTGCAGAAGTCAGACACCTACAGGGAAGATACCCTACAGCACGTTTGCCGTGCTGTCTGTCATTGCGTCACACGGATGTTGCTGGACTGTCCCCATAGACTTGTAGTAACACTCACATATTTGTCGGGTAGTGGCTGTATGACATGGTACTGGGACTTTGCCCATGGGGACACACTGCAGTAGATGGTTTTGATGGGAGTGGAGAAATACCACACACTCCATCACAGCACACAGGGACATAACATGTATTGCCACTATGTTGCTGATAGCCACATACATACAGTGTTGATAGATGGTGAGGTATGATGTTGGAGATAGCGGAGGATACTGCTGGCCAATTTGGATATGCAGGGTGTGTACATAGTGGAGAGCAATGTATGTGCTCCTGTGATGTGTTCCCCTCTTCTTGTCTTTCAATAAGGATGTGTAGAGGGAATCTTCCACCATATTCAGCTGTGGAAAATGATGTGATCCTTGATGGCATCAGACTGCAGCACAACATACTGCTGTCCAGGTGTCGCCAGAATTATGAGCAATGTGCTGCACTGTGAGCTGACATCATCACAGCAGTAAACCAAGTAGGGCTAAAGGAAAGAAGCTACGAGCAGGTCTGACATGGGGCAACAAACATGATAAATGCTGCACAGTAAATGGGTGCTGCTGTGGTCAGGGATCATGCTGCCACTGGTGAAGGGTCTGTCTCAGCCACAGAGGAATTCCTGGTGAACCTTGGATCAGCCACTAGCTTCCAAGCATCCAGCACCCCATACGTCGTGGAGGTGGGTGCCACAGCTTCCACAGCAGAGGAGTCTCCAGGTAAGCCTCCTGTGTTCATCACTGTAATACTGTATCAGTCATTATGGCAGCCTCTGCATACCGGTACACAGATGTCAGGTCAGTTTGGGGTGGGTTGTTTGTAACACACAATTGTGCACACATACTCAGAATGTCAGCAATGTAGTCAGTATCACAGTTCCCACTGTTCATGTTGATATACACACATATTATCCTATAACAATGCCACATTTGTTTTTGTTGTCAATACGTCTTCCTCACATTTCCATAGGTATGTTAGATGTGGCCAGAGTCCAACATCCTGTAGCCTGTGAGTGTGAAACTGTTTTGGTATGGATCATATATACCCTAAGAATGTTAAGGGCTGCCATTTTGCTGCAGACACAACTGTTATGCTTAGTCAGAGTACAATACTTGTATGTTCGGTTTTGGAGGAGTTAACTGAAGTACATTGAATCAATAATCACAGTAGTGTATTTGCAGGAGCTGTAACATATTTGCACTTATTTTTGTGAAGGTCTATACAGTCTGCTATACAGGGGGCAATAGTATGGTCAAGATGGGTGGACTGTATTTTAGGTGTAGGTCTATCACCTACACAGACATATGGCTTATCTCACAGGTATATAGTAGTGCTAACATTAACCAGACATAGCTGGAGTGCATGTTATTAAGGGCTTGTTTTCCCTGTGTATGTTGTAGTCTGTGTGTTGTGCATGGGATGAGAAATTAGATGTGGTATGTATAATGCAGTTGTGGCACCTCACCTGTGTGTGTGTGTGTGTGTGTGTGTGTGTGTGTGTGTGTGTGTGTGTGTGTGTGTGTGTGTGTGTGTGTGTGTGTGTGTGCGCACACACGCGCATGTGTGTGGATCACCAGACATAATAGTGCAGGTATTAATGCAGTGGTGTTGTGTTCTTCCTCACACAATGACCATAGTAGTTGGAGTGTGTCCCCCTCACAACCTGATGTCAGTGTCTCATTGGACTCTGATGATGATGGTGGCCATAGTGAGGTACAG
>NC_056744.1:1484633554-1484686054 GCF_019279795.1 Protopterus annectens | reverse complement strand
TATGGGGGCTGCACCCCCCCATCCCCCTACTTTATTATTCTACCTCCAAGATTGCACTACAGTGGGGAAAGGGACCATTTCCTGATCCCCACTATAGTGCAATCTGCACCCTAAATGCCGAATCTGCAAAGAGCGAATATGAATGTGCATTCACTCATTGCATATTCGGTTCCTTTTTTTTCGCCTATCTGCAACCTTGAAAAGTTACTTATGCACAATTGTCTTTTGACAATTTGCGTTTCAACTTTTCAAAGGTAAACCAATTTTCTTCCTCCTGTTATACATCTGATTGATTTTGTGATTCTATCAGGGTGGCTTATTTTTTGAGTTAGTTTTATACTTCTTCCTTGTGGGTACAGCTGCCTTTATGCAGCTATTAACATGCTTGTAAAGGGTTTCTGTGAAAAGTTCTGCTCAGGCAGAAGTGTTCTCAGGGTTTATAGGGGATTGCAGTTTTGACAGGTTCTCACTTAATAGCAGGAGGCTAGCCTTAGAACAGTTTCTAAATATTCCTGGTTTAGCTGGGGGTCCAGGTTTTATTTTTACTTCAAAGGAGACCACTTTGTGATCTGACCTTACCAGGGAAGGCATTGCAGTAGGGGGTGTGCAGTACTCTACCATACTAGTGAGAACTAGATCCAGTATGGCTGTACCACTGGTTGGTGTATTGACTATCTGGTCCAGGGAGTTTGTGTTTACAAAATCCAGGAATCTCTGTGCATGTTCATTTGATGTTGTATAGGATATCTATCTACCTATCTATATATCAATATAGATAAATATATATATATATATATATATATATATATATATATATATATATATATATACACACATATATATATATATATATATATATATATATATTTATATATATATAGATATATATATATATATATATATATATATACTTCATATGGTCGACATTTCAGAATGTCGACATTCATATGGCCGAGACCATATGATCAACATTCGAAATGTAGACCATACAAAAAAAATAATAAAAAAACACAAAAAGACTTACCTTCACGCTATTAGCACGGGGCTATGCCCTCCACACCCCCCGAACGTAAATATACCAACTCCGAGATAGCACTACAGTGAGGAAGAGGGAAATCTTTCCATTCTGCACTGTATGGAGATGCCGGTTCCACATGGTCAACATTTCGAATGATGATGATGATGATGATGTCTAGTATTGTTGGAGGTGCTCTTACTGGAAACAGATTTTATGGTCTTTGAATCAAGACTTAGAACTGTATGAAGAAATTATCTGAGCTGATATAAATGCCGCCATAAACATCTTTCAGCAAAATAAAGGAAAATAAACAGGCTCATTTTTACATTTGATTGCAGTTTTTATCAGCACTTGCTGCCACCTATTTAGTCATTCAAGCTTTATTAAGTTTTGCTACTTTATTGTCTGTTTTAATGTGTTTGTTCTGTTTGTTCTGCTGTTTAACTAAACAGGTGCTATCGTCTAGGGCCTAGAGTCTCAACTGTGAGAGTGCTGAACTTAAAGCAAATTCTATGCATTTTCCCTGCATTTATTGTCCTTTTTCTTGAAAACGTTGCTGCTCTACTTTTTTACCATATCTGGTACTACAGCATTTTGCCTAGAGTCTCAGCAGTGACAGTGTCAGGCTTATAACAAATTCTGTACACTTTATGTGCATGTTGTACTAGGTTTTGTTGTAAATATTTGTTCTTACCAGTATCTTCCTAGCCAGGAGTTGAAGTCTTCAGGTTTAATACAGCAGTGGCAGTGTTGTAGTTCTCCATAAAGGCTTCTCTCTCCATTAGTCTCATATTATACCAGCAGTGTTAAATTGCTGTTTTATATTGCGCGCACTGAAGTTTTAAATACTTTGTCTCTTGTATTGTGTTGTGCTGTAAAAGTGTTGACCTTGTCTACCAGTAACTGCACTTGGCTTCTGCCTTACTAAACAAACACTGTTACAAATTCCCCCCTTTACATTCTAGTTTCTAGTTGCTTTTTCTTCTTGCAAAAGAATTATCTGTTTAAATAGTTCCCAGACATTGCAGTCACCTGAGTCACCTCTATTTCATAAGAATACCTGAACTGTAAATCTAAAGGATTCAGCTTCAAATCCTGATACAAGCCTCTTAGGACTTTTACTTACTTTTGCTTCCCTGTTAAAACGATCCCTAGATGGTTTAGTTACCTTTAGTTCATTATAATAGCTGAAGTGTAAATCTCAGAATTTTAGCTTCAGATCCTGTTACAAGCCTGTCAGTTTTTTTTTTTAATTATACTGTTCCCCACTTGACAGACTCAGTAGCCTCTTAATTTATTAAATTGCTATCTTTTCTTAGGGTCTATATTAGATGAACCAACACTTAAAATGTCGAGTACGACATGCGCAACAGCTTTTAAGCAAATGTTCATCTAAGTGAAACCTCAGAATGTTGAAACTATGAGTTTTGAAAATTTGTAGTTGGCCAGCCATCAGGAAGCCAACAACTGACGACTAAAATGCCCCCCAAAAAAAAAAACACAAAGACAAAAACAAATCAACAAACAAAATAAAGTGGGGGACTTTGCCACCCACACCCCCCAATGTGGGGGGGGTCTGTGCCCCCCACAACTCCCTACTTAAATATACCAACTCCAAGATCGCACCACAGTGGAGGACTGTCATAACATTAGACAGGGTGAACGGCGAGACCACAGCACAATGGAGGACTGTAAGAAGTACTAGAAAGGGTGAACATTCTGATGTCAGCCATTGGCTTACTGATGGCTGGCCAACTATAAATCTTCAAAACTTCTTGTTTCGACATTCTGAGGTTTCGCTTAGATGGACGTTTGCTTAAAAGCTGTCAAGCATGCAGTACTCGACATTTTAAGCATTTGTTCATCTAATAGAGACCCTTTTCTTATTGATAGTCTTATTAGTGTTCTTGGTATTACTTGAGCTGAACTGTGCTTGTTCAAGGTCATTGAATAAAGACTCAGAACTTTCTGGTGAGCTGAATACCTCTCAACCTCTTAGAGCACAAAATCTGGGCAAAGCCATACATAAAAGTGGGACAAAGGTCCAAAAATAGGTACAGTTTTTAAATATTATTCTTACAAAGTTAGAAAGTTGATAGAATAACAACAGGTTTTGCATTAGCATGAATTTTCTGAAGTGTATGAAGTCTGAAACTCAAATGTCTGTCATTATTTGCCACTAATTTGCTAGAAAACCACAATTTTATGAAAATCGCACCAAAAATATGAGACAAAAATCTGGACTTTCTGCAAAAATCTATACAGTTGAGAGGTATGGTGAGCTGCAAATACTGAGAGATTACCTGAGCTGATGTAGACACTGCCATAAGCATTTTTCAGTGGAAAAGGAAAGGACAAATCTGCCATCAGTGCACTACAGGTTTTGGACTCATGCTATAGTGGATTGTTTGATCAGGAGCTGTTTTTCTGTAAAGTATACTGCTGCTAGCCCTCAGCAATCTATACAACTGTTTGCCTGTATAATTCCCTCAAAACACTGGTATCCTAAGTATTTCACTTCAGGTATCAGCCACCTCACAGCTTCAATCCAGATATCTAGTCCCAATTCCACTGCTCCTCCCTGCAGGGATTAACTGCTCCAGTCAGTACTCTAGCCACACTAAACTAAACCCCACTGCTCATACTGTCCTGGTTAGGCCACTGATCAGTACTTCCTCACAATGCCTGTAGCAAACCCAATTAAGATGGGTATATTCAGGCAATTTAAGAATTCCCTCATGATGACTGATGACAACCTGCTGGTAAAACAACATAATATAGTATGTGAGAGATGTCTGTACCTATTATGAGTGGAGACAAATATCTCACAGACATACAATGCTAGAAATAATATTGTCAGCAGTAAGCCACTTCATACATCACTCCCAAACTCACAATGCTCACACTAAGTCTTATACTGAGGTAGTAAGTTCAACCCTACCAAACTTACAATGACTAAGGCCTCATAATTCTCACATGAGCAAAATTCCCACTCAGCTTTACCTTACACCACACATAATTAACATCAATACAAAGCACTGCAACACACATAAGAAGGAAGTCATCAAGCAGCAGGAACAAAGACCACTGTGCAGGCAACCCTACATCTAATAAACTAATCACAGACATACCCCTCACCAGCTTGAGCAAGGAAAGAGTGATACTCAACTGCTTTTCAGATGCCAGTTTCCCCAGCTTCTCGAGACACTCTGTTTGTTGTAGTATGACTCACTCATAGTACTTGTTAGCATAAATGATCCAAGATAGACTCCTCTAAACTATACGAGAGACATGATAGAGCTCTTGTATTATGTGTCTCACGCAGGTATGATCTAGCACTGAGCAGCATCGTACCATCACCAAGGAGGATACCACAATACCAGCAGAAAATGCTTCACTTTAGCAATTGGATTAGTCATTGGTGTCATTGTAATGGGGTGCAATATCTGTCAGCTTGAGAGGACATGGTAAGCAAGCAGCTCTGATTTGCCAGGGATGACCTGCACCTTTACTCCTAGTCTTTTGAATATTAGTAAAAACTTTATCTACCCCATAATGTCTTTTTAGGCAATGTCAACCTACTAAACCTACATACATAGCCAAACCTACTCAAACCAAAATGAATGTACTGTTGTTAAATGACAGAATTCTAATCAAGAAGCTCCACTCCCTACAAGCCTTCCTCATCCTGAGGGATATAAACATCTGTGTGGTAACTGAAACCTGGTTTAAAGCAGCTGAATGCATCCCAGCAAAGCAAGGCTATAATACCTTCCATATCATTAGACCAGGTATCATTCATCAAGGGAAACCAGGTGGCAGTATGTCAACCTCTAGCAAAAATAACTACACCCCTAGACAGGCAAAGCAGCATGATGAGCTAGCAATTCTCCATACCCAAACCACCTTAGGAAAAATTCCTTATCCTGTCATCTTTAGCTATAGATCTATAGATTTATGACCCAGGACACTGACAGAGTAACTTAATGAACCTGAATTGCTAAACAAAGGACCTAACATGGTAATTCTGGGAGTCTTCAACTATCTGTTTATAAACCGGGAAACATACACTTTCTCAAACAAGCAGGCCCCAACATTCCTGGACTTCATTAACACAAACTTCCTGGAACAAGTAGTTAAAACTCACATTAAGGGAAACAACATTCTTGACTTGATCTTCACAAATATGGTAATCCACTGCATGCAACCTACCCCCATGTATCATCTGGTCTAGTGAGAGCTGACCACAAAGTGATATATTTTGAAATTATACTGGAAAAGTAACCCCCCTTCAAACATTAGAATGTTCAAAAATGATCCTATATATGCTATTGACTGATACATTGGCAAAATTTGTACTCCCCCAAACCACGATAATTCAGCTGCTTATGGTGAATCCTTTTCCCAGACATTCTACTACAACTTCAATCACTGTATGGGGGTGTCTGTCCCCACACAAGAGAAGCAAAACATAATCACCAAAAATAATTCACCTAGTTGGACCCCAGACATAAAAACACTGTGCAACAAGTGAAAACATGTCATGGCTAATCACAGTAAACATAAGCAATCTTAAAACTTAATATGTAGATATGTAAGCTGTTCAAAACCAGTAAAGTCAAATTCAAGTTGAATATAACTTCACAAGCAAAAGACAAGCATAAGCCATTCTTCAGCTTTGCTAGGAAGCTGAAGGTTGGTATGCAGCAGTGTGGTGTTAAATGACACCATGCTTACTGCACCAGATGACATTACAGATCTACTGGTAGATAAATTCAGTGAACCCTTCAGTCTACCATCCCCCCAGTTGCCACAATGGCAATACCAAAACCATACCACAACCTGTTATCACCACAGAATAGGTCCCAAATGTGCTCTTCAGTGAAAAAAAATCACAGCAGCTATGGGTCCTGATAACATATAAGGGTGCCTCCAAAACATGAGTTGTCTGCCCCCTTAGAAAGGCTATTTAATCTCAAATGTGGAACAAGGTCTCTGCCCATGGACTGGAAGACGTCAAGTGTCATTCCATTGCACAAGGACAGCTCCTTCACTGGTCTAGGAAACTACAGAAACATATGTTTGAGCAGTCTAATCTGTAAAGCCATGAAAATAATTGTCATGGGTGTTATATGTGAAGACATTATGAATCTACAACCCTTAGACCCTAGAAAGTTTGGTTTTGTCAAGGGGGTGGTCATGCCTGCTGAACTTGGTGAAGTTCTTTGAGAAGGACACGAAAGCCATGGATAACAGCAACATAGCCCTCAACCTCTTAGTACAAAAAAATCTGGGCAAAAAACAAAAATAATGGGAGGACAAAACCCTAAAAATATAGACAAATTTCAAATATTGCTCTTATAAACCTAGAAAGTTGCTAGAATAAAAGTTCTTATGTTAGCAAGCATTTTCTGAAGGATATGAAGTCTGAAGCTCAAATGTCTGTCATTTTTTAGTGATTTCAGTCTTTACTGTTTTGCCAGAAAAATCCAGAAAACTACAATTTTTATGAGAAACATAAAATATGAGGCAAAAAATCTGGACATTCGGTGGAAATCTGGACAGTTGAGCGGCAAGGAGGGTAAATCAGTTCATGTGGAAACTTGGACATTACCAAGGCATTTAAAACTAGTCCCACTCTGGTCTAGTTAAAAAGAATTACACAACATACAAATAAACCAGTATGCCACTCACTAGGCTAGCCATCTGTCTTTCACAGATTTGACAAGAGATAAGAATAGGTGACTTCACCATCACTAAAATGCCAGTCACAAGTGGAGTTCTATAGGAATCAGTACTGGGGCTACTAATGTTTGGCACTTCCTTCTCAAATGTTTAGGTCAATACCAATGGGAAAGTCACTTAACCAGAGTCTATTGGGCATCTGGGAATGTTGGGCTATGCTTCTCAATGATCCCCTTGACAATATGATTGATTGACAAAGTTTTTCAATGACTGCAAGCTTGAGACAGTCAAAGAATCCCGCAAAGACACAAACATCCTCCAGGATGATCTCACACAAATAAACAATTGTATAAGAATCATGGGCTCAGACTAAATGTGATCAATTGCATAATCATCTCCTTCAGTAAATCATCCATCCTACAAACTACAACATTGACAACAGACCTCTTAAGGTAGAAATGGTAGTTAGAAATCTGTGAAATTATGTGGATAGTGATATGCCTTTGACGCCATGAGTCTGTCACAGTTAGAAAACTATTTTATATAACAAAATTTATAAGTAAGGGTATTGCATCCAGCACATATTAAACAGGTCATCAAGTACAATCTTCCACTGCGGTGGTGGTGCTGCGGTAGCTTTGTCACCTAACAGTAAGACGTTGTCCTGTTTGATTCTCAGCTAGAGCGTCTTCTGTGTGGAGACATGCGTGAATGGGTGACCTTCATTGAAGGTTATGCTTTAGAGCTGGCAACTCGGCACGTAAAACTCTACTGCCAATCTTTAGTGGACCGGAGTTCCGCTGTGGCGACCCCTAACTGAGAAAAGCCAAAAGACACAAAAACATCAAGTAAATCTTCCCTTTTATATGCATCTAAAAGCAAACATGCTTCAACTCGAATGCCCACATAAATTCCTTACAAGAAAGAATCCAGGGAGTCCGTCACATGAATTATGGGAAAACCTTAGATCACTCCCATTATTGCCAGTCTCCTATAAACTGCTAAGGGTGAGCCTGCCAAGCCTTTAAGGCATCCTTATGATGGATCTGTTCCATTACCTCAAAAACAGTAGTCTCAAAAACACCCACTATAAGGATTTTAACCTTTCAAGCAGTCTAAACAGGACATAGAGAGATAGATACAGCTCACCGAGGCATTCACTGGTCTGGAACTGGTCTTCCCTGACCCATTTTAAGCACAATCTGGACAAATGAATGGGTACCCTCACATTTCTCCCTGGGTTGATACCTGTGTCTCTCCTGGACAGATAATTGTGATGTGCTACAAAATTGTAATTTGTCTATTTCCTATCCATAAAGGGAAAAAGAGGCTCTTGAGAATTCTGCTTAGCTAGGCTTAAAATGTCTCTAGACTGTTATCCTAGTATCTTTTGATGTTACTGTCTTTCTATATTTAACTATTAAACAAAAAAACATTTAAATAACCTTTAATAAAAGTCATTATAACTACCTTTTAGTGTATAAAGTATGGCTTGATTTGTTTCAAGCAGCTAAGGTAAATGTATACGCAATGGCTACACATATAATTTAAAGGGAAATATTATATGCCAAGTTGTTTTATTCATGCAGCTAGAAATGTGATGTATATTGCTTGACATGATAGATATACAACCTTTTACAGGGGTTGCAGAAATGCATCCATGAATATGTCTATATAGTGACTACAGGCAATGAAAATAATGCCTTGTGCAGACATTCAAGAAATTGTGTTGATTCTAAAGGTGTTGAGTTCTCTGTTATTGATGTTGTGAGATCTAATTTTGGAAGGCGATATATGAAACAACTCCAAGTATATTCCCAACAGGTGAGGTTGAGCCTACAATACTCCAGGTATAGATGAAGTGGTAGATTATGAAGTACATATGAAGGTGAAGATTGCAGCACTGAAGTCTTTGCTGTAAATCGATCATGTTTTTCAAAGTCATTTGATATAATTTTAGATTAATTGAGGCTTTTTAATACATTTATCCATTAGCCTGGTATGTTTTCTACAAGTCTGATAAAGTCTGTAAAAGTGTAATTGCTTACTGTTTATGTGGGTTTTAAAAATGTGTGAGTATGGAGGTATTTTTATTTTGGATAAGACGCTGCCATACCTCTCAAGTATCTAGATTTTCAGAGACTGTCCAGATTTTTGCATAAGATTTTTGGTCTGTTTCTCATAAAATTGTGGGTTTTTTTTCTAGCAAATAAATGGCAAATCATTGATTTAAGTCAGAATATAATGACAGACATCTGAGTTTCAGGATTCATACCATTCAGAACCTGTTTATTCTATCAACTCTCTAAGTTTGTAAGAGCAAAATTAAAAAAAAATACTCCTATTTTTGGGTCTTTGTCCCCCCCCGTTATCTATGACTTTGTCCAGATTTCTTGTTCTAAGAGATTGAGAGGTATGGATACTCCATAATGTCATTATCAAAATCTTTGCTAATTCTATTTCTCTTGCCTAAACTATGCGATCAATCATCTGCAACCTCAGCTAAACCAGTTTTCACATATTTGAATCTGCACATTGAAAATGTCTAATTTTGCTGCAAACAGTGGTGTAGTGTCAGTCTTGCAGTAGGGGAAGCTGGAATATAAATATGTGCATGCATGCATGCATGCTTATTTCACAGGTGTGTACTAGGCTAACAACCATTAGGGCCTTTTTAAGCCTAGCCATGCATCCCAAATCTCTCACAAGTTCTGGTACTCTGGATAAGTATAAGCAGAGGCTTGGGAGATGAAATATTCACAAGCAGGGACCTGGAAGATAAACCATTTACAGGCTATCTGTGTCCATTAGAGACATAGATGCCAAACCAGGAATGAATTTCCTCTTCTCCATGCAATTGTCCAAATTGCACTTTAATCAGGTTAGGGAGGAACAATACTTCACATGGGTGGGAAGCCTGTTTCAGAGAAGGGATGGTCTCTGGGATACATTCCTGTCTATTCAGCAGGTCCCATTTAAATCACAGGCAAAGTTTAAGTCTTTAGAATGGGTAATTCTGGTGCTGTTTGTTTTGATGTAGGAGGTCCATCAGGGTGGGTTCTGACAATGCCTTCTATGTCAAGCATAGGACTCCACTCAGCCTGTAGGAGACAGAATACAGGGTTAGGGCTGTGAGGCAGTCTTCACAGGACATGTTACTTATCCCCAGTATTCTTTTAATGAAGAATCCCTGTGGACTTTCCAGCTGTTGTATGTGATTGTTTAGTAATATTGAGTGTGTGTGTGTATGTGTGTGTGCGTGCGTGCGTGCGTGCGTGTGTGTGTGTGTGTGTGTGTGTGTGTGTGTGTGTGTGTGTGTGTGTGTGTCTTGTGTGTTTCTTGTGTGCTGTTGGCTCCATAACTGAAGCAAAGAGATACTATTCTATTTGCAGTTTACAGGACAGGATGAGAACATTTTTGGTCCTTAACTTTGGGGTTTGAGTTGAGGGGAACCATTGAGGAAAGTGAAACAGCTGTTTTATTGCTCCTTTATACCATGTAGACTTACCACATTCTAACAGCATGCGTGACTAAAACATCATTAAACTACCAACATTCATAAAAATATTAAAAATGAGTAAATTTTATTTTACACAAGCCCACTATATGCTGGTCTTCTGTACTTGAGCTTCTTGAATGTAACCAATTTCTGGTCACTGATTTCCAATGGACCTTAGGTGTTCATTTCCTCTTCCTCCCCCTCTAGCTGTACTGATCCTTGAAGTATCTCCCCAGAACTGTATGCAGAATGATGTCAATAAGAAGCAGAGTACAGAGGCGGACAGTGCAGTAGCTTTAGCATTTTTAGACCAGTTTCTGTTGCTGCCTTCTTGCTCCTCACCAAGGGTTTATAGCTTACAGCAGCACCAAGTGCAGCACCTCACTGCCACCCAGTGCATGACACTGGAGCCAGTAGCTGCTGTCACTTGCCTTTCTTGGTCATTTGTTCTGCACTCCAGTCATAAGAATGCTCCATCTTCAGTGCATCCCATGGTGCAGAGCATGTATCCTCAGTCCATCTGATACCTGTGTTGTTTGGGACACAGGAGCATACCACTCAACTGTACAAATTTTTGCAGAATGTCCAGATTTCTGCCTTATATTTTTGACAAGTTTCTCATGAAATTATTTTTTTGTCAAATCACTGGAAAATTGTTGAGTGTTGAAGTCAGGAAATAATGACAGATACTTGAGTTTCAGACTTCACACCCTTCAGAAAATTCATGCTAATGCAAAACCTGTTATTCTATCAGCTTTTTAAGTTTGTAAGAGTGATATTTAAAAAGTGTCCCTATTTTTGGCCCTCTGACCCCCATTATTTATGGTGTTGTCCAGATTTCTTGCTCTAAGAAGTTGAGAGGCATGCACAGCAGCATAAACTTTGTAAGGCAATAACTTTAGATTGCAAACTTAAATCAATGAATAGACATTACAGAAGAAGGAGGAAAAGTGTCTGTTGTCAGTATCAGTTTTAGAATGTGATTTGCCAGCAGCAGACATCTCAGTGATAGGCATAGTTAGGGACTGGCTTTAATAAACCTGTTCACCACCTATAAAATTTGTATACACTAAGACTTAGCAAGCCTAGCATGTGTTGAAGGAGCACAGTTGGATGACATTGGGCTCCCTTATTTTCTTGGTTATATCTACCCTGGAGTGTGAAGATTTTTAAAGCAGGTATACCAGAAAAGAAGAGCACATGTGACTCCAGTTTATGGACAGTAATGGCAACTGTCCACACTCACAGAAAATGTTTAATTATATCTTACAAAGTAAGAGTAATATAAGTGACAGGAATCTCATTTATGGAGGAAGGATTAGTAAATCTTCCTGCCTATGCAAATAATGTGTATTCAATAAAATATACTTATTAATTATAAACTAGTGGCAATTGTTAATAAAGTGGATATGTAGAGTCTGTTAATTCAAGATATAGGTCAAGTAGCATGCAGAAATTTTAATGTCTTAAGAAATAAAGGTAAATTATTTACCTGAATAAGACAGGTGACTTTACTTCCTGAGAAAAAAAAAATCCCCATTTGAGGCATGGACTACCTCGTCCACTGAGTCTGTAGTGATGAAGTATAGAAATTTCTGGGCATGCAAGTTTGAGGATGTATAATTCTCCCAGTTTATGGAGTGGTACTTTAATTCTCATAGTAGAATGGTGTTTAGCTCAATACATATGAACTCCATACTATTTAGGTAGGAGATATGGGCCAAGGGGAACCTATATGGGGTCCTATAGTTAGCCATTGGGAGGGGAACAATGACCCAAAATATGGACACATTTTAACTATTAAGCATATCAAACATTGCATTGCTATATTCAGATTTATCCATAACTACTATTTGGCCCCCTTTGTCTGCTGGTCTGATGACCAACTCATCAGCTCATCATTATTTTCTAAAGCTTGTAAGGCATTAAACTCCATTTTGCTTAAATTATGCCACTTATTGGGCCTTCTATAATTCTTCTTCTGTTCATATACTCTATAAATGTCTGATATACAAATCTGCTCAAAAACATTAATTAATGCATTTTGTTTTGGTACAAATGTACTAGGTCTTTTGAAACAAGTGTCCGTTGAGGTTTGAACATCTGCATACATCATTTTTAAAGTTAATGTTCCGAGTAAACATTTTCATATCAAATATGGCATCAGTTATAGACATGTCAGCAGCCGGTATAAAGGTTAATCCCTTCTCCAAGACTCTGCATTCAGGTTCTGACAGACGATAACTAGATAAATTAGTGTCTTACTTGTCGTACCTGCTGAAACGCTCGTTTGATGGTATATGGACTGTCTATCTCCTCGTTCATTTTCCGTTTGTACCGTGTGGTACTCCTGCCCCTCTGTTGATTCTTCTGTTGTGCCCCTCTTCTGTTGCTTGTAGATCTTTCCCTCATGGGCAGGGGAAATTGTAAGCCCAGTTCATTTAAATCTTTCAAAAACCGATTATTTTGATTTTCTGAATTAAAATGAGTCGAGATATCAACAGGTGTTTTGTGTACATCTGCAGTAATGACAAAAGTTTTTTTCTTTGCTCTCAAAGCATTATTAATTAAACTCATAGATCCGTTAATGCTTCGGAAGCCTTAGCCCGTGGAATTGATGAGCTCAAGCCATTAATTTCCGCAGATGCAGTTTCTGTTTCTACAGTTAATCCTGTACGCTCTTGCGGGCCATTAATAACAGGATCTACTTGTGTAGGCGGATCTAATGATGATGTGTGTACGCTGTTTTCAAATTCACGTGGCCAAGTAAAGATACTGCCGGCTGCAAAATCTCTACGATCCCTTTGAAGTTTATTGAATTTAGTTTGTAACAATTTCCTAGCATACACATTGACATTATCGACAGTGTCTGCCAATGGTTTGGACAAGGAGGCAGAATTATACTTTTTGCAAATGTCAACATATTTAGTTTTAATAACTTCTAATACTGTGGCTTCCTGTCTGGCTTCAGCATCTATAAGAAGTTTCAAATATCCAAAACTAGTTGAAATATTCAATTGCTGCCACTCACTTAAAAGCTGTACATCGCAGTCAGTTTGTACCGGCATTTTCAAAACTCTTAAGCCTCGTGGAACAATCTTTTCAGATAAACTAGCTTCTAAGTGAAACTTCTCATATTGTACCCTTTTCAACTTACTTAAATCTTTCTCCAAAGCTAAAAGATCCCCTCTTAGGGCTAAATAGTCCACATTCAAGTCATTGTCAGTTCCAACCGATAGATTTCTTTTAAAGAGGGGATTCTCATAGTCTCTTACTTTGGAAATAAAAAGATTCACATTCGTTTCAGACCATAACGGATCAATAATGGATATGTAGAGTCTGTTAATTCAGGATATAGGTCAAGTAACATGCAGAAATTTTAATGTCTTAAGAAATAAAGGTAAATTATTTACCTGAATAAGACAGGTGACTTTACTTCCTGAGAAAAAAAAAATCCCCATTTGAGGCATGGACTACCTCGTCCACTGAGTCTGTAGTGATGAAGTATAGAAATTTCTGGGCATGCAAGTTTGAGGATGTATAATTCTCCCAGTTTATGGAGTGGTACTTTAATTCTCATAGTAGAATGGTGTTTAGCTCAATACATATGAACTCCATACTATTTAGGTAGGAGATATGGGCCAAGGAGAACCTATATGGGGTCCTATAGTTAGCCATTGGGAGGGAAACAATGACCCAAAATATGGACACATTTTAACTATTGTTTTCACAGACTTAGAAAGTTGCTAGACTAACACATAGGTTCATAGATGAACCTATGAACCTAACACATTTTGAATTAGCATTTTCTGAAGGATATGAAGACCAAAATTCAAATGTCTACCATTATTTCTTGACTTCAGTCTCAATGATTTCCCAGTGTTTTACCATAAAACCACACTTTTGTAAGAAATAGGTAAAAATATGTAGTGAGAGTGATACATAGACACCTGCATAACCTTGGTCTTGTTATATTTGCATCCAACCATCTGGACAGGAGAGAGAGAGAGAGAGATGATACGCGCCTTGCATTATATTCAAGATCATATTCAGTTGCATATCTCTCAGCTTCTTCACACAAGAAATGTGGGCATATCTTAAAATAATGGGAGAACAAATGCCCAAAAATAGGGGCAGGTTTTAAATATTGCTCTTATAAATTTAGAAAGTGGCTGGAATAACAGGATTTGTGTCAGCATGTATTTTCTGAAGAATGTAAAGTCTGAAACTCAAATGAATGTCATTCTTTAGTGACTTCAATACTCACATTTTTTCCAGAAAACTACACATTTTATGAAGAACAGGACAAAATATGAGGCAAAAATCTGGGCATTCTAAGTAAATCTGTACAGATGAGAGGTATGTTCAGGGCTTCCTGATCACAGTAGAAGATTTTAACTGTGTCATCCATGTGGTAGATACCAATACCAGCATGAGTTTTTATCTAGTCTCCTCCACAAAATGTTTAATAGGATAGACAGAGGAGTTAACCCTTCTAAACCTTGAGAAACATCTAGAAGTCAAGAGATGTGCACCAACTTATTGCTTGCTGAGCTAAGGTACTCTAACTAGGACAGACAGGGTATATCTGGAAAGTTACTTACTAGATACTGCCTCCAAATTTCAGGTTGAGGTGTGATCTTCTCTGACTATGTCGCCTTAATTTTTAGTTTCCCTCCATGGGTCCTGTTACCACACAAGCACTGGAGACTATCTATTTTATACTAGGTGTCCTGATTTTAGTAGTCTGTTAATTGAGGCCATATGACAATTCATGGAATCCCATAAAGCCATAGTTTAGTCCTCTCATTTGTTATGGGATGCATATAAGGGATTTCTGAATGCAAAACTGAGGTCTTGAACAACATGGTTGTGGAAAAGCTAGACACAGAAGTTATGTTATATGCCGGTATGCTTTGTAAATTGAAAGCTGGTAACTCAGCTTCTCCTCAAAAAATCCTAAACCTGTTGAAAAGTCAACTACAGGAGATTATTAACAAAAAGACAAGAAATTGCTTCAGACAGGTTTTGACTTCAGTATTATGAGGTTTCATGATAAGTTTATTCCCTACTAGCTAGGAAATATAATAAGAACTTAAGGAAGCACACACCTTTAACTCTTCTGGTGAATCCTGTTGACAAGAAATGTTCGACTTTGTTACATAATATGGAGCAATTTCTAAAGAATTTTCAGCTGATATGTAAGAAAGACAATACTGATGCCATCAACATCAAATATGTACTTGAACAATACAATATCATATCTTACGTGCCTGCTTTGGTGGCTGAATATGCTCAAAACCTAGTTAGAGCATTGGCTGGTACCTGAGCAGGATCTGATTATCTTTATATTTACATTTGGAAATATTTTCAGGCTGTAAGATACATAAAATCAAAATTATGTTTATTGCAATAAGTTACGTACTGCTATGAAAACTAAAACAAGAATACACATTTTGTGGGAAGCCCTCTTTGCTAAATTTCCAGGAGTTTGATTTGTTGACTTAGTGTAAGACTCGGTTAATAAAATGTCAAAGGAGTTGATGAAGAAATTGAAGGCTGAGTTTATCCAATGTCAAATGGTAGGGATGTATTTTAATTACAGAGTATAAGAGCTAATTTTTAATGCTACCTTTGATGTTACATGTTTTTCGATCCTTCACAGGACATCGGTCAAGACATTTCTTGAAACCAACAAGGAACATGAGGGTAGTTTTTGCTCAAGATGGTAGAATCCCTTTTTGAGGAAAGATTGTGTTTAGGCAAGAATTTGGATCATAGTGTATATGAACATATATTTATATCACAAGTCATTTCAAAAGAAAATACAACATCTTTTACTGATGAAAAAGTATGCCAAACATTTGACTAGTCTAATTGAAAAAGGTATGTCAGAATTTGAATTAGTATCTATCTGGACATACTGTAAGGAAAGAGAGGATCCCTTTTATGTCCTGAAACAGTCAGTGAGGGTGCAGGGAATATATATTGTGTACCTAAGAGTTTAAATCATTTGCAAATATGTTTAGAGTAGTTGTGTATAACCAGGTATACTTCCAGGCTGAAGGAATGTAAATACCTTTGAAAAAGGAAAAAAAAATATCTAGACGCATTGGGAATGGATGCAGTGCAATGTGGAGACTCCTAGCTTTCCTTGGCTTAAATTAAACAGAAGTGTAGCATGAATAATACTTAGCAGTTGAAATTTGAATGACTGAGTTATTCAGCTGATGTCCACATCCTCAAATCTTACTTTTATTAACGGTAAGGGGTAACCCAGTGATGACTACAATTTGACACGGTAAATTTTTACAGACTTGAGAGATCTAAACCATAAAATGGTAAGAAAAGCAGACACAAGTGAGTTCAAGGCATAGAGTTAAAATCATAAGACAATATCCAGAGAATGCATGCGAGCTGTTGATGTATGCCTCCGGTTCTTGACAACTTGTAGTGATTGCCTGGAAATCTCTGAAAACAATATTCTTAACTTAGATTACAAAGAATGTTTGCTCAGGTAGTGCCCACAAGTTGTGGATCTAATTCTGCTCTCTGTGGGCCATGGGATTATTTTTTTGGTCATGACAGGGAATTAGTACATTTAAACTGTATTTACTAGTTTTTTGGGGGAAAGCTGTGATGACTATTAAATTGCACATGCCTTTAAGATTCTGTTAGGCATGGATTTGTCAAAAGAGAACAGATATTTGTAAGTTGTATAATGACAACATCTAAGAATAAAGTACTGGGACTCACAAATCTAATGCTAAACAAGCTAGAGATGATGTAGTTGCCGATGTAGACTTTAGGGAAAAAAGGGAAACTGAAAAAAAAATCCTGGTGCAAGTTTCCCTTTAAAGGGTCATCATGATATATTGTTATGGAATTCTTGTAATGCAGCCTTTACTTTACTTGACAGTTGCAGATTCTTGTAAAAATCAAAATTGATGACTACTGATAAGTGGGTTTATGAAGGATGTCCCTCTGAGGGAGAACAAATATAGAATAAAGAGTAAGTAATCCTTGCCTTCTAAAGATAATGATAAGTAGAAGCTTGGCTTTTGGATAGGAAATGATGGCTTTACTGAGCTGATGTAAGATTTGTATGGACTTTTTATTAAGTGAATCTGAGTGTCTTTGTTTTGATATTATTTTTATGGCTTCTGAAAATGATATGATGTGATTGTATCTGCATGATTTGAGTTAGACGTCTCTTGTATATTAATAAGTGCCAATAATGTCTGATCATTTCTAATGGGGTTAAAAAGCTTCAATGGAAATTAAATCTATGTTAAATGTAAAATCCTGATTTTAATATTAAATGTCTGCAATATATCATGATTTTGCACACATAAGATTTTATTTTATTTTTTTTTACTTTTCTTGTAAATGGCAGAGATTCACAGACAAGCACTTTGGGGCCATGAATTGGTAAATTTCAAGGATCTTACAGCACTATATGGCCCATAGTTGCATATATATGAATTCAGGCATACACAGTATTGATAGCTAGCAAAAAGAAGTGCATGGTAAATTTGCAGAGCTGTTTTAAGGGGTAAACTAGCACTGGCCATGCTAAGTAGATGTCTACATGTTCAGAGTTATGAATAGCACAGGAAGTATGCCCAGGAATGCATTAGGCTATGCATGCTTACACAGACAAGAGACCATCTCATTGATGCCAGAAGTACATTGATAGACAGGCCAATTCATCATATAAATGGGGAGGAAAGGAAGCAATAGTAATATTATAAACTGAGAAATATCAAGCAGAGGAAAGCAAACAATGGTATCCATATGGAATAACTGGTGCTAGGAAGAAGTATATTTTTGTGGGAAAGGCTCACATTTTTCATATTAGAAATAGAAAGTTAGCTGGGGAAAGTAGTGAGGAACATTTATGGAAAGGACAGTGGGAAAAGAGAAGGTTGAAGCCGTATAAAAATACATATAAAACACAGACATGGGCATACAGGTGTGACACTGACAAAAAGGCGGGGCAAGAATGAATTGACACACAGTGTTGAGGAAGACTGGACAACACACTAGGTATCAAGAGTGACACACAAGGCAAAAAAGACACATGAAAGGATAGGGCAGGTTATATTTCTGATGCCACACTGACCCAGAGGCTATTCACATAGCCACCAGTCAGCACTGTGGAAGACATTATGTACAAGATATGCCTCTGTTGTCTCAAATTCCTGAGGTCTGTAGGTCACATAGTTTCATAGTTTCATGGTATAGTACTAGGCTATCTGCCCTGGGGCATTTGTAAGCCTAGCCATAGTGATGTGGCTTTTGCCACCCCATGAAATGGTACAAAAATGTACAGAATAAATCTAGAATACTGTGCCTCTGTCTAGTAGTTGACACAATGAAGGTCCCCTTATATAATAGAATTAGTTTACTGTGCCCCTGTCTAGCAGTGACACAGATGTGACCCCTGGGTAAACTTATGATCTCCCATCCACTCATCAAGATTTCTCTGGAAGAGAGTCAGTGAGGGCTCTGCCTAATACGAACTGGGATCCTGTTCCAAAGCATGGGAAGCCTCTGGGTTATGAATCTATCCCTCCAGCATGTCCTATTCATACTTGTGCCGAGGTTTAAGTCTTTAGCTCTCGTGGTCCTGATGGATTTGGATTTTTTGAGGTGGAGCATGTCCATCAGATCCTGATTGGACATGGCCTTGTACGTCAGGCAGAGATCACCTCTGAGCAGTCGGTATGCTACTGAATAGAGCTGAAGTTTCTTTAGTCTGGCAGAATAAGACATATGTTGGAGACCCTTGATCCTTTTGGTGAGGTACTTTTGTGGTCTCTCCAGCTGTTGCAAATGCCGGGTGAGGTACATACCAAATGGGGCATTGTACTCAATCATGGGTCTGATGAGGGAGGAATATAGTGGTACAATGACATCCTTGGATCTGGATGTGAATCCCTCCATGATGAGGTGTGCAAGGTAGAATGTTTATCTAACCACTTTGGCAACGTGGGTGTCAAATGAGAGGTCGCTGTCTACTTGGGTCCCTAGGTCTCTGATTACTTTTTCCGTACTCAGTGGGTTGCTGTCTATGTGATAATTTGTGGGTACTTTGTTTTTTCCAAAAGGGATGACTATACATTTTTTGGCATTTAGTTTAAGGCCGCGACTACGGCACCAGTTGTCCGTTTCAGTGAGGCCTTTTTGTAGGATGTGTGTGTCTGCTGGTGTATCGACTATGGCACCTAGTTTGCAGTCATCTGCAAACTTTGTCAGCCACAGCCCTCCCATGTTTGCTTTAACATCTGAGAAATAAATGCCGAACAAGAGGGGTCCCAGGACAGATCCCTGTGGGACACCACTAGTGACTGGCTTTGAGTCTGACATTGCTCCAACGATTTTAACTTTATGGGTTCTGTCCTTTAGCCAGTTTGCAACCCATCTAGTGACATAAGGGTTTACTTTTAAGCTGTTTAGCTTATCTATGATGCCTGAGTGGGGTATTGTGTCGAAGGCCTTAGCCAAGTCCAGGTATGCTGTATGGACTGCTTTGCCCTCATCAATGGCTCTAGTGAATGTTTCGAAAAAGTCAACCAGGTTTAAAAGGCAGGATCTGCCCTTTACAAAGCCGAACTGGGTGGGGTCAAGTGTCTGTAGGTCCCCTATGGCTCTGTTTATGAGTTCCATAATGATTCTTTCCATAGCTTTGCAGACCAGGCTAGTTAAGCTTATGGGGCGGTAGTTTCCAGGGTCTGTAGAGGCACCCCCCTTGTGGAGTAGGACCACTGTTGCTGTACGCCAGTGTTCAGGTACATATCTTGAAGTAAGGCTAAGGTTAAATAGCATTTTTATGTGTGGGTTTAGCTCCTCTTGGAGTTCACGTAACACGCACCCCGGGATACCGTCAGGTCCCATTGATGCTGTGTTTTTTGCTTTGTTTAGGGCGGTTCTCACTTGGACATCTGAGATGACAGGGAGATTACATTCAGCTGGAATAAGTATTTCTTCTTTTGGGGGTGAAGGAGGGGAGAAATTTGCACTGAACCTGTCAGCCAGAATGTTAGCAATATCTGTGGGTTCAGAGTATTTTTTGTTGTTGTGTATCAACTCTGAGCATATCTGAGGGTTTCCGCCCAGGTTTCTAACATAGCTGAAGAAGGCTTTGTGTTTATCTTTAGTGTCCTTAGCGATTTTTCTCTCAAAGTTTGCCTTGGATGTTTTTTGAGAGAACGCAGTTTTCTGCTAATGTTGATCAGAGATGTCTTCCCTTCATGGGATTTCGCTCTGACATGCAGTAGCTTCCTTCTTTTGTTATACAATTTGTTTATGGCTGAGGTCCACCAGACAGGACGCTTACATTTGGTGGAGAGGGACTTGGATTTGTTTGGGATTGCATGATCCATGCATTCTTGGAGATGTCCATAGAAAGCATTAGTGAAGGATTCAGCATTGTGGGATGTGGTATCCACTGGCACAGTGGGCTTAAAGGATACCATCTCAGTCTTAAGAAGAGTGAAGTCTGCTTTTGAGAAGTTTTTCACTGTGGTCTTTTGTGCTGGGGTGGAGGTGGGATATGTATATCCAGGGTGATTAGTTTGTGGTCAGATCTCACTAGTGAGGGGTATACTTCCAGTGTGGAGCATTTTGTCCCCATGTTTGTGATGATCAGGTCTAGTATATTATCTCCCCTAGTGGGAGAGGTGACTAGTTGTTCCAGTGCATTTGAATTTATGAATTCCAGGAACCTTTGGGCTAGGGTATTAGGGCTAGAATAATGTACCCAATCTATGTTTGGGTAGTTGAAGTCTCCCAGTATGATGGTATTTTGTGATACATTCATATCCTCCAATGTCTTCAGGAAGGCTGAGTGGGGTTCTTGAGATTGGGAGGTGGTCTGTAACATGCTGCCAGTTGTATAGCAGTTTTGCCTATGGTTAGTTGCACCTGTATGGTCTCTGATGCTTCATGTGTTGCTACTAACCTGGAGGTGTGGGTGTCCTTTATGAATATGGACACTCCCCTCCTTTGTGGTTCGCCCGGGTTTTGGGGCGAAAAGCATGATACGAGGTATAGCCTGGTAGCACTGGGGTGCTCTCAGGAGCCTTGAACCAGGTTTCAGCTACTGCACAGACGTCGATGTTCTCCATGCTGAGGAGTGCATCAAGTGCCTGCATCTTGAGATTTAGACCTCTGGTGTTGAGCAGCATTACCCTTAGTTTTTCCATTTTTGTTTTCTAAGGAGGTGGGTTTGTCTTTTGAGCATTGCCTAAAAAGGCACTATGGGGTGGCAAGAGCCTTAGCCAATATCCGGAAGCCCAGTGGTGACAGGTGTAAGCCATCCCTTGAGCAGCGTGGCTTGTCCAACATATCATCCCAGGCAGACAGACATTGGATCCCCTTAGAATGACACCAGTACTTGAGCCAATTGTTAAAGCTGATCATCTTGTCTTTGTATTGTGGTATCATTCTTGGTGAGGGCAAGATGCTGCTCAGGGTCAGGGTCATACCAGCCTGGGCTACATAATCGGAGAGCTCCTCTATGTCTCTTTTCATGTAGTCCAGGGAGGTACGTCTCAGGTCATTCACACCAGCATGGACAATGACGGAGTCATATTTGTACTTGCTTTGGAGTGACCTGAGTGCGTGTGTTATGTGGCGGATCCTAGCTCCCAATAGACAGCTCACAGTCACCTTCTCCTTGTTCAGCCTGGTCAGTGGGACATCAGTGTGTCTGACTATGGAGTCACCTATAACTAGTGTATCAGGCAAGGTTTTTGGCCTTAAGGGCTGTGATTGGTCGACACACTGATTTATTGAAGTATGTGTTGCATGTGTTTTGTTTTGAGGTGGTGGATTTTTGGATGTCTGCTTTGGGAGCCTCTGTTGTTTTGGTAAATTTTATTAGAGCCTCCGAGTATGTCTTTGTGTTTTTATGTGTTTGGTTTGCAGTTGTGGTAGGTCTATGTGGGATTGGGATTGTTGTGTGTGGGGTTGCCATCTCCTCATGTCTGGTCATGCCAGCCCTGAGTTGGGAGAGTTCAGCCTCCAGTTTGGCTATATAGTTGCATCTCTCACATGTATTTGTGTTTGTTGGGAGGAGGAGAGGGTTGTCTGTGTACATGAGACAATTGTAGCATTGTCTCAAGATACCCAGATTGACCAGCTGAACTGGAGACGACACCAGTAATCTACCACTCGACATGCTAGAACAGTATAAGGGAGTGGTATACGTTTAAGGGAAGTGGATATTCACAGGGGTGGTAAGCAGATGTAGTGCTTTACTTAGTACGAGAGTGCTTACTTAGTAGAGAAGTATTGAGAACAAGTGCTAGGCTTATAATACAGTGAGTAGTCTGGTTATACTAAGAGTAGAGCTTCCTTAAGGAAAAATTTGAAGAGCAGACTTGGCGGAGCCAGAAAAAGTTTAACCTTGTTTAACCGGCGCTGCGCTATGCACACGACCACGCAAAGCCGTGCAAACGTGGATTTTAAACAGTGAACTACAAAAGAGCTAGAAATGGTCCAAAACAACCAAATACTACAGCTTCTTGTGCTGAGGTCACTTCCTCCAAGGACAGGTAGGCTGCTCAAGGCTCCCCACTCCCACTGGTGAGCAAAGAAACTTCCTTCTATCCAAGTAAGGTAATGGACAACACAGGAACTACACCACAGCCCAGAATACAGCAATGCCTGTAAACTGGTCTAAACTAGTCAAGAAAGGCAGGAAAACAAGGATTATTTTTTTGTTTTTTTGTTTTTTTGGTTGAAACACACAGAAAATGCAGAAACAGTGATAAATTAGTTACACAGGCTAGCACACTTTAGTGGGCAGCCTCCACAGTTAAACTAAACAAACAAACAAGCAAACTTTCGATCAAATTCGACTAAAATGTAACTTTAAGTGCAGATTTTAAAATAATGCAGCAATCAGTTCAAAAACAGTTCAGGCTAGTTCAAAGTAAGCTACAGAAGCTATTTCAAGTGAAAAAAAAGCAAAGATACTTAACCTTGCCAGCTAAGACAGGAAGTACTTCATCATTGCAAGATGCTCATCCATCTGTTGGTACTCATCAGACATACCTGGCCTACATAGGTAATGCTGAGAATCCACAAATTATATCTTTGGTCTCCAGAGTAGTTTCCACAGAGGTCACAAAAATTGCCCTCCATGCTATCTTCAGAAGGGTGACCACCACCACAATCTATTGGTAACTAAGTCTGGTGACAATTGGTGAACCCACAAAGAGGCATTGATTGACGCAAACTGAGGTGTCCTGTCAACAGTCCTGTACTGGCAACCCAACTGGACCTGCAGAAGGAAAAGAAAAGAAAAACTGAACTCATTAATACACATATATATTATACATGCTGTTAAGTCTTTGCAATGTAGCAATGCCTATACAATACTCTCCCAATGGCCAGAAGAGGATTATTTACCTCTTAAGGCATCCTCTCATGTTCTCCTTCCACTGGTCACCCACTGTAAGACAAGGTAGGAAGAAAATAGTACAATGTATAACCTATGAAAAGTCAAAAAAAATTCCTGCGGTAAAACTCTGGTTGTCTGTTCACTATCCTCTTTTTCCTGCTGGCTATGCATGTTTTTATTTTACTTAATTTGTTAAGCAAGGCAGAACACTGATCCCCTTGGAACACTTTCAGACTTAGCCTGACTAAATTGACACATATAAAGGAGTACACAATGAAAATAGTTAATATAAATCAAGTAATTAAGGTAAAATTGTACTGTATCAAACATAAGGATGTTAGATACATAAGTAAAAATGCACAATGAAAATAGTTAATACAAATCAAGTGATTAAAAACAAATGTGTGCCATATCAACACTAGAAAGATAATTAAAACAAGTACACACAGGAGAAGAAATAGAATTACTTAAAGCATAGGTGAATAACTATATTGATCACAATGAAAGGCAGGGAAAAATGAAAAAAAAATATTTATTTATTTATTTTATTTATCCTTTTCTTGACCAGGTTAGTCCCACTTGATTAATTGCCCCTTTTCAGGGGAGACCTGAGGTGCTATCATACGTCTCAACTTCTTATTGCAAGAAATCTGGACAAAGCCTGAAATAATGGGGGCAGAAAGGCCCCAAAATAGGGACAGATTTTAAATATTGCTCTTATAAACTTAGGAAGTTGCAAGAATAACAGGATTTCTGTCCGCATGCATTTTATGAAGGATATGAACACTGAAACTTAAGTCCATCCATCCATAACTCCTTTTCCCATTTTCACACATGGGGTCAAGGTTATTTAACGACTTCAATCCTCAGAAAAAATACACATTTCATGTAAGATCAGAACAAAATATGAGGCATAAATCTAAACAGTTAAGTACTATGAGTGGCTACTAAGGGCACTTTGAGCAGTGCACTCAGGAACTTCTCCTACTCATCATTGTTGTGAGTGGGACCCATTTTGCAAGAGCACTTGTTGTTTCCATTCAAGGTACAGAGGTGGCCCAGAGAAACAGAAAGACGGATGGAGAGAGAAAGAAATGATGGACAGGTGAAAGAAATAGAGGAGAAAGCAAATATCGAAAGAGCAGAATGTGTGCAGGATTCTGAGAAAATATTTTGAAGAAATCAGTTTGATGGAGATGAGTCACCAAATGATAGCTGCAGAATTACAACCCTCCAGTCAGGAGGGTTGTGAGATGGTTTACTTAAATAAATGGTGATGCAAAGTGAACCAGAAAATGAAGGAGATTTTTCCTGGGATGACATTATGGAGAAAATACAAAGGGATGATGCAAACACAATTTTAATGAATAGTGGAGAGATGGAAAAGAAAACATATGCAGAGAAAGTAATAGAAGGCAGAATGGGAGTAGTGGAAAAAAAGGAAGAAGACAATGAAATGGACAGGTATGAAGTGTGGGACAGTTTAATAGCTCCTTTTGGAATAAAAGCACAAGATGTAAGATCACTTATTCTTATTAACAAAAAGATACTTTATGACATTATATTTGGGACTGTTTTTTTCAGTGAAAAATGTAGATGGAGATTATGAAAAAAGAAAGACTGTAATCAATGGATCTTTATGTGATAAAAGTATTTAACAAGGTAACAAAGAAGAAAATTCATGTACAATTTCAGAGGTAGAAAGAAAGATTTTGACAGGACATTTGATAACTTTATATAAAGAAGTACTAAGTTTATGACAAAGGAGGTATATAGACTATTGTTCAGCATTATAACATTGTGTTAAAAATAGAAAGTGAAAAAGACATACATACACTTAACATGAAAACTGTAGAGGGAAATGCGGTTTCATAAAATACTAGGGACAACCCAAAACACATTTATTTTTATTTTTTATTTTTTATTTTATTTTATGTATTTATTTATTTAGTTATTTATTTATTTATTTTTTTTTTGTGTGTGGAAGAGAAGGACATTTAATAAGTAACTGGCAAAAGAAAATGTTATACTTGTGGGCAAATAGGACATGATGCAAAAAAGTGAATTGAAATTTTATAAATGTAACAAAATTGGAAATTTATGGAAGGATTGCAAAAATAAAAATAACAGTAAAGAAAAAAGAAAGAGAAAAAATGAACAAATCAAATAAATTTTAGAAGCAGTAGAAATAGAAAAAATGTTAGATGAGAAAAAATAATAAAGAGCACATAGAAGCCTTTTCTGTATTAAGTGATAAAGAAGACATTAATTAGGAGGTAGCAAAAGTAAAAACATTAAATTATGTTGGTAAAAGACATAAAAAATAACATTTGAAAGGATAAGTACAGAAGAAAAAAGAAAGCAAATGGATGAAAGGAACGTATGCAGCTAATGATTGGGGTCGGTGCAATTATTGGACTCACAGACATAAGGTGCAGTGTTTGATTCTTACCTTTGGGAGTGAAATTGGCTAGGCTTAGAATAGCCTGTTAAGAAAGCATTCCTAGCAATTAGTTATGAACTTATGAATCTAAGGAAAAGGGAAAAATGATATTTTAAAGTGCTTTCTGTAAATGTGAATAGTATTAAGAACATGGTAAAAAGAATAAAGATTTTGGAGTGATATGATACATGTGATGTAGATGTAATTGTATTAGAAGACACAACAGAGGGAATTCAATAAAGCCTTCACAGAGTGATTTTCCATGTAGGCATAGTGGCATGGCCACAACACTGAAACCGTCTGCTGAGCGATCCAGTAAATAGAGAAGAGTGGCTTGAACAAGCGTGAGGACATGGAAGTATCCATGGAATGCTATGTTGGTGTCAGAAATGTACATGAAAAAATGTGTACAGAAATGTAAAAATTAAACAGGGGCTGTAAAAGCCCAAAACGAAGGTTGGATATTGCAATGTAGGCATGGAAATAGCCAAAACTATGGCCAGTGAGCCAAAAAGCAATGCAAATCATTAGAAAATAATATTTTTTAATACACATATTACATTTTTGTGGTGCACAGCAATATGCAAACATGCAGTTATGCAAAAAAGAAAGGAGCTGTATTCAAATGAGCTGGGGTTACTGAATAGCAAAAATGGACCACTTTGTCTGCAGATAAAACCCAAGTAGGTTTGGGACCATATTAGTGTTAGTAGAACAGGTAGCTGACATAAAAAGGGTGTGTGTCACTCTATATTTAAGTGGATTGGAGCTCAGCGTCACCTGTTTGCACTCAGCTAAGCACAGCTAAGTAGGAGAGTGTGTCCAGTGCTGCTAAGCTGTGTTTAGCCTCACAGTGCATGTTTTAGCTGGTTTAGCTGCCCATTCATGGGGGTGTGTCCAGACTGCTGAGCACTGTTTATACTAACACTGCAGGTTTGCTCAACATGCCGCAGTCTTTAGCAGTGAAAGAAATTAAAAAAAAAAAAAAGAAAATAGCCTGGGAAAGGCAATCAAGTATAAATGACTGATAACCCCTGTTCCACTGACACTGGGCAATTCAAAACCTTCAATGACAAACCTAACAGGTGTAATGCATCATAGTCAGCCAATCACACAGGCTGCATCTGTAGCACACCACTATAAACTATGCATACACCCTTTAATCTGATTTTCCCACATACTATGCACCATTGGAGTACACACTTGGGAATTTTAACAGACAAAATGATAGGGGCTGCTGCTGCTCTGCTATATCTGTATGTGCTAGAGGCAGAGGCCAGTGCTGGTGCTGATGCTGACAACAGGCCTAGACTGAGAAGGAGAAGAGTGTTCAGGCCCAGGGCAACCTTCCAGGAGCTACATAAGCTGGAGATAGCTGAGCGCTACAGGGTGGACAGGGGCTTACTACAATAACTCACTGAGCTCTGCCACCCTCAATCAGACTCAGAGCCAACAGAGGGGAATCCATCTTAGTGGAAACAAAGGTATGTTTAGCCCTAAGAATACTAGCTACAGGTACTTTTCAAAGACCTACTGGGAATATGATGGGGGTCTCACAGGCATCTGCATTCAAGATGCACCACCAGTTCCTGGATGCCATGCAAACACATGCCAGTGAGCACATATATTTACCCCACACCCCTGAGGAGAGGGCTAGCAATATATGTCTCTTCCACTATGTAGCATACTACCCTGAGGTACTAGGTGCCATAAACTGCACTTATGTGCACATCAAAGTACCACCTGTTGAGGAGGGTAGAGTCTATGTCAACCGCACGGGGTATCACTCCATCAACTGCTAGGTCATGTGCAATGCACAGGGCATTATCATGAATGTGTGTGCCAGCAGCCCTAGCAGATATCACAACTCCCACATCTGGTACACATCACAGCCGTACCAGATGTTTGCCAGGGAGGACATCACATATGGCCATCTATTGGGGGATGCTGACGATGCACTAGAACCGTGGATGATGACATCAATCACAAATGCACACACACATACTGAATAATGCCATAATGAGGCACACTCACAAACTAGGAACATAATAGAGCATGTGTTTGGGCTGCTCAAGTCACGGTTCCACTGCCTCGATATATCTGGTGGAGCCCTGCAGTACTCTCCAGCCACATGTGCACACATGTTCACAGTCTGTGCCATGCTACACAATATGATCCTGTGGAAACCGTTGTGGCTGGAACATCACAGGGAGGGGACACACAGCCCCCCACCAGTGCCAAGGTCCCCACAGCCACAGTGGGACTTGGAGGAGGAGCTCACTGACCGTGTCCCTGTAGGCAGATGTAAGCATACCCAGCATGCCCTGGCCTTGGCAAAGAGGCAACGTATAGCACATGTGCTAACATCCTACGGACCTAGGGACTGACACCTCACTCCGACTCACAGACATAGTAAAAAGGATGCCAGCCACACAACATAACCTGTACCTTACCATGTATTGGCTGTGTACTGTGTGCATCCAACAAACTCAGCCCCGAAGCACTGTTATCTCAACTGCTGCAGGCAAAAGGTAAGTCACTCTTCTTTACAACAAATGTAGGGGGGTACTAGACTATGGTAGCATATGTATAGACTTGTTGCATGTATGCAAAGGAATAGAGTGGTTTACCAGGATAGCTGCAGACAACTGACAGCTATGAGAGGCAACAGGAACTCTCTGCTCAGTACTGGCCACCCCATAATATGAAGTAGGCCCCAAGCCAGCAAAACCCAATACACTATCTTAGGGAATTAAAAACAGCAGGGTCATAGGACAGACACATGACTGTCAGTGCTAGAGTCCCCTACCCCCCAACACACTAGTGTTCCCATACAACTGCAGTAACATTATGTTTGCAAGGTAATAGCAGCAGACCACACAATCCCAGGGCTGTGCCAATCAACCTGGTGACATGTTCCATTTCCACAATATGCAGGAGTCAATGTACTATGTATGTCTGTGGTTGATAGTGTCAGGAATTAAACTGCATTGTTTGTTGGCTGTTGTGGCTTAGTAGGCTAAGTACATTACCATGATTGATGCTGCTCATGGTTCAAGACTGGCTATGCCTACTGTTTTGCATGTAAGCTACACCTATGGTAGGAGTTCTACAGACTGTCCATATGTCACTATTTGTTACTGAAAAAAAATGGATAAAGCCAGAGTTAATGGAGGGACAGAAGGCCACAGATATGGACAGTACACAGCTCTGAGTAACCTAGACAGTGGTTAGTATAACAGCAGGTTGTAACAAGTCAGAGTAGCAGCAGGATGTAAAGGCCATCACGTAACTGTGTCAGTACTTACAACAAGTCAGTGGGCGCCATCCTACCCCTCAAATGTACAGAGTTTCACAGAATGTCCAGATTCTTGCCTCATATTTCTAGTCTGTTTTTTTAATAACACTGCAGTTTTCTTGCAAACTAGTAGCAAATCAATAAAAGTTGATATGAAAAAATAATGGCAGACAGTTGAGATGCAGAGTTCATACCCATCAAAAAATTCATGCTAATTCAAAACCATTCTACCAACTGTCTACTGATAATTGGCTACACTAATGAATGCTTAATTTCTTTTGATCTTAACAAAATGTGTGAAGTGGGAAACATTCTACTGGAATCAGCTCTTGTCTACAAATAAAATCCATACACCCGACTATTTAATAGCTAGGTATAGCTTAAAGGATAACAATTAGCTTGATATGCAAGCTTGTAGGGAATTCTACAATAAAATTATACTATCATTAGAAGCCCATGGAAACAATACACCCAAAATCTTGGAATTAGTGCATAATATTATGACTGGCTCTCTAAGAGGCACCTCATTTTTATCTATAAATTATAAAACTATTAGATTGGACTTCATTACATTGACACCCCCTATTGGAACTACTCTACCAAACTAAATAAAGGAGAGTTTACGACTTATAATAAAAAAACTCTTTCTAAGATCAGTAGGAAAAACAACAATTTCCCTGTACTGGAAAATATATACCTGGAAATGTCTTAACAGATGTTACATGACACCACAAAAAATTGCTAAGATTTGTAAAAAAGATGATATGAAATGTTGGAGATGTAATGCAGAAAATGGTGATCTTTATTTTGCTGTGAATTTAAACATTTCTGTAATGCATTAGGGAATGATAAGTGTATACTTTCTGATTCTCTTATTTTGTTTAATGTACCAATTCCAGAGGTTATACCTAAGACTCAAGTTCACATATTATGGTCAATTCTTGCTGTTGCGAGAAAAGCTATAGCAAAAAATTGGAAAAACAACTCCCCTCTCTCCTTTAAAATGAATTTATTTATTTAGCCAGATCATTGTGTGAAAATGAAATTACTCTTATAAAGCTGAGACAAAAGAATTCAATCCACAAACTAATTGCTTCGGAAAAATTGCATTCTTTCCTGCAAAAATTTTAGCTGATTTCCTGATTATACTTGTGAATATCATTATGTTATGGACTTTGTATATAGTTTTTTATTGTTATGATTGTAAATATAATGTTCATTTACTGTTCTTAATAAAATAAAAAATATTGTTTTAAAAAAAGAAAATTCATGCTAATATAAAACCTATTATTCTACCAACTTTCTAAGTTTGTAAGAGCAATATTAAAAACCTGTCTCCATGTTTGGGCCTGTGTCCCACTTTTATATATGGCTTTGTCCAGATTTCTTGCTCTAATGTTGAGAGGTAAGGGCACCATGTAGCATTATAATACCAATACAACACAAACCTTCTGAGGACCAGAGCAGACATATGGGGAGCAATGCTGGACACCCTAAAAAACAGGTACAGTCAGAGGTGTCTGTAACGCTGTGTGTAGTGTTACATCTCATACCCCAGTCACAGCATACCTACAACTACATAGAGCAGCAATTGTGGACAAAGCCAGGAACAGGAGAAGGGCAGGACAAAGGCCCACATATAAGGAAAAGGATGAACTATTGGCCAGACAAATTTAGAAAGTGCAGAGTAGAACAGGTTGTGCAGTAGCATGGGTTCCCTGTTGTGTATGGAGTCAATGACCCAAATGTCTGTCAGCAGTTCCTCACATAAATCTATAATGATCTGCCACTGATGTACCAGGAAATCACATTACTATGTAAAACATACCAGACGTATGATGCAAAACTCTGTTCAGTCTAATACAATCTGTACACACCCAAGGTATGAGTCAGATATTATGGACAGCACACAGCCAGGGAATCCCTTGGGCATTATATCAGGGAGGTGCTGGACTGCTGAATCAGGTTTAACATCCAACTGGCTGTAGCACACAAAATTCTGGACTGGAGTACAGGTAGGTCTGGCCTGGAGTCACCTTGTAAGTACTAATGGTCACACTGGGCATGCTCTTACATTTAGCTAATTTCAGCCCATATTTGAAGCCACATCTGTCTATAGAACTGAGATGTCAGTATGTATCTCTGTGCATACAGACAGCTATGTATACCTAACTGCCTCTCCCTATCCACATCAGACAAGATTACCCTTATCTATCTGTATGTGGGTGGCACATATAAGATATATATGTATCTGTAGACATTTATATTGATACATTTATATAGGTAACGTATATATATATATATATATATATATATATATATATATATATATATTATATACAGAGAGACACAGAGAGAGGGGTAAAAGAGAGAAAGAGAGAGAGAGAGAGAGACACACACACACACATACACATGCACACACACTCACACACACACACACACACATGCACACATACACACACACACACACACACACACACACACACACACACACACACACACACACACACACACACACACACACACACACACACACTCACACACTCACAGAAAGGTATAGAGTGATGTAGTGCTGCAGCCACTTATACAACAATTGTAACCGGTGGCATGTGCAAGTAAAACGGTGGACTGTAATGTGGAATAGTACATAGGTAAGGTCTCTAATCTCCCATCAGCCACCTTGTGTGTGTGTGTCTGCAGAGATATTCCACATACAGCAGTATGCACACGCCCAACAAGCCTATGTTTGTGCAATGGTCAATCATTTTATGGCCCTGTGACTAGTGTCCTCCACAACAGCGCCCTCCCTGTCAACAACTGCTGATGTCTTCCACCCCAACAGCAGTGGTAGACACTCTCCAAATGCATAAGCTCTGTGGTGCATGCAATAAGTATGTAGCACTATATTCTGTACAACTAGATAAGTAGTGGTTTTAATCCCAGCAATGGCAACTCTGTGAGTGTGTGTGTGTGTGTGTGTGTGTGTGTGTGTGTGTGTGTGTGTGTGTGTGTGTGTGTGTGTGTGTGTGTGTGTGTGTAAGTATATCCCCTTGCAGCTGGGTGTCTGTCTTGGCTATCAGTGTGCAATGCCAATGCATTTTAAGGCCCATTCCTACCTGTTAACCCCCCATTGGCTTACTTTACAGAGCCTGCTGCTTTCATCCAACTTGGAAGCACAGTTAGACACACTCCAGAGATGTAATCTCCATGGTGCATGCGATAAGTGCATGGCACTATAGTATATCCAACTAGATAGATAGGGGTTCTACTCCCAAGAGAAGAAATTCTGTGAGTGTGTGTGTGGGCATGTAAGTATATCCTGTTGCAGCAGTGTGTCTGTCTTGTCTATGTGTGTACAATGCCAATACATTTTAAGGCCCACATTAACGCCCCCCCCCATTGGCTTAATTTACAGGGCCTGCTGATGTCATCCACCTTAGAAGCACAGTTAGACACTCTCTAGACACATAAGCTCCTTGGTGCATGCGAAAAGGGCACAGCACTATAATATATACAACTAGATAGGTAGGAGTTTTAATCTCAAAACTGGCAACTCTGTGATTGTGTATGAAAGTATATACCCTACAGCAGTGTGGCTGTCTTGCCTGTGTGTGCAATGGTTATACCATTTTTAGGGCAACTGCCTACTGATGTCATCCACCTTAGGAGCACAGTTAGACACTTTCCTGAGCACAGTTAGACACTCTCCAGATATAATAGCTCTGTGGCACATGTGGTAAATCTGTAGCACTATAGTGTATATAACTAGATATACAGGGGTTCTAGCCTCAAAACCAGCAACTCTGTGAGTGTGTGTGTGTGTGTGTATAAACATATCCTCTCACAACAGTGTGTGTGTGTGTGTGTGTGTGTGTGTGTGTGTGTGTGTGTGTGTGTGTGTGTGTGTGTGTGTGTGTGTGTGTGTGTGTGTGTGTGTGTGTGTGTGTGTGTGTGCATGTGTGTGCATAATGGTTATACCATTTTAAGGGCCAGTGCAAAGCTGTTAACCCCACAGTGGTAACCTTTACAGTGCCTGCAGATGTCATCCACCTGAATAGTAGTGTCAGGCACTCTGAAAACACGTAAGCTCCATGCCACATGTGATATGTATGTAGCGCTGTAGTATGTATAACTAAACAGGTAGGGGTTCTACTCTCAACAAGGGCAGTTTGTGTGTGTGTGTGTGTGTGTGTGTGTGTGTGTGTGTGTGTGTGTGTGTGTGTGTGTGTGTGTGTGTGTGTGTGTGTATACATATATACCCTTGGATCAGTGTAACTGTGTTAGGGTCACCACCTGTACCACCATGCAGGATTGGCCAGGTATGCCCTGTTAAAACAATACATATGTCACAAGAGTGTAGAACAACAAACATTTCTACATTTTCCTAATAGTTGTATAAAGCAGTCATTTTACATCAGAAACACCTAAATGTTATGATAAATAGCATAATCTACTACAAAATAAGATGCTATATTGGCAAAAAAAGTGAAGTCCTGTCCTTTGCACTCACCATAGGTATGGTTTGCCCTGCCAACTCTCATGTTACGACAAAAATTGCCCCATATTGGGCATTTGATAAGGTAGCAACCCTAGTCTGTCTTGCCTATGTGTGTGAAATATGTATACATTTTGAGGCCCTGGGAGTAGTTTCTGCCCCTAAATAACCCACATGTATCTAGGCATGAATGCTACCCACCACCACCCACATTTGTAAGTACTGAACAAGTTTATGGATGACTGTAAGTTGGGTGTTGTCATTGACCCCCCCAAATGATGTTAACTCACAGCAACTGTGTCCTACATCAACTACGGACTGCTGCCAAGGTCCTGGCCTCAAGCTAAACATAGAAAGCTGTACCATCATACCATGTAGCAATGACACAGTGCCACTGCTTGCCACATCAACGACAACCCCCTAAACACACAACCTGTGTTCAGAGACCTGGGTACTCAGATTGATAACAATTTTACATTCAACCATCATGTAATGGCAGTGGACAGAAAAGCCTTGTACGTGGTTCACCTCATAGGTAAAGGGATTTGATCCAGAAAAAAGGTGGTCAGTACTTTTCTATAGTCCTCAGTCAGTAGACCAATAATTTAGTACAATGCCCCATTTGGTATGTACCTATCCAGAAATCTGCATCAACTGGAAAGGGCATGGAAATACCTCACAAAGGTAAACCATGACCTCCAATAGCTGTCCCATGCAGACAGGCTGAAATCAGTATTGCTACACTTGGTAACAGACAGGTTGCCCAGAAGTGGGCTGTGTCACACTTACAAACCAATGTTGGACCCTGGCCTTCTACAGCTGCCCCATATCTGTAAGTGTAACTCCTCATGCATTACCAGCATGACAGGCTTGAATCTGATATGTGACATCAACACAGCCTGCTGGACAGAGAGGTTTGCCTCCCAGAGGCTGCCCTATCTCAGGAATTCACTTCCCATACACGTCAGGCAGAGTACCATGCAGACCCTCTTCAAGTGCAACCGTGATTTGTAGATGGGAAACCACAAATCTGTCCTGGGGGTCCCACTTGCATCTCTCAATGATAGGGGTAACAGGTGCTGAGTGATGTTTTTTTAATTTCTCTAAGTCTTTTGGGTTTCTAATACAATGACCGGAATGGACCCCATTCCTAAGTCAAAGTATGATTAAAGTTCATGAAATTGGTATTGTTTCAATCTTTGATGTCAGCCAGTAGTGATCTTCGCAGCACCCACAATGTACCCAGTAATGACTCCTTCTGCAATTCATACGGGGTTACATGGATTGGTAACATATCCAAATATGATTGTAAATTTGTTTTTATAAGCTCCATCTCTCCTACTACTATTGGAACTGTCTGGGTATCTTTCTTCCACATGGCTCTCATTTCTGCCTGCAGATCCTGGTATTTTATGACTTTGTGTCTCACTGTACGCAAGACACTGTAGTCAGTGTGTGTGGCAAATTCAATTATCAATGCTACTTTTGTCTTCTTTTCTTGGACCAATATATCCGGTTTTCTAGCATCTATCTTTTGAACTGTTGGTAATGGGTGATCCCATGTGATATAAACTTCATTATTTTCTAAGATGCTTTGAGGCTCATGTTTCCAGGGTTTTTCAGCCACTTTGATACCATAATGTTTGCACAATCCCCAAGGCAACAGTCTCACTACATTATTATGCCTTTCAGTGTACAGTCCTTCTGCCATTAGTGTGTCACAACCAGCAACAAGATGTGTGACTGTTTTCAATTCGGTTAAACAAAACCTACATTTGTCTGTTTCTTACACACGCTCAATGAACTTTATAAACCAGCATGTACGTAGCTCACTATCTTGGGCTGTCAATATTAACCTTTAATTTCTTGGTTTGAATTCACCTCTCCTTTACGAATCCTGCGTTTGTTCTTGATCAACATGAGGCTCTTCCAGAAGTTTTCTGTACTTTCAACTATATTTATGTTTTTTCTACATTTCCTGCCTTCTCAACTGGTCCTTCACCTTATATTCTTTCATTTTTTTGGCACATTCAGTTGCTGCCTGGTTTTTATCCACTTCTGGTTTGATTTCCATTTCTGCTTGACTTCGATATGCTTCTGCTAGATTAAGCAGAGACATCATCTTAGATTTATTTTCCTCATGTTTCAAAACTTTCACTACAGTTAGATCTTGTGAGGTTAGTAGATATGTGTGGAGTCCCATGATTGCAGATCTATACATGTAATCAATTTCAAAGAGGCCCATCCCTCCTTCAGAACATGGAATATATAATCTTAGTATACACTTTATAAATCATTTGGTGAGCATGAAGCATCCTTCTTGTTTTAATATCCAAACTATCCAACAGTTTTTGGGGCCAGTCAATCACTCCAAAACTGTAAGTTAGGACAGGAAGAGCAAATCAATTTATAGCTTGGATCTTGTTCCTAGACGTCAATGCAGTTCTCATGATTAATTTAAGTCTTCTAAAGTATTCCTTAATGAGTTTTATTCACATTTTTTCATTTTTTATAGCTGATTCTTTATCAATTCCCAAGTATTTATGCATTCCCTCTTGCTCAAGTTATTTTATATCACATTCTTGTCCCAAACTGATGTTTTCCTGGTGCTGCAGTTTTCCTTTTTTAAAGGTTGCTTTTGCACATTTATCAAGACCAAATGCCATTCCAGTATCATCTGAAAAAGTTTTGCCAACCTGCAGCTGTGCTTTCAGTTCCTCATCTGATAAACTATACAGTTTTAAATCATTGACAAAGAGATGATGAGAAGTCGTTAGACTTTGTTGTTTTCTAGGAGCCAAATTGTAGCCGTGGCCTAAGCTGTTAAGTAAACAGCTTAATGGATTAATGTCAAAGCAGAATAGTAACAGTGACAGAGAGTCACTCTGGAATATCCTCCTTTGAATTTTTATCTCTGGGTCAATAGCTTCATAGGTTCATAGGTAGGTACTAGGCTATTGGCCCTAGGGCCTATATAAGCCTAGCCAAAAGGTACCCTGGCTTTTGCCACCCAAGAAAAGGATTTTCCTGTGCCCCTGTCAAGCAGAGCCACAGAAGTGATCCCCAGGGTGAATTTCCTATCTCCCATCCAATCATCAAGATTTTTCTTGAAGAGTGCTAATGAGGAGCTTTGTTTGATATATATAGGTAGTTTGTTCCAGAGTATGGGAAGTCACTGGGAAAGGAGCCTATCCCTCCAGCATGTTTTGTTTATTCCAGTGACAAGGTTTAGGTCCCTAGAGCATGTAGCTCGAAGGGATTGGGATTTCTTTAAGTGGAGCATGTCCAGCAGCTCTGGGTTTGACATAGCTTTGTATGTTAGGCAGAAATTGCCTCTGAGTAGGCGATATGCAACAGAGTAAAGCTGGAGTTTTTTGAGATGTCTGCGTAGGGCATCTGTTTAAGGCTGGTAATCCTCTTTGTGCAGTATTTCTGCAGCCTTTCCAGTTGTTATAAATGTCTTGTGAGGTACATACCAAAAGGGGCATTGTACTTGATAATGGGTCTAATGAGTGATGAGTAGAGGGGAACAATGATCTCTTTTTTCCTGGATGAGAAACCTTTTGTGATGAGGTGTGCCACATAGAAAAAATTCCTGACTACTGTGGCGATGTGATTATCAAAGGAGAGACTACTGTCCACCTGTGTCCCAAGGCCTCTTCTCACACTTTTGGTGTTAAGTACACTACCGCCTATGTGGTAGTTCATGGGTACAGAATTTTAAGGGATGACAGTGCACTTTTTGGCATTGAACTTGAGGCCATGGCTTTGACACTAGGCATCTGTCTCAGTGAGGCCCTTTTGTAGGATGTCCACATAGTTAGGAGTTTTGATTATGGCTCCTAGTTTGCAGTCATCAGCGAACTTCATTCCTTTATCATGGCTTAATTGCAAAGTGGTCTGCCATTGTTTGATGGTTACTGTAATGTATTCCATTAGTGCAGGGTGTATCTTATACATTTTTAAGCACTCTTTTATCCATGAATGTGGGATACTATCAAATGCTTTTTTGTACGCAATCCATGCCATACTTAGATTCTTCTCCTTTTTACAGTTCTCTACTATAACTTTATTTAACAACAAATGATCCTTTGTTCCATATGACTTTCTTTTATTGCCCTTTTGTTCTACTGCCATAATTGAGTTTTCTTCTAAATGACTATAAACTCTGTTGGCATCAATTCTCATGTATAGTTTATATGTTGTTGGAAGACAAAGTATTGGTCTATAATTTTTAGGGTAGCTTACTTGTTCAAAAACAAGAGCATTGTTTTTCCTGTTGATAACCAGTGCGGTGACTGTTCAGGGAGTGCATATAAATAGTTCTTACTGATGGCTAAATCCTCGTGCAAAGATGGTAATACTTTCAGTCAAGTTAGGTACTGCATCTGGGCCTGGGGTTTTCCAATTAAAGGCTTTTCTTAACTTTGTTTCAATCTCTCTGGCTGCTACTTCATCCCATTTCATATCCTGTACCTGTAACCCTTTTATTCTTTCTTTTACTTCTTCTATCCATTTAGCATCTTTCTTATGTTCCACAGGATCTTCATAGATACTTATCCAAAATGTATCTATTTCCTCTTTTTTGGTGATCTTTCAGTTCCTTTTACCTTATTTCCCAGTCAATAAATTGCTTATTTTGTACCTTTCCTTTATATTTATATTGATATCTTGTAAGTCTTTCCACCTGTGCTGAAAGTTTTAGTTTATTTGCAATAATGCATGATAGAAACTGGTCTGTTGTAATACTACGCATTGCTTTTATCACATCTATCTTTCTCAGTATTTTTGTTCATCTATTCCCTCTTCTATAATCTTCTAATAATGACATTTCTTGTCTTAGCTGCTTTATAGTTTTCTCTGTTCGATATTTCCATGATGGTATTCGCTTTCACCCCTTTGTTTCCCTCACTACCCTGTGTTCCTGTGTTAGAAATTTATCAGTTATTAATTTAGCAGCACAGTAATACGTTCTGTTTACTTCTGTTATATCACATGGATCTCTATGGACAGTCTTAATTATTGGGTTTATTTGTTTTATCAAACTTCTGACTTTTGGGGTTTTATTAACCTTCTGCAGTCTATTTCTCTCATTGATCTTGATATATATATCTTTGTCTATTAAATCAATCAACTCTTCTCTTAACTCCTTTTCTTCCATACCGAGGGCACATCCCTTGTTTTCCATTTCCTGTGGACATTCTATAGAAAGTTCTATAGCATCTTCATGTGGCACATTCTCTTCAGTTCCATCCTGTGTCATCTGTTGTTCTGTCATATGGGAACTGACTGGCCTATCACTCTTCAACATTGACTGCATCAGTTTCCACAGTTTCCTGTTCCTTCCTTTGCTGTCTAGCTTTGAGTGAACATTTGTACTGGTTTCCTGTAGAAGGCTCCAAAATATCTTGATATGGCACCTGACCAATTGCTTCCTGTTCCAATTGTTTCCCCTTAATTTGGATATCCATTGCTCTATCCTGTTGTGGTGCTTTCTGCATTCAATTTTCTACACTAAATCCTTCTCTTTGCAGCTGCTCCATAACTTAAATTTCTATTTCTTTGACTTCTCCATTATTAATCTTTTTTCAACTTTTCCTCTTAATCTCCTTATTTTTTGTATTGTAAAGTTTTCCATATCTGGATTCCTTTGCCTGTATTTCTCTTCAAATATCTTTGGTGCTGCTGTTTTTGTATTGGTTAGATTTGCTTTCTCCTTGGCATAAATATTACACCATATTAAATTTCTTTTCCTTTCCCCTGTCCATATTTCTTCTTCATGTCTCCTGATCTTCTTGTTTTCCCTTATTCTGGGGACTCACTCCATCATGCTGTGATGTAATCTGTGTAAGACCTTCTACATTAAATCCTTGACTTCGCAGGCACTCCGTAACTTCAAACTCTATTTGTTTAACTTCTGCTTTACTAATCATCTTTTCTACATTACATCTTTGTGCTATTTATCCTTTTATTGTGAAATTTTTCATATCTGGATGCTTTTACCTGTATTTCTCTTCGAATATCTTTGAGACTGCCTTCTCTATATTAGTTAACTTGGCTTTCTCCTTTGCATAAATATCAAATCTATCTTTCTTTCCCATGTCCATATTTCTTTTTTATATTTTTCAAATATCTCTAGGTTTTGTTGTTTATATTTTTGCATTTCCTCAGATGCTTCTTTTTCCAAACAGATCAAAGTTTCTTGATCTATATACTGTTTTTCAAAAATCTGTTGTATTAATGAATGCAATGTTTTATTTGAAGCTTCTGACAGTTTTTCTTGCGGAAGTATTTTTCTTTCCTCTAATTTCTCTCTTAATCATTTTGTATTTCTTGTGTCTGGAAATTCTGGGCTTTTTACATAATAGTAACAATACATAATTTCTTTCTTATTCTCAATAGTCCATTCTATCGTCTTTATGGCTCTTCTTTGGCCAATTAATTTTTCTGATTTTTTTTTTTGTGGACTGCTACTTCCTCCTACAACAGGGGTGCCATCTTCCCCCTGGGCCTGGCCTGGCCCCATTGTTGGAATATTTCAGAATTTTGAGGATTCTATACTTCTAGATTGTCATCTTTTTCAGTCCTGGCACCAGTGATCCTACCAGGATTGGGCACTTTTTTATCCTGGGCCTTGTGTACCCAGCTATTTTTTTTTTGTTTTTGACTTACTTCTGTCCATGATATATGCTATATAAATACAGTCTATATATCAGTGTCACCTTGGTGAGATTTTGTGAAAAACAGGGTCTACCATGTGAAGGTACTCACCAAGACTTGAGGATGAATTCAATTTCAGCACTACTACCCTCCTTTGCTTGCTGACTTTTCATCTCTCAATTAGGGCCCTCTGACTTTTCATCTCTCCATTAGGACCCCCTGACTTTTTATCTCTCCATTCACTGTTTCTGTTGGTGATAAATAATGTCTACGCTTGTAAGAGACCCAGGGCCATTACTCTAGTAACCTCATATGATCCTATGAACCTATGATCCTAAAGAACTCCCGGGTGACATACATCAAGAGTAGCATGCTGTGTCATGGGGTATGTATGCAAGATTATGCTGTCTGCCTCCATTGTCCCTGACACAGTGTTCTACACATACACACCTAGGTAACCATGTGTATATACAGCTGTACCTTGGTGAAGTCACATTTCTGTGTTGCCACCATGCCATCCTGACCACTGTATTGGCACTAGGTCCCCAAGGTGTAGACACACAGACCCCTGGAACAGAAACAGAACAAAGTCCAGGAGACAACAGTCAGTCAGCAGTACTAACAAAAATTCAGCATCATGGAAAAAGGTACATACACTTTGATGTGTACTCATGACACATGCCAGCAGACAGCACCTTACAGAGTATAACACTACTGCACTACAAACTGTCATTAACTGTACTATAGTCACTCTGTGCATCAGTCACATATTTGCTTGTCCCTGCATCGATGGTATGGATGACAGGGATGTAGCACAGGTATCATCACATGCACAGGGTGTGGTGTGGGGTTGCCAAAGGCCTAGACTGTGCCACACAGTTGAGATTGTGTGTGTGTGTCTGGAGAGGTGCTGATCAGCTTGGCCATGCAGAGGAACTGTGTGCGTCTGGTGGTGACCTGCATGTGACAGTGATGTGTGAGTGTGTGTGCGTACACAGGTAAACCATGTACTAGCCCTACATGAGGTTATGTTGACAACTGTGGATGGTACATGGCAGAATGTACAGTTTATCATCTCCGGTCACAAACAGGGGAAATAGCTCTGCCAGGAGTGGCACTGACACCATCATGCTCAGAGTCAGATGCAGTACTATTTGTTGATGGTGACTGGTGTCTGCTGGGTCTGTGTTCCTCACAGGACTGCTCAGGACCATGTGCCCATGTCCTACCATGTTGTGGTGGGGATAGCACCCTCCCTTCTGTAGTGCTGGTGGTACTGCCACTACTGGAGTGTGACTGTGCATGGCCATGTGAGCTCTCAGCTGATGTTGTTGCTGACCTACGTCCACATATCTGACACCCTACTCCCACCATATTTTCAAGCACAGACATTGCACAGTTAGGGAGTGAAAATATCTCACCTCACCATCTATCCACTACATTGACAAAATGATGTAAAGCATCACCAATGGAGTGGATGGAGTCATGGATGCCAGACAGTGATGTATCCATGATCCTGAGCATCCATCTGGTGTTGCATTCAGAACATGCCTGTGCCTCCTTGATGGACCAAAACATGCATCGAGTGACATGTGATGTGACACCTGTGACAGGTGGTGGATGGGCAGCATTATTTCTTCGAGAAACCTTGTCAATCTGCCTGTGCGGGACCTCACCACCTCTCTGGTTATGGCTAGTGTCTACAGTCACAGATGCCATAGTTGCCACATTCTCCTGTTTGATGCCAACACCCTCTGATTGTCCAATATCTGTGGCCGCAGGGTCTGCTGAGCCACACACACACCCACGCACACATACAAGTGAGGTGCCACAACTGTATTATACATACCACACCTTATTACTGATCCCATGCACAACACACACACGCAGACCACAACAGGCACAGACAAGACAGGCTCTTAACAACATGCAGTGCAGCTACATTCAGTAAATCTTGCCAATACTACACAAGTGTGAGATAAGCGACATGTCAGTGTATGTGACGGACCTTCACCTAAAACACAGTGCACCCGTTTCCACCATACTATTGCCCCCCTTTATAGCAGACTGCCTAGACCTTCACAAAAATATGTGCAAATATGTCACAGTTCCTGCAAATATGCTAGTGTGATTACCAGTTTAAAGCACTGAAGTGAACCTCTCCAAAACAGAACATATAAGTATTGCACTATGGTTAAGATTAACAGTTGTGTCCATGGTAAACTGGCAGCCCTTAACATGCCTAGGGTATAGAAGAGCCATAACAAAACAGTTTCACACTCTGGCTACAGGATGATGGACTTTAGCCACACCAGATGTACCTATGGAATTGTGGAGGAGAGGTATTGTCAGCAAACCCAAATATAGCATTGGTACAAGATAATATGTGCATATATCATCATGTACAGTACAAACTGTGATACTGCCCACATTCCTGACATTCACACTATGTGTGCACACGTGCCTTACCAAACTCCCCCCCCCCACAATGCAGATTAACCTGATATCTGTGTACAGGTTGCAGAGGCTGCCACTATGACTGCTACAGTATTAAAGTGATGATCACAGGAGGCTTACCTGGGTGCTCCTCCGTTATGGAAGCTGTGCCACCCACCTCTATGACATATGGGGTGATGGATGTTTGCGAGCTGGTGGTCAAATACAGGTTTACCAGGAACTCCTCTGTGGCTGAGAATGGTGCTGGTGTTGCAGGCCCACCACTGATGCAAGCATGGTCCTTGGTCACAGCTGCGGCCCTTTGCTGTGTAGTAATTATCATATCTGTGGCCCAGTGTCAGACCTGCTCATAGATTCTTTCCTGTAGCCCTCCATGATTTACTGATGCCACAAGGTCTGCCCACAGTTCACCCTGTTGTTGCTGATTCTGTTGACTCTTTGACAGCAGGATCTCATGATGGAGTCTGAGTCCATCAACTATAACTTCATTCTCTGCTGCTGGAAAAGGTGGGTTCCTTCATCTCTACATCACTCCTGAAAAACAAGAAGAGGGGAACACATCACAGGACCACATACATTGCTCTCCATTATGTACACACCTTGTATATCCACATTTGCCAGCATTATCCTCCGCTAACTTCCACATCATACCTCACCATCTATCACCACAGTATGTATGTGGCTATCAGCAACCTAGTGGTAATGCATCATGTGTTTCCCTCTTCATCTTGCTGTTTTCTGCTACTTCTTGCGTGTTCTCTAATGTGTTCAACTGCTTCTTTTTTGCTGTATCTATTACTGCTTGTTTATAGCCTGTCTATATTGTATGCAGTAGTGTCAGCCTCCTACTTTTGTTTTAAGCACCTGGGCTGTAGGCCCACCCCTTAGGTCTCCCTGGCCTTCCTCCCTCGGATTCTGACAAATGTGGCTGGACAATGTCCTACAGTTTTTTCCATACCAGTCTGGTTGATATGGGCATCCTGACACAGTGTAGCAACTGCCTAATGTACACGAGCAAACATCTACAAACACCACCAAGGAACACAATTTGTGAGAGATGCAATGATATTAGGAACCTACAGTCCATGCTCTCTCCCTCTCAAGCCTGCATATCTGGCACCAAACAGGTTGTCAACACAATCAGTACACCCCACACACCAACCACAACTATGCAACACACATATGTGGAGGTCGTTAACATACACATCCCCAAACAAAGGAGACCCCCGAGGCAAAAGCACAAGTGAACTCCATAGCCCTCCATACCACATACCACACATAGCCACACACCTGTGTTCCACAGCCACTGAGGTGTCACCATAAATCAAACATATTTGTCATAGGAGACTCCATTGTGAGACACACAGATGTGCCTCTCACCAGGTTGCATATGGGGAAGGTCACGGTTACTTTTCTGTCACGTGCCAGAATCTTCCATATCACATACACACTGCTGTCGCTCAACAACAGGTAGTATTATGAGTCTGTTACAGTCCATGTAGGTGTGCCTGACCTTAGATGTACCTCCCTGGACTATATGAATTGAGACATGATTGAGCCCACTGATTATGTGTCCCAGGCAGGTATGTCCCTAGCCTTACACAACATTCTGCTGTCACCCAGAATGATGTCGCAATACAGTCAGGAAATGATTGACCTTAATAATTGTCTTGGTTTCTGGTTTCCTTCTAAGGGGATCCATTACCTGACAGCCTGGGATAATATGATCAACAGACCACAATGCTTTGCCAGAGATGGCCTCCATCTGTCTCAACTGGCCTTCAGGTGTTTGACAATGGTTTTTGCCACCCCATCACTGCCTTTATTAGGACAATTGGTGAGGTTAACACTACCAACATACAACTGTCAACGAATCACAATTTTAAGGTCATGCTGCTAAAAGCTAGGAGTCTAAATATGAATCTGCACTCATTGCAAGCAGTCTCAACCCTGAGAAACAGTGACATCTGTGCAGTCACAGACACATGGTTCAAAGCTGCAGAAAGAATCTCAGTATTACATGATCACCAATCCTATCATACAGTCAGACCCCAAGGTGTGGGCAGTAAAGTCATGGGACATGGGGTTTCACAATATGAAAGACATACACGCCTCCAGGCTGATCAAACAGTAAGATGCACAGGAGACACTCCAGGGGCAGTTAACCATTGCCAAGACCCCTATTCAACTCATAGCTAGCTACTGTCCCCAACATGTGACCAGGAAGTCCATTATGCCTATATGGACCTGATCAACTCTATCAGGATTCAAGTCTGTACTCTGATCCTGGGTGACTTTAACTATCCAGACATATACTGGAAGACATACTCATGCCAGCACATAAATGTCCAGATTCACCAAATTTGGCAATGCAAACACCTTGGAACAGCTAGTTTCTACCCTCACATGAGATGAAGGTCTCTTGGAGTTGATATTAAACAACATGGATAACCACTGCAGCATCCCTACAGTATCATCCTCTGTAGTCAAATCAGCCATAAAGTGGTCATGGTTGCAGTCACCATCTCCCACAATACCCATATAGCTAGGGTCAGTCATATACACATCTCCAGAGTTGATTATAGCCTCCTGAGGGATGGTATAAACAGCTTCACAGCCCCCTCCCCCTCCGTAGGAAATGGCACCAATATCCATGTACCATACATGCATTTGTATAGCTGCATGGAGTCAGGTATACCCAACAGGACTACACATTCCTCTGCAAGGATAAGTAAACCTGTCTGGTGGACATCTACAATACATAGAGTCTATAACAGGGATGAAATATTGCTGTCTGAGACAAAGAAGGAGCAGGTGCCCAGTTTGAAGCAATGTCTTCTTAGTCTGAACAGGCAAATAAGAGCAGTACTGAAATCCTGCAAAGCAAACTCCGAGCCCACATTGGCAGCATCCACTACAGATAATCATATTTACTTCTTCACATATGTCTGCAACATCAAACAAAGCCCTCAGATCTGCTCAGAAGTGGTGATCAAGGACACCAGATATACAAGTGCTATAGATATAGCAAACTTGATGCCTGACAGAGTCAGTGAAAGCTTCACCCCTTGTCCCCACTTTCAGTACATCAGGACATCCCCAGTACCTGACCCTTCTCATTATATGTAGGGAACAGGTCATCACTGCCATCTCAAAGTCATGCTAAACAGCCTCCATGGGAGCTGATCACATCACAGGATGCATCTTACATGAACTTAAGCATGAACCTGCAACATCATAAGGCACTGTATTCAACCAAAGCCTGAATACTGCCTTTGTCCCAGCTGAGTGGATGACACCCACCTTTACACTAAGGTGGAGCATCCACCAATCTGGCACATTATAAACCCATCAACCTAACTAGACTGATCTACAAGACCATGGAACAGTTTATCATGAACCCCATTAACAAGGACATTGGCGATCTCCACACACTTGATCACACACAGTTAGGCTTTGTCAAGGGGGATCATGTCTGTTACATTTGGTTGACTTCTTTGACACAGTCATCAAAGCCATGGATGAGGGGGAAACAGTGCACACTGCCTACCTTGTCTTGGCCAAAGACTTTGCCAGTATTCCCCACTTGGCCATAATAGATAGGCTCTCTCAACTAGGCATCAATCCATATGTTACCAGATGGGTAGCACACTGGTGCACTGACAGAACCCACCTAGTCAACATAGGGGAAGTCACCTCAAGCAGTAGACCCATAACTGGCAGCATAACCCAGTGTTCTGAGTTTGGGCCTCTGTTATGTGTGATTTACTCTTCTGAGGTGTAGGGCACAGCCAATGGGCTATGGCCAAACATGTTTGCAGAAGACCACTAGCTGGGTGCTGTCACCAAATCCCCTAGTGATGTGGACATCTGCTAAGAGAGTCGCACACAGACACATGACTGGTGCCAGAAACATGGCCTCAGGCTGCATACCATGAAGTGCAGCATCATCCCCTTTGGGGAGAGTGATGTCCCCACATACTATCACATTATTAACAGCATCCTAAGAATGCAATCAGTCCTGAGGGATTTGGGCACACAGGTTGATGGCAACATGACATTTGACCACAATGTTGTTTTCGTTGTAAGGAAAGTATTCTACATGTCCCACCTCATACATAAGGGTATGTCATCCAGGGACATGGGGGTCATAACATCCCTGTATTCATCCCTAATAAGGCCCATTATTGAGTATAGTTCCCTTTTCATCATGTACCTCACAAATCACATTCAGCAGCTGAGGAGACTACAGGGATTCCTCACCAGGGAATACCAGGGACTCAAACATCTACCATACACAGATAGGCTATAAGCCCATCCCTCTATCCAGTTTCATACAGACTCCTCAGAGGTAACCTCTGCCTGGCATACAAGATAATCACAGACTCCACCTTGATGGGACTGCTGCACAACCGCAAGTCAAACTCCACTACATTGACCCGCACACATGCCCTCAACCTGGATAAGTGGATGGTAAACCTGGAGATACACCCTTGGGATACCACCTGTGTCCCTGTTGGACTGGGGCATTGGTTGCTGACTTGCATAACCATGGGCTAAACTCTGGTCTAGGCTTATGACACCCTCAGGTCCAATAGCCTAGTAATCTTGTATCATCCTAGGTATACTGGTTATGGCCCTGTGTGCTGTGATGAACTGTGTTGTTATGTCTCCACACCCATCACTGCTATCTACTGTGGTGTGTCCCTTATGGGCAACATTCCAGTACCATGTCATACAGTCACCATCCAACAAATAGGTGAATGGCACTACAAGTGTATGGGGACATTCCAGCAACATCTGTGTGACACAATGACAGACAACACTGCAAATGTGCTTTAGGGTATCCTCCTTGTAGGTGTCTGACATCCGCACTACACAGATGTTTGCAGAATGTGTACATGTGTCTGATATATGTGGACCCTCTGCCAGACAAATGTGGATTTCTGGCAAACAGTTGTACAATATGTAATGTTTGTTCCCAGTCTGTGGAGAATCTGGCTGTCACATGCCAGACCCCTCAGAAGCTTATGGTACATTAATATCTGGTACTGTATTCATTCCCTTACATTGTATTCTCAATATGTGCACTCTGTTGCTGAGGCAGGGCCTGTGTCTCCCCACTAATATTAGCTATAACCTGCTGTCCTGCTGTAGGGGGTCAACAGATATGCTAGCCATAGCTCTCAGGCAATGAGATACAGGTGTGGAGTATACAGTGACCTCGCCAGAGTATGTCAGGAACAGTCAGGTACATCTGGACAATGTTTGAACTATGCCTGTGTGACAGTCACAGATTGAGAGGAGCTGACTGACAGTACATCATGTGATATGCCAGGTGTATCCACCAGTACTTACTGTCACTATTGTCTAATACACAATCCAGTAGCATTCTTACATGAGCAGACCATTGTGGGAGGGACTCAGAGGGTCAGAGATGTGATATGTGTCACAGCAGCCAAGTCAAAAGGAAGCCTGTATGCTGGACAGCTGACTAACTGCAACATGTCATTCCAAGATATGTACTACAGACCTACTGTTGTAATCCCTATTTCCCTTAACTGCATCCTCCTATCTGCATCCAATTACACAGGGAGTTCTATTACATACCTGGTATAGTGCTATACTCCTTTATGTGCAGAAATTTCTGTGGTATAATGCTTAGGCTAGGGAAGTCTGTCTTTGCAAAGAAATTCACATACCTGTTTACCATAGGCAGCAACTTGCCTTTTGTTGGTAATTCTCATGAAAAGATGATTGCCTGTGCACCAGTCTGTGGCTCACACTTGCTAATTGCATCCAGAACAGCTGGGTTGCATTTTCATTAGCCAGTGGTATGACAACACAGTGCTATATTTAAGGCCTTCATGTAGGCCTTGGTCCTTTTCCTGGTCTGTGAGATGGATATTATTGAGGTGGGGGGACTACGGTATCAAAGAGGGTAGGTAAAATACTATCCATCGTCCAAATGTATGTGGCATGTCCACAGATTTGCATGCTATTTTTGCCATTGTGAACAGACTTTCTGATTATGTGGCAGTTTATTGTTTAACAATGTGGGTTGAGGTCAGTAAGGGGACAGACAAATGTGAGTGTCATACATCATTTGCATCAGATTATGCATGCTGCTGCAGTAGCTGCTGGTCTATCAGCTGTGCATGTTTGTAGGGGAAGGCTGTGACACATGTCCCTGTCACTAGACCATCCCCCCACCCCTTTCTGTATGGTTGTTGTGTGGATTCCCTGTTCTAGCTGGTTGGGAGGTATGGTAGGTCTGCAGCAGGTAGCTGAACATACTGCCGGATATGTTGCAGGGAGGGAGCAGTGTCAGCTCTGTTGTCAGAGCATAGCCAGGGTAAGGGTACCCATAAAAGTCCAGGTGAGACATGTGTCTCTGGTACATATGTTATGTAATAGTGCCATCCAGAGTGGGATAGGAGACATTTAAGATACTTATACATATTTGTGATGGGTGTCCCAACCTACAAGCCTTTAACATGCTAATATGGGTGACAGTGTCTACAGTAGCAGTGACCAGTTCTGCTGAAAATTCAGGGCTCAGTTATTTATTTGTTGTTTTGACAAGCATGTACTTGATGTGCAACAGACTGCAATGGAAGCCAGGACTGTGGGGGCAAAATGTAAAGCATGCTCGGACTGTAACGGATTGAGCTACTGAGTCAATACTATAACAGGTGTATTTACAAGACATATGTGCATGCATACAGTCTGTTATACAGGATTCGCATGAACATGTGTGTTCAGATGGGTGTGACATGTGACAATGAGCTGTCTGTCATGATTTCCTTTTTCAAAACAGGTTTATTGTTTTAACATATAAGAGAAATATCATAACAATTTTATACAAGTAATTAAAAATAGGTATTATTATAATATTCAACAAAACAACTAAAGTATTTACAAAGACATTCACTACAATCAGATCAATTAATTAAACTAAAATACCATGCTATTGAAATTAAAATTTTTTTAACAAATTTTGTAAATTATCCCATACAATAAAATAAGATGTTTTTCTATTTGTTCTAGTCCTAATTGTGTTTATTTCCATATGGCACACTATATTCATAACATTTTTAAATTCATTGAATGAAGGAGGTGTATCTGAAATCCAATTTCTAGTTATTATTTTCCTAGCCACTGCTAGAATAGACCATAACAAGGGAAGCTTAACCTTTTTAACACTTTGAGGTACAGGTGTGTTGAATAATATAAGAGATTTAGAAATAATGAAATTATCTGTAAAAGAGCCTGCAAAATTCATTAATTGACTTCCAGTATTCTTTCAATTTTATACAGTCATAAAACATATGAGCCCAGTCAGCATTAATTTCTACATTACATCTCTTACATAGATTATCTTTATTATTTATTTTATTCATCATCAAAGGTGTATAAAAAGATCTATGTAAAAATTTTCATGTATAAAGTCTCCAGACAATGGAAGACGTAGTTCTATAAGCAGATTCCAATATATATTGTTTATCTTGTTGATTTGGTGGGTCCCCATTAATAGAAGTGAAATAATTCCAGTATGAATCTACACTGTAAAAAGTTTCTTGTCTGATAACTTTATGTATGTATGAAAGTTTAACTTTATCAGAAACTTGATGTTGTAAATTTAATATCAAGTAATTAATCAGTGTTGGAATAGATTCTTTAACAGTTATAGACATTAAATCTATTTTATTAATGAGATGTTGTCTAAAGGTCTGAACCTCTAACCAACAAGTTTCTCTTAGATCAAATTCTTGTTTTAAGGAATCTAGATTTTTAACTTTATTATCAGATATCAACTGATACCAGTACTTTAGATCATTATCTATAGCTAAATGAGTTCCTTCAGAAGTAGATGACAAAAGCATACCCTGAGTATACATTATAGGAAATACAATAAAATTCCATTCCCTATACTTAGGGTGCATGAATATAAAGTTACGATAACTAATAATAATATTTAATGGGTAACAAACCATATGTTTAGGTGTAATAGGTGAAATACAAAATTCCTTTAGTAACCATAACATGGAGTTATTTACAATCATATTTTTATGTGTTAAGGAGATTTTCATGAAGTGTATACTAATTAGCTCCCAATAATCTTTCCATTTTGTGACATATGACTGATCTATTAATAAAGTAATAACTTTTACAATAGAAGAGATAGTATATAAATTAAAGTCTGGAAAAGAAATACCCCTTGAGACCAGCTATTAGTATGTTTCTTTAATGCAATCCTAGGTCTATTAGGTGCCCATAAGAAATTTAACATTAGTGTGTTCAGTTTCTTGATAATTATTTTTGTAGGTGGAAGTATTATTGATTGTATTAAGTATAAAATCTTGGGGAATATTATCATTTTAATAATTGTAAGTCACTCCTCCATAGTAAAAAACATATTATTCCAGGTATTAAAAAGATTTTGTATATTAAGAATACAGGTATTATAATTATTATATATAATACATTTAATATCTTTAGATAGTATTATACCTAAATAAGTTATCTGACCTGAATTGGGTACATATTTAGTAAAATCACTAATGAGAATATTTTTGTGTATATATAGGTAGTATTTTAGTTTTTCTTCATTGAATATTAAACCAGAAATACTTTTAAAATTCATCATGTTATCAAATAGAGACTGTATAGAAGAATTAGATCCTGCTGATGTAATTAGAACATCATCTGCACAGAGTTGAATTTTGGATGTTGTATTTTCATCTATTTCAAAACCCTCTATGTCAGTACTGTTTCTGATCAAATTAGCCCAAGGCTCCATTACTAAAGTGAATAATAGTGGAGAAAGTGGACATCCTTGTTTTGTACCTTTAAGAATGGGTATTTTTGTGAAACATATGTTCCTACCTTAATATAAGCCAACGTTCCTTTGTATAAATGTTCAATTAGATTTACAAATGCATCTGAGAAGTTTGTGCACTTCATTAAGGTAAACAGATAGTCCCAACTTACTGAATCAAATGCTGAACTTATATCAAGACTAATAAGTGTTAAATCTTTCTTTTTCCTATTTGCAAAATCTATTAATGTTAAAGTTCTTCTTATATTATCCAAAGTATTTCTATTTACAATGAAGCCTGTCTGATCTATATCTATAATGCCGGGAATGATTGTCTTCAATCTATCAGCAAAGATATTCATAAACATTTTATAATCAACATTAAGTAATGAGATGGGCCGATATGAAGAACATCTAGTTGGATCTTTATTAGGTTTTAAAATTGTCGAAATAAATATATATTGCCAAGATGGGGGGGTTATTAACTCAGTTTGGGCCAAAATAAAAACCTTATGTATTAATGAATATGTATTTTTAGAAAGGATTTTATATATCTCTGGTATAATACCATCATTACCCGGTGCTTTGTTTGATTTAAGCGTATTTATTTGTGTAATAACTTCTGTATATGAAATACTCTTGTCCAATAGTTTAATCTGTTGTTTATTAAGCTTTTTATTCATATTTGTGGTTATAAACTCCTTTATTTT
>NC_056744.1:1484481054-1484628554 GCF_019279795.1 Protopterus annectens | reverse complement strand
GTCAAAACGCACAGTTGTTTCATTAATCTTAACAGGAGCTTTAGCCCAAGCAGATTTAAGAACCATCTCTTTATCAAAAGATGATAGAAATCTAAGTATAACTGATCTAGGATAGTTTTTGTTAGAGTTAGTATTAGCTATAGATCTATGTGCTCTTTCGATACCAAAAGAGAATGTTTCTGGTAAATCTAAAGTTTTAGGGAGCCATGTTGTTAAAAAAGAAGTAATATTGTTACCTTCAATATTTTCTGGCAGTCCAAAAACCCTAATGTTATTGCGCCTAGATCTATTTTCCAGGTCATCCAGCTTTGTTTGTAAATGTGTATTTTGTTTCAGCAGAAACTCAATGTTGATTTCCTCTTCTTGTATTCTATTTTCCATGTCATTCACAGCTTCTTCTATGCCTGTCATCTGGATCTTCTGTTGTTGCAGGTCCATATGTAACAAGTCTATTTGTTTTGTAGTTTTTTCTATGAAAGTGTCTATTTTAGCATCCATTTTATCCATCTTAGCAGTAAGTTGCTGGACTATAATTATCAGAGACTGAAGTTCTTTCTTGATGCTGGAGTCTTGAGAATTTGTCTTACTGGAACTCATTTCAGACTGATAAACTGACAGGAAAATTTCCAAAGTAATTTCTGACAGGAATATTATTAAGATTTCCTTTCTTTTTTAGATATAGTTCAAGAACTATATAAAACAAACATATTTAGAAAGAAAATTACTTCAAAAATTAATTTTTTAAGTAATTAATTCCTGTCAATGTAATGAAATTGGTGGAGCTGAAGAAATCTGCTGCTATCCTGTGTTCATCCTTGGCCACGCCCCCTCTGTCATGATTTCCTAACCTCAGTCTGTACTGAGTTGGCAGCACTGCAGCACAAAGAATTGATTTTGTGACAACCATGCCAAAAGTAGGTGGCACAATTGTGCACATTCTGCAACAGTCTGTGCACTTATCAGCTCTACCTGATATCCTGGGCCTCATGTACATCTGTCAGCATTTATCTGGCTGTGTACTGGTTTGGTGTCTGCATTACAATCCCAAGTATGCTGTCATTTTTCCCATTATATGTACAAGTAGTGTGTCACTGGCACTTTGGATATGTTTATGGAAACACCTGTTATACTTTAGAGCTGAGTGGCCAGTGGGCTAATGCACTATGCTTTAGTTGACAGGATCCCAGATTTGAGACTTGGAAGGGGTGAATATTTTGTTGATGTGCATAAGACTGTCAGACACAAATAAGGTGATTAAAGCAGTTTTAAGTGGGTTTAAGCAGATTTGCATGGTGCTGAGTGCTTAGGTCCACTTAAACCCATACTATTTCCAAAAAGAAAAGAAAAACGGGTGATAGGAAAGTGGTGAAATGGGGGCAAACAGGGAGAAAAATGATGTGAAAGGCAGGTAAGGGTGTGCAGAACTGGTGTGGGAAAGGACCATAGCTCTCCATTTTGTGTACAGCAACAACTGTGCAAGTTGTAGAGAATTTGGATTTTGGAGACTCACATCCCTGAGAGAAGGGTGTAGTCAACATAACTATGTTGATTAATTGCTGTATTGATTGATTGTTGGCAGTGTACATTGTGGGAGAAATGGAGAGCTATGTATGGGGTAATATTTTTTTTTTGTATGACAGATGCCCTTTTTTTAAGGTGAGAGTGGAATGTTGGGGAAGGGTTATTGGTAAATGTGGGGAGGGGAGTTGGATAGGAGAGGTTGCATATGCAAACAGACAAGACAGACAAGATAGCAAACAGGGCAGTGTATGACACATGAGGGGGGTAAACACTTTGGACGATAAGGGTGTTCTGGAATCAGAGAGCCATGTGCCCCCATATGGCAGCAGTGAGACTGAACTCCCCACCCATGGGCAGTCAACACTGCTGCCTCACTGCTCAGATGTTGATTGTGCTGAGGGCTGGGTGCCAGAGCCAGCCTGAACCCTCCAGGTTGGCCAATCTGCCCTCAATCCAGCGCAGTCAATCAACAAACCCTTGGTGTGCAATCCTGCACACCATGCCAGGTAGCAGTCGTGGGATGTCAACTTCCTCTCTGCGCACACTCCCAGGGGGGATGGGCCCCATCCCCTGAGGCAGTTCCATCCATAGGTGGTGCAGGGCCAGCAGAGGGCAAAACTCCAGGTTGGATCCTAGATGTGCTTTTAACCAGTGCCACAACCGGTTGAGGTACGGTAGGTGAATCCGCAGGAACTGGCCTACCCTGTTGTGCTATGGTGGTGAGGTGTTTTTAAAGTGTATAGGTTAGTAATGAAAAGAACATTTAAATGTTAGTTATAACAGAATGCCAGGTTGTTGCAAATAACCCAGTAACATAACACTGCATAGCATATGGAACACAACAATAAGTGGGATAACAGTCAGTATTGTAACAGAATGCCAGTAACAGTTATGCCAAAAGGCCAACAACATAGGTAATTCAACAAGGTATGTTAGTATGCAACCATTGTAATAAATAACAGTAATAAAACACAAAACCCAACATAACATTTTGAGAACAACATATGTTAAAAGTAAACCATACCCGATGTATGACAAAAATAATTTATGTTGCAGATAAGGGGTGGGGGGTGAGAGGCTTTCCATTACTACCAGTATAGGCTATTTTGTTTGCAACAGTACTGTTATATACTGCACAGGTCTGCCCCTACTTTATGTATACAAGTGCCCTATAGTGTCTGCAGCACCTACATACCTCACAACCTATCTGTATGAGACAGTATGGGCCAAGCTGTATCACCTACAGGTGCACAACTATAGGGGACTATTATATGTCAGAGGGACATATATGACTACCAAGGCATACTGTCGACTGATATAGTGTGACTGTTCTATTGACATAAATAAAGTGGATGTTAAATCTGTGTCCAAGGGATTTGTCAACAATGATTACAGTCCATTACAGCGTGACACTTGAGAGACATGTATTGTGCACAATACAGAGAGTATGACAGAACTCCGACCATTTACCCATTCTAACAGCTACTACAGCCATTTATTTACCTGTAATTCCTGTGGGGAGAATATCTGTTAACAATAAATATCTGTTCCTATAAATATTTAGTAGTGCATGTCCCTAGATTTGAACCCTGGTCTGTGTGTGCCAAAATGTACATCACACCTGCTATTTATCAAACTGAGCTACTGCTGATTATTGGTTGATTGATATGTGCCTAGAGCTTACCTGGTTACAAACTATGACCTGGTAATAGTGGTAGTTATACAAGACTGCAGTGACACTTGAACACACATGCCTGAGAGTCATGAGTGACAGAAATAGTAGGTAAACTGTGCATTAATACATGGAATGCAAGTGTAGACAGTTCCCCCCTAGTGGGTGAAAATATGTGTGATGTGTACAGACCATATTGGAGCGTTGGGTTGACTACCATATAGAGGTGCAGATGGTATATTTGCAGTCTACAGCTATTGCAGTTTTATATTTGCCTGCAGCAGCGTACCTAAGAGCAGGAATGAATATAGCTGAAATGCAATAGTTAACACCACGCAATCTTGAGATACACAATATACATTAGGGGTTCCTCTTGTTCATTCAGATCTTAGTGCAGAACAAATATCATAATGCATTTTATATCTTATAGTACAGCTCCACATCTACAGTTTAGCAGAACACTCTTTATCAGCTAACTTTCAGTCAGTTAGTGGTATTATTCCCAGTTTTACTTCACAGCAGCTGTAATACTCAATTTCATGACCAAGAGCCCAAAATATACACACATTCAACAACACAGATTTATTTGGGGTGACATCATGCAGTGTTTGTTATATATCTACAGTCTTTATTGATGATTGCATCTATATAACAAACACTGCATGATTGCATCTATAATGCAGCTGTATTTCAACACCTGCATTAATGATGCAATCATGCAGTGTTTGTTATATATCCACAGTCTTTATTGATGATTGCATCTATAATGCAGGTGTTGAAATACAGCTGTAATTTCACAATTAATGCAGTAGACACTTTTGTATTTCCTTAACATTATTATTGCAGTAGAACTTTATTTCATTAACATTATTAATGCAGTAGAACTTTATTTCCTTTACATTATTATTGCAGTAAAAACATTTTATTTCACTGACATTATCAGGTTTCATGCTTTCATCTTTATTGACCTGTACCTGGCATTACTCACTTATATCAGTACAGGTCTATGACCACACTCATTGTTGAGTATGAGCTGAATATACCTACTGGCAGTTACTAATTTACTCTTTCTTGTTTATATGACTAGAATACATCTGTACTCACCATACTCATGGTGCAACCCAGCCAGGCACCCTGCATGGACTTCCAGGTTGTGAGCTCTCTCCTCTGCAGTTGTGGGTAGAGAAACACATCATTATGTGTACCTGCTTATTATACATGTAGATTAGGTATTGGTAAAATAATGCTGACATTGCTTACAAACTTGTCATTGTCATCCCGAGCATGCTGAATCCAGGTGGCCAAGAGATGCCCCTTCCTACACTTCAGGTCATCATAATGGTGAAGCACCTCCTCACCTGTGTGGGGGATACCAGTTGCACTGGCAAGGTCACATGCCAGCTGGTCCCAGGCCTCTAATTTGTACTCCAACCCCTGGTACTGGCCTTGCAGCAGCTGGACATCATGTTTTTTACTAGGAGTCCAACCATGACCCTTGACTCCAGAATGCTCCACTACTGCACCCGGAAGTGCTCATCCTCTCCAATCCCTGCTATATTCTCTGCCAAGATCAAACTCCAACAGATTCTGGCTGTATTCCCACTGCTGAACTTAAATAAGGCTGTTTTCCCACCCTTTGCCTCCATTGGGCCATTTTAAAAAATGCAGCACTTCACTTAGCACTGCGCAAATCCGCTGAGCTCAACTAAGCAGTGCTTAAAATGGAAATGCTTAGCACTGAGCAAATCTGCTTAGATGGGCTGGGCAATGCTTAAATGGGCATTGTTTGGCGGTGCTTCACACCGTTTAGTAATGGGCAAACCAGCTAAGCACTGCTAAAACATTTCCAGTTTAAGCAGTACTTGGCTAGGCTTAGCTGTGCTTAGTGGAACTTAGCTGAGTACAGCAATGCAGGATTTCATAATATATTTCATAACTGTGTGATTTCAAAATACATTCTTCATAAAATGTCTGTGCATACATCTAATATTGCATCATGGGTTTAAAATACATCTCTTATATGTATTTACAATGTGCATGCTTAATAACCTATGTATTCATAGAAAATTCAATCACAGCTTAATAGTACATCTCATACATGTGTATTTGCACAATAATATTAATAACATGTCTGTGTAATCACAATTGTTTCATCGGGATTTAAAATAACTCTCACAATGTGCATTTACAAAATAACTGGTCTGTGTATTCAAACCATGCACCTACTACATGTGAGACTGTCATTCTAACCATTCCACTACAGAGCTGGGTGAATTGCTGTTTTACTTTTATATAAGTCTCTGCACTACATTAAGCACCGCTGAGCACAGTGGCGCCAAGTGCAAACCCGCTCACCTATGCTTAAACCTGATCTTTCTATTCATAATTGAATCCATCTGCTTTCTATTTTTAGATGTCTGGCATGCGTCCATTGCTAAGCACAGCGCCATGCTGCAAATACACAAAAAGAAAAAAAAAATTAAACTATTTACATTTTATATTTTAGTGCCATATACTGAATATAAGGCACTTTGACAGTGCAGGGAGTGTGTTACTCATCTCCGGACACTGTGACACACTCCCTATACTGATTCTGTAACAGTGTTACATGGTTCTCCCTCAGCAGCGTGCCTTCATTAATATGCAAGTCACACTGCCGAGGGAAAGCCGCAGACACAGCCTACCTTCCTTGTAGGCCTTCCACTATTCCTACATGGATTTTATTAAATCTCCACCAATATTTTTAACAAATGAGGAAAGATTACAAATGGAGACACTATGGAGTGGAAAGATAATCTGGAATTTGGAAAATGATAGATATCCTGAAATAGTTGTATTCTATAGAAATACAGTAAAGATGTTAGATGCAACTATAGCAAGAATGGGAAGATTAACCACTATATATTTAAAGTGGAAAGAACAATTAAATAGAACTATAACATTATATGCTTATACTAATTCTAAAGAAAGGGAAAGGTTATTTTATCAGAATTTAGACTATGTAGCAATAAAAAAGTCTTTCAGTTTTTCCCGGTTATGGGTCACTATTAGGAGACTTTAACTGTGATTTAGGGGGCAAAAATAAAAAAAAAAAAAAAAAAAAAAAAAAAGGAAATAATATAAGGAAAAATCTTAGATGTTATACAAAAAATAAGTTAAAACATTTTGATAAAAGTTAATGGAAGTACAAACGAGGTATGTACAGAACAGAAATTGTTTATTTTATAGTATCAGAAGGTTTAGTTATAGCAGAAGGGGAGGTAGTTGAAACTGGATTTTCTGATCATCTTGCAATATGGCTAGAAATAAAGAAAAACAAGTAATGTATAAAAATAGGGAAAGGAATAAAAAGGATAAATGAGAAGGTGTAGAATAAGAAGGAAAGAGATTAGTACTACAGTCATGGAAGGATCATATTACTATGAAAACATTTTATAAAAATTGCTTTGAATGGTAGATGATATTTAAGGAAAATGCAAAAATGTTTTTTACAGAGGCAATATGATCTGAGAAAAGTAGAGAAATCAAAATGTGAAAGAACATAGAACAATGAACTGGAAGATTTAGAGCATAAAGAAAGAAAGTAATTTGCAAAGAAAAAGAATTATATGAAATAAGTTAAGAAAAAAATACAAGAATTGTTATATAAGCAAAGATATTTATTACAAGGAGAAATAGAAGAAATATCAGGTTACTTAAGCATATTAGTAAAGAAAGATTGTAGAGTAATGAGAGAAATAAAACATGTGAAAGAGAAATAGAAATAACTCGGGGAAAGATTATAAATAGTATGGTACAATATGTACAAGAAATGTTCAATGGAAAAAAGAAGGTAATAAAAAAAAGCAAAGAAAGTAAAAAAGTTAACAGAAAAAGAGAATAAAGAGATAGAAAAGAATATTTCTTTAAATGAGCTAGATAAAGTATTAGGACAAGTAAATATAGATTTGGCTGCAGGACCAGATAGAATAGGGTATGAAATGTATAAAAATTTAAGGGATTGGCAAAAATGTTTTTTTAAAGATTTTGAATGAATAGTTACATGAAGGAAACAAAAGCAGTTCTACCTATAAAAATGACTGCAAGCAGGAGAACAAAGACATTAAGTGCTTTCATTCTGTTTTTATTAAAACTTCATCAGAAACTGAATCTTAAAACCTCATAATAAATCTAAAACTGGATATCAAAACCTTATGACTGTTTCAGCCAATCCACATTCTATATCCATTTGTGAATGAATGACTTAAGAAACTAATTTAAAAGCACGGTGATATAAAATAAATGAATAAAATATTTGTATAAAGAATAGACTAGATAAATATCACTCATATAAAATACCAATTAGTATAAAATTACAACTTTTGGGCTAGTAAATAACATTTTAAATTTATATATTAATTTAACCCTGGACTTTCTTCTGCAGCCAAGCTTATTTGCCATTTGGCTTTATAACATTCTAATAGCACATTATGATTTCCAGTGAAATTAATTAAATCATTTTTATCTAAAACAAAAAATGAAATCCTGACATAATCCTGCATGTCTTGCTAATGCATTATTACTGTTCTTATTTTTTCCAGCAAGTACATGCTCATAAATTCCTTTTTGCTAATTTTCTGGTGGTCTCCCAGCATAGTAATTTGGGCATCTTTCACAGGAAGCCAAATAGACAATGCCATGGTAATCACAAATAAATTATGCCTAGCTACTATTGTGCTGCATGGCTTTATAATATGAGATACATTATCTATAGGAATGTATCGAAACAGAACATGCTCCTTTTGTTTTGATCATTTTTAAATTCCTGAATGGTGCAGAACCAGGTGAAAGACTATATGTGGAACTGGTTAGATTATTCAACAATACGGGGGTAATCATGATGAAATTATTAGTGGATGATTACCAAAAGAAAGTTAAAATGCATGAAGAGAATCTGCGGGTGTTGAATGAGTAAAGGTGTAAAAGAGAAAAAGAGTGTATAAATGAAAAAATGCAATGTTACCAAGAAAAAAATTATGGAATATAAACATTGATGATATATAAAAAGATAGAAAAGTAAGGTATAAGAATGCTGTGATTACATTACTATGTAAATCCATGGGAAAATCTAACAGATAAAAAAAATGAATGCAATAATAATAAGAAGCAAATGGTATGATCAGAAAACAGAATGTCAATTTTTTTTGCGGGGACTAATAGGTAAATTTGTGGAGAGTAATAAGTAAATTGCCAAGGTGGCTGCGGTGGTGCAGTGGTTAGCATCATTGTTCCACAGCAAGAAGTTCTCCAGCTCAATTCTTGGCTGGGGTGGCTTCTGTTCAGAGTCTGCATGTTCTCCATGCAGTCATGAACGTTTCCTCCAGATGCTCTGGTTTCTTCCCACTTTCTAAAGACATGTAGAAGGTGGATTCAACACTCTAAATTGTCTGCAGGTGCAAGTGAGTGGTATGAATGAATTACTGTGGCAGGGCTAGCCACTCGGCAGTGTGAACCTTGGAATGAGATAATTGTCACTGCTGAAATGGCACCTCAACCCCATGTGCAAGATGGGAAAGGGGTTGACGATGGATGAATGAATAGTAATAGGTTAATTGCCAGGAAAAGACATATGTCATATAAAAAGAAAAATGATAGAATCTGTATACATTGAAGAGGATGAAGCTACGGAACAAGTTTTTTTTGAAATGTAAAAGAGTTTAACAGTTTGTTTGCCGATCTACTGTGGAGATTGTACCCACCCCCAAGCACATATGGTCAATCCCACCATGACATCATGGGGAATTATAACAAACACAGCCCCTTCCCAGAAACTCCTGTATGACATAATGGGCAGATTTACCATGCGCCCTCTCACCAAAAACTAAATAAAAAGTCCTGCTGAAACCATTGTAACTCAGTTTTCTAAGCAGCACTCATCTGCTAATAAAGGATCATGAACTATAACAGGAAATGAATTCTGTCTGCATCATGTCTCAAAAGGGCAACCAATTCTTATTCCAATAAGGACCAGAAACTGACTACTCCTCTTCTGACAGGGACTACAAGTGGAATGAATACTGAGACAGACAACATCCCAATTTCAGCAAAGAAACAAACACCTTGGGGATACAGCACTCCCTTCTCAAAGCTTCCCCTCATCTTAAGGCTTCTCCTCTAGCAAAGGTGAGTGGTTTTATGGTTAACTATCTTATGCGCTCAGTGACTCCACCAGGTACTGAGGTTATTCTCTTGCTGCAACTCAGTCCAGGTCAGGACTGGCTCACCATTAGCTGACATTTGCTTATATTATAATTGAAGTTATGTTTCACAAGTACTGTGACAAAATATTCAATTTCAGTGCTATTGCTTTTTGCCATAAAGGCATACTGTTTACACATACCACAACAAAACGTGTCATTAGGTCTACTCTTATCACATCGCCTGTCTGTCCACCCAGACTCTAACTTTTTCATATTCTTGTTCTTTTAAAAACAAACTTTTTATCTACCCCTTACCTCTCATGAAAATTCTCACTGTGAGCTATTATATTGCAATTTTTCACAAACAATTGCTGAATGAGTGGGGAATCTACTCCATGTCAGAATCATACTTTCACAGTTGTTATTGTTACCCCTTTGATTTACAAAGTTAATATCACCTACCCCTAATAAAGGTTTGTAAGTCCCATTGTTACATTTAATTACTATCACTTCAAGTAATTCCTTAATAACCATTCCAGATACCTCCTTCTCCACAGCATTTATTCTATTGTATTCAAGCCCTCTAAAACTTGGTCCAAGTTGGATAACATTCTAGCTAATCTCACCATTTGACCTTTTACTAAAGCTGCCTTCTGGAAGAAGAGGTGACAACTTTTTTAATGTAAAAATGTATTAGAATATGTGGGCTAATGGTTGTACATTTGATTAAAAACTTTTATTAATGACATCCTTTACAGTCTTCCCATTCAGAAAGCACAATCTTTTCTGCCATAAGTGTGGGTAGATCTTTAAAATTTTGTGGCATTATTACTAATGTACATCATAAATTCTCGGAATTTGCCCTTTGTAGCAGTCTAAAGAATATAAATGCCATCTAAAAAATCACTTACATATTCCATGTTAAAATCAAAAGTAAATGCATTTTCTTTCCAATACAACATTACTAGATTAACAAATATTGGAGAACAAGCTTATCTCATAGCCACACCTTTTATCAGTTAGAAATTTTCTCCTTCAAGGTAGGTGTAATTATTTTAAAGGACTACTTCCATTAATAAACAAACACCATTAGTGTCTTGATTGGATAATTTATTTTTTCTACTAAAACATCATGAAAGCAGTCACAACCTGAAACTTAAATCATAGAAAACAAATCCTTGATGTCTATGGTTATAAAAATTAAATTATCAAAGTGCAAACACTCATGTACACATTTTAAAAATTCCATGATTTTTTCAAAAGATTTTAAAATTGTTTACCTACTATCTTAAATGTATAACCTATATACTTTACTAGGATAATAGTCTCTTGAACCCCCAGCATCCACTATATTACTGACAACCTATGATATTTTGGGTATGCCAAAAATCTTGGGAATGTTAGGATTATCTACCAAAAAAAAGAAGAAAAAACAAAACAAAACAAAAAAAAAACATACGTTTCAATGCTGATACAATCCAGCACTCATAAATCATTTAATAAAGCATTGACATTGGAAAAGGAAATATTAGTTTCAGGACTAGAAATTGTAAAGTATTACTATAGGATACATGCAAAATTTTACTGATATATTCCTCATGATCCATCACTACTAAACCCCCTCCCTTTGTCCAGTTTTATAAATCTTATGTTCCTGTTTAGAACAATTAGTTTTTAAAAACAAATTCTCTCTATAAGATAAATCATGTCTAAAATTACCACCACTTTTTTGTTTAGTAAGTTTCTAAAATCACTATCTCATATCTTTCTGAACAAATTCAAAACACTGTGCATGGGGGGGCTAAAAATACTGACCTTGAACACATCATTCTTTTCAAATGTCAACTATGAATTCTCATTTAAAACCAAGAAAGTTATACTTAATGTTCTGAGATACCATCTGAAGTCAAGGGTTGTCTTAACAACATCACTTCCCCTAAAAGGTATAGATATTATTCCATTTTCAAGTACCTCACCAGCTTCTTTTCAATATCAGTTGAATTTCAATTGCAAGTAAAAAGTGTTTCTATATTCTAATGACATTTTACTGTGAGAGGTATTTACGCACACATATTGGAATCCACAGAATATATGCTAACCAATTTCCTTTTAATGTGGTATTTAGATTTGCATCAGTTTAATTTGCTGGATTTAACATATTACTTCTATAGTAATTACTCTTCATTTTTCTCTGCAGCTCTTCCATTATTTAAAAAATGTGCACTTTAAAACTGCAGAAAATGATGAAATATTTTTTAATGATGAAGGATACATAAGTCAACCATATTACATTGTCAACTGGCAAGCAAGGAATCATTCAAGGCCCTATTTTGCTATTGTTGGTTCATATGATCCCAGAAAGCCTATAGAATTGGGATTTTCTATCACAGAGAAGAAAATCATGTGGAACAGTGGCCTCAATAAGGTAAGAAATTAATTTTAATTATTTACTTATTTTTCTGTGTCATTCTATCAATGTTAATATTTATTTGTATTTATTACAAATTCCATTATTTGTATTTATTGATGCATTTATTAACCAGGGTAAGGTGCTGACCCACATGGACCCTTTTCAAATTCTGCATTGAAGCTCTGTGTAGTTAAATGGCTTGCTTATGAAAAACAGAAAAATGGAGACTGAAGAAACCTGAACCACAGAAAGCAGCTCATACACATCACCGAACTGACACTTACCCTAAACCCACATGAACAAGCCGAGAACACCGACAGCAACAAAACACTGACCGCTTGGAACATCGACTGCAAACTAATGGTAAGTAACTGCTCAGCCAGCATGTTGACTTTTGCCCCTTACCTCCACTGCAGTGCTATCTCAGAGTTGGAATATTTAGTTAGGGGGTGGGGGGGCAAAGCCCCCCCCCCAAGTGGGTGTGTTGTCTTTTGTTCTGGTTTACTGTTGTTCCTGGTTGGCCAATGGGTTACTTACCATTAGTTCACAGTCGGTGTTCCAAGCGGTTGGTGTTCTGTTGCTGTTGGTGTTCTCAGCTCATTCATGAGGGTTTTGGGTAAGTGGCGATTCAGTGATGTGTAGGGGATCCATATATATGTGTATATATATATATATATATATATATATATATATATATATGGATTCACTTCAGAAGCTTGAAATACTGAAATCTCAAATTTCATTATCTCAAGCCCAAGAAGTCAAATCCACAAAACAACGAAAAGTAAAAACCGCGAAATTCAAAACCTCGAATACTGGAAGTTTTGAATTTTGCGGTTTTACTACACACACAAACACACCATCCACCACACAAACACACACAATCACTGTACTACATGAAAGCAGGGGGGCAAGCCCCCCTACACCCTCCCTTCTTAAAGAGGTCGCACTACATACAAACACACAAAACACCACCACACAAGCTACTTTCTCTTCGCAAATACACATCACAGCAACAAAACACACTGACACACACCACAGCCCCTACCCAAACCCCTTAACACACACACACACACACACACCAGAATACATGACCATAGTGGAACTTTAGGAGCGCGAAATTCAAAACCTTCGGTATTCGAGATTTTGAATTTCACGCTTCTAAATTTCCGCTATTATGTGGATTCGGCTTCTTGGGCTCAAGATACTGAAATTTGAGATTTCAGTATTTCGAGCTTCTGAAGTGAATCCATATATATGTATGTATATATATATATATATATATATATATATATATATATACAGCAAAACAATCCATCAAGAGGTGACACAGTGGTAGAATATATGTGACTAGGTGAATAGAAAATGTTCAATTAATCACCTAAGCAACCCTCTTCCTTTAAATGCTGGCCTTAAGGAAACCTTCCCATTCAATCCCTTATACTTATCAGCCTGCAATTGTAAAATCCAGTACAATTCTTTTGTTTCTGTCTTATTAGAAATATTACCCATCCTTAAATTTTCCTGGATGATTTCAACAACTATAAAACTATGCCCTTTATCTGTCTTATTAATATGTTTAACCAGGGGATTCTTCACATCTCCCTGTTTAATTCACCTTATATGCTCTTTTATCCTCTCCAACAAAGTCCTGTTGGTATTGCCAGCATAAAAAACTTTGACAGATAACACATTATGCTAAATATACTAGATTATGTGTGTTGCAATTAACTGAAACATTAAACTTATAGACTTTACTTGTGGAAGAACATAGAAAACTTGCATTAGTGTTAACATAACCACAAAAATTACATTCACCACATGTTAAGGTTCCTTTCTTGGTAATGCTATGGTGACTATTGGCATTACCATAACATAACAAGTGCTTCAAAGATTTTTTTTTATTTTTAAAGGTAAAGCTAGGTGCTGTCCCTACTAACTCTCTTACATCACTACCTGCCTGCAATATGTGCCAGTTATGTTTACCAATATCACAAATGGGGGAGACATTACTAAAATAAAACAAACACATAGGACACCTTTTTGCTGAATAACATCATTCAACTTCTCTTTCCTTCCTCTAGAATTCTCTGAAAAATGTGGTTTAGCTATATCTAACCATAGTTTTCCCATCTTATCCAACTCAGTGTTAATTTCTTTGTCTCCGTACCTTCTATCTCTAAGCTTATTTTTCATTATTGAGAGCTCTTCCACAAATTTTGCTTCATTATCAATCGAGAGACTCTCATACTTTGTCACCATATAATATTTCTATAAATATACTGGGAATGGAAACTTTTCCTATACAAAATATGATTCCTATGTGTCTCTTTCCTTTACTTTGTTGTAACAATCTGGTTCAGCTCACCCTTTTCTAACTTAACATCTAAAAAGCTCACCATGTTCAAAGAAATGTCAAATATAAACTTTAAAAATATCATAGTTCCATATAAATACTCTAAAAGTGTCTTAAATGCATACTCATTACCTCTCTACAGGACCAACATGTCATCCACAACCCTCCTGTAGAACTTGATCAAAGGTGTAAATCTGTTATTGTTAAGGACACACTCACTTTCCTATTGTGCTAGTACACTATTTGCATAGCTGTTGGCACATGATGTGCCCATAGCCATCCCTACATATTGCATATAATACTTGTCATAAGAATAAAAATGCATTTTTCTCTAGTTGTTGTTCTGTCTTTCGGCTTTTCGGTTAGGAGTCGCCACAGCGGAACTCCGGTCCGCTAATGATCGGCAGTAGATTTTTACGTGCCAAGTTGCCGCCCCTGACGCACAACCTCCAACAAAGGTATGCCCATTCACGCATGTCTCCACACAGAAGACGCTCTAGCTGACAATCAAACAGGACAACGTCTTACTGTGAGGCGACAACGCTACCGCAGCACCACGACCGCAGTATACATTTTTCTCATTTTTGTCTAGTATGATCTTAATTAAAAGATATAACAGAGCTATCAATTTCAAATCACGGCTACTGTTCATTACTAAGAACTTTTTTTGTCAATTCAGCCCCTCTTGGTGTGAAATAACCATAAAGAGTGATCAAATATTCAATGTTATGAATAAATCTGTACTTGCAATAGGTTCTGATTCACAATTTCAAAACAAATCTGTTAGAAACTGTTTGGTGTCTGCCAACACATTATTAACTTCACTTGTCACAGGTCTTAAATGCTTTTTCACATAAATAGACAGTGGCTCAGTTAGCCACCCCCATCCAGACACAATCGGTCTGAACAGGGGGGTTAAACCGGTCCTTATGAATTTTGGGTAGGCCATGGAATATAGGAACAACAGGCTTCTCAGCCATAAAATACTTAAAAATATTTCCTCTGAAATATTACCACCAAGTAAACAATCTAATAAAGTAGTGCCACCACTTCTAATAACCTCTTGCACAAAGATAAGATCAACACATTCATAGATACATCTATCACTAACAGCATTTAAAATTGCTGTTTATAAAAAGTAGTGTCCATAATAACTAATGCTCCACCTTTCTTTGCAGGGTGAATAAAAACATTTTCATCATCACGTTACATTTTTAAAGTCTTACATTCATCATCATTAAGATTAAATCTCTTCCACCTGGGAGCATTAAAATACTACTTTAAGTCTCACTTGCAGGCATTACAAAACACTTCTAACATTGCATTTAATACTAGATTAAAATCAATGGGCTTCTTAAAGTTATTGTCAGGTCACTCACCTGAAAACATTGTCTTTAACTGTAACTTGCCTGCAAACAGTTTTATATCGAGCATGCTTTGACCTAAATCAACCTTGACAGCTGGCACAAATAGATGTCCTTTCTGTATGACCAATAGCTCATGTTTCATCAATGACATTATTTTTTTCCAGTGACATACAGTGTCTCTTATTCTAACTTCATCTCCTCATTCAGATTTAAACCTTTCTTTAGCCAAACCTCCAAGATGCTTTAAGTTGTTAATTTGTCCCACGGCTATACTGATTTTTTTCTATGACCACTGTTTTGGAGAAAAACTCTGTTTAATGAAAGTACTTTTAAAATGAACACAGTTATACATTTGTAGCAAAAGGCAAAATTGAATACTCATATATTTTACAAAAAGGATAGGATCATGTTGCATAGAAAAATATTTGGCAAAGATAGTACTAAGATGAAACCAGAAGTAATTCTACAACCACTTTAACTATGAATGGTAGCATGCTTTGATATGAAGATCTAACAACACACACACAATAGAAAGATGTACAGGGAAATGAATCAACAGATGAAAACACTTTATAAAACATCAAGCCAAACAGACTGTGAGTTAAGGTTAATTAGGTTAGGAGCACAGAACAGTCATTGAAATGATCATTATACTCATCCTCATTCCTCTTTTTCACATTTTATATGGGTCAGGATGTCATGTTAGCTGACAGAACTTCTTTCACTTCTCCTACCTTCTTTGATAGTCACGCCCGACTCTTTTTGAGGTCTTCTCTCATGCAATCCATTCATGTCTTGGCAGAATGTTCTTGCGTCCCATTGCCTTTTTCCTGACTCAGAAATCTCCTTCTACAAATCATCTTCTGCTTTCCTGCATATGTGTCCAGACCACCATAATATGTTCTTCTTGGCCTTCTCTAGTATTGTAGCTACTGTAGTTTCTACTTCGATGTCTTCACATGTTTCCCAGTGTGCACATTCTTCTAGCATTCTCAGGATGTTCACCTCTGTCATTTCCATACCATCCAGAAAAATGCCTTGCACTACAAAACATATTACTGCATTATTGTCCAGCAAGGGACCTCTGTTCTAATAACAAATTCTTATTACTTGCATATAAGTCAAATAATTTTGCAGGAGACTCGCATTTTTCCCAATATATTGCTAAACTTTGGAATAGTATCCCCACACAAATAAAACTCTCAGACATACTTAGTAGTCTTAAATCACAGCTATTTAAGCTTAAGATGTTATTTAAACATCTTAAACAATCCTGGTCCTGCACATGTTCATCACAAGTTTAACAGTTTGTGTTCATTGCATGATACTCTCAAAATATTCTCAAGCTCTCACCGAAATGACAAGACAATTTTATACATAACTGCTGTGTGTAGAATCCACTAAGTTACATGGGGCTTTTGCTTTAGTACCGCTGTAAAATCTTAGAATGCATAACTGTAACTACTGTTTGTTAAACGTAATTAGAAATGTAACTACTATGTGTTCAGTTGGAACTCAGTACAATGTAATCTAAGCAAATGGAGCTATCCTCCCTGGGCCTCTACTGATAATGGATATTACCCAGTCAGATTTTCCCAGTAAACAAAGACAAATAAATAAATAAATAAATAAATACATTTCAACCTTCTTCTACTGCTCTGTTTTCTCTGCCCAGCTTTCTGTGCAGTTTCAGCTTTTCTGGCATTCTAGTATCACATACTACCCTTAACATTTTTTCCAGTGGGCTGCAGTATCTCTTATTCTAACTTTTTTCTCCTCATTTGATTTAAACTTTTCATCAGCCAAACATCCCAGATGCTCTAAACTGTTAACTCATTCCACTGTTGTACCTTCGATCTCATTTTTAAGATTCTTCTGATTTCCTCCATCATCACTGTCTTGTCTATATTTAGTTTCATCCACATGAGCTTTCTGCTTTGCATTCCAGTCTACAATTATGTGCTGACGTTTCTGTTCACAGACTTCTTGTATCACCACTTCATCTGCATACAGTAGCTTGTTTGAGCTATCTCCTCTCATTTAAGTCTATCACCAGTAAGAAAAGCAGTGGTACGGTGGTAGTGTTGTTACCTCACAGCAAGAAGTTCTCCAGTTCGATTCTCGGCATGGCTTGGGAGTGCCTTCTGTGTGGAGTCTGCATGTTCTCTCCGTGGTTGTGTAGTGTTCAAAAGGCATGCGTGTGTAAATGGGCATGCCTTCACTGAAGGTTGGGTGTCAAGCTGGCACCTCAGCATTTTGTAAAAATCTACTGCCAATCATTAGCTGGTTGGAGTTCCACTGTGGTGACCCCTTACTGGGAAAAGCCGAAACAACAACAACCAGTAAGAAAAGCAGTGGGCTCACAGTTTTTCCCTTGTGTGCCCTGACTCCCAGCAGGAACTCTTCTGAGAATCCAAACACTGCTCACACTTTTGTCATTACTCTGTTTCTTGTACTAATTCCACTAATGTCTCCTGGAATTCAGCCCCAACTTTAAGTTACAGGGAACAATCCTCTCACTACAGCCCAGATAACCTGCATTTGACTAGTGGCACAGGCATTGCAGGGACTCTGTTGGAGAGGATGAGATTGAGGGGCCAGCACCATCACACCCAACCTAGGGGTATGGCTGGAGGTCACCAGGCTCACTGCAATAGAAGAGTCTGGTGAGATTCATACAGTAAGTTGTATACCACGTGACTTGGAGTTTGAAAATGCAGAGAACTGTGCATACATCCTCAGAAAGCAGCCATTGTGAAGCTCACAAGACTGCATCAGATTCATGCTGTTCCATCAAAGGAGGTTGTGATGAACAGAAATAAACAAAAAACAATTCACCATAACTGCCGTCAGCAAATATTGAAAAAACATTTTTTTGCAGGGGGAACATGCCTCACTTGCACCCCCCATGAGGTGGGGCACCCCTACCACGCTCAGGAATTAATTGTCTATGCAAGTCTAATATAACACCTACTCAGAGATTGCATAACAGTGGAGAAAAATGCAATCTCCACTTTCTTTGAAGGTGGTTTTGGTGAATTGGCTTTGTTTTTTTGTGTTCACTGAAATTGCCTTCAGTCGATTGACATGCTTCCAACTGTACCTGAGTAATGGGGTAGGTCACAATTCTTGGCAGCAGTATGATGCTGCATCAGAGGAGGCTAAAGCAGGTCTGGTAAACCCAGCGAATGAGGAGAGGAGCTGCTGTCAGCTGATGCACAGCTACAAGGAGGCAGGAAGGGAAAAAAATGTTTCCATGACTTAAAATATTTGCAGGACTGCCAAACTCAAGTTAATTGGACATTGTGTCTTAACTGTGGAATAACTGGACTGAAATCTGCTTTACTTATGAAATAAAAAGCAGAAAGAGTTTTTGTACCCCAAGATCTCATGAAAGCACCTAGGCCCACATCTGATACTTTAGCATTAACAATGGAGGTTTTACTAAAATTTCACATTGATACAACAGTTCTGAACTCAATGACTCTTTCAACTAAAAGGGACATCTTCATTTTTGCCACATCTGTAAGACGGTGTGCTATAGATGCAAAATTAGGTGCAAAATTCTAATAGTACCGAGCTGATGCCAAGAGAACCCATAACAGCATCATAGCATTTTGATTCAGCTATTTTCTCCCTGTTTGTGGCTTTCTTTTTTGGGGCTTCACAATTCCACTTCCTATTACATATCATAAATATCGTACATCTGTCTTGACTAGCTGACTGTTGGATTATCTTGTCTGTCAGCCTAGTTTGTCTTCCAAGGGGATGATGACATCCACTAGTTAATTGTCAGTATACTGGAGATTAAGTTTTAGGATTCTGTATATTCATTTTGGAAATGTTGTAGAAGCATCACTTATCCCAAAAGGAAGGATAGTGTATTGGAATGAGCCCCCTGATGTAAAAAACTGTCTTTTTCAGTCTTCTCCTGTTAGAGGAGTTGCTCTTATGTCAGAAATAACTTATTTATATTTATTGGCATTTGATTACTGGGAAAGTCCAACTGGGTAACAGTCAATTTTTGCAGAGGCCTTGGTAGGAAAGCTCTAAAGCATTACAAAACATTTTAAGAATAATAATTTTACTATCTTTAAAAATAATAAAAAAAAACAGTTTAAATAATTATACCAAATTAGATATAATATGAGAACATTGTTTAAGAGCAGTTACAAGTTAAATGACAATGATTTAACAGTTAGAGAAATTGCAGCCTGTTTATAGAGAAATTAAAGGTAAGTTAGTGTAGTACAAACAGGAATTGCAATAGAAACTGAGAGAACTTTGTGATTCAGTGAAATTAATGTGGTTAGGAATCTTGCATTCCCCAGTCTCTTTATTACTTCATCTACCCTGGACATTATGTAGCTGTCAAATTTTGAAATGTTGTTTTGATTCCTAAAATCATTACAGAACCTACTTGTTCCATCAAGCTTTGAAACTAAATGGTACTCTTCCACTTAACTTTTGGACTCCTCTGTCAAGGCCCCTCCCCCACCCCCAAGCATTTTTGTACTTCCTCCTGCAAGGCCTTTTTCCATGACTCTGGACTTTTCTGGGGCTTTAAATTAAAATTTTCACCTGCAATTAACAAAATATGATGCTGATTCAGGCTTGTTCTGCCAGGTAGTTTTGAAATGACTCCTTGCTTCTTTATAGAAATTCTGTTTATCTCTTGTTTCTGTAGTTTAAATCATGTATAATTTACCTGCACTGAAAGCGCAGATATTAGATGTTTCTCCAGCAGTTCCACTAGTTTCTGCCACTAAACTAACAACAGAGGACTTTACAACTTTCCATATTTTCAGAATTTTGATATATATTTCTTTTGGCTTTTTCTTACCAGTCCGTGTAACCCTGTATCTAACATCTGTTATTTTTCATATATTTTCCAATAGATTTTGCAATTTAAACAAAAATTGTTTTCCACTGATGGAAAAAATAACACAATCTCCAACTTTGAATATGTTAGTTCTTCACTCTCTTATTTTATGTGCTTTATTTATAGCTTGGACTAGTTCCATTTTCCCATATGATGGGCATCACCACTTTCAGCCTATCTTGCAAATTGCTATAGTGCTCTATGACACTTTTAAATTGAGTCACTTAAAATGGGGTTTTCTGTTCTTTTCCAGTTTTTCTGGAAAGTTTTAACAGTCCACAAGAGTGTCCAAAATATGATGTCAAAAGGACTGATCACTGGGAGTCTTACGGTGTTTCTCTAATAACAAACATCATACATGGTATAAACTGGGCTCAGTTTTTGCTATCATCTTTGATAACTTTTCTTACAGTGGATTTTAATGTCTGTTTAAAACACCCCATTATCTCATCCATCAAGGGATGATATATTGTTTGTTTTTAATTGTGTGATCTTACAGCATGGGCATTGCTGATCCAATATTCTGAGCATAAATGGCATCCCATATTCAGTGAGGAGCTCGTTTTATGTATCTGTACTCTGGATAATAATATGACTAACTCCCTAGCTATGATATTATATTAGACTTACATAGAGGATTAATCTCTGGTACTTATTTGCATAATTCAGAATAACCAAGATGCACTGTAACCCTTTGCTAGATTTTACCAGTGGCTCAGTAATTCCCATAATAATATATTCAAATGATACCTTTATGGTAAGCATTAGAATGAAATAATTCTTAAAGCATGTGTGACATTCATATCACAGTACTGTTTATTATATTATTTACGCATCAGTTTAGATACCTCATAGGGTGAGACCTGCAGTTATAGCTAGTGTTGCAATGCACTTTAAGACTCATCAGCATATAGATGGGGAAGGGTTACAAGCTATTGTTTTAGATGACATTTATGTTGGACAATTTAATAATCTAGATATAAAAAATAGATTGTTGTATAAACAATCAGTTTTATATTAAAGCATAATACACTAATTCCTAAAGGTCTTAATGTGGAATGTAATTGGAATGTTTTTATTTAATTAAGTATTTAATTACGTGTTCAATTATTTGATTGATTTTAATTAAGGATAATAAATTAAATGGTGTTTTCTGGAGATTTTATATTCTGAAAAGGCATGTGAGCCAAGGTGCTAAGAGAGACGCTTTTAATAAAGGTTTTCTTGGATCATCTGGCTTTGTGGTATTTTGAATTAGTAGCTATTATGTCTGTCACTGGAACAGTGAGGGCAGAGTCTAGGAGAAGAGTCATAAAGGGTAAATGTGCAGTGAGGACAGACAGTGAAGCTTCCATACAGATTCTTATATTATTTTGACTTCTGCAATAGCTTCAGATGTCATAAAAGAAGTTGCACAGCAGTTGTCAGAAAACATGAATTTGAGGGGATGTTACTAATGAATGCCGTAAAATTAGCAGTATTAAACAATTTATTTATTTATTTATATTTATTGTTTGACATTTGTTAACTGGGTTATCCAGCTGAGCCAAAATCTTCAGTAAAGACCAGAAGAGAAAAGCTCCAGAAATGATACAAGTAATTATGATATTGACAAAATATTAAAGTAGGGTCACAGAAATATAGTGCAAGTCAAAAACGTGTGCCCAGCAGTACAATGCATAGGTAAAATAACACTTAACAAGTACAATTTCCAAAATTTGAGAACAACAGTATATAGCATAGGCCAAGTAACAATTAAAAGGTTTAGAGAATATTACACAAAGGAGTACAGTATGAATACAGTTTGCCATAGCAAGTACAAGGAGGCAAAAGAGTTCATAGGTTCATAGGTAGGTACTAGGCTATCGGCCCTGGGGCCAATATAAGCCTAGCCAAAAAGGTTCCCTGGCTTTCACCACCGAAGAAAATAATTGTCCTGTGCCCCTGTTGAGCAGAGCCACAGAAGTGATCCTCTAGGTGTATTTCCTATTTCCCATCCACTCATCAAGATTTTTCTTAAAGAGGGCCAATGAGGAGCTTTGCTTGACATGAATGGGTAGTTTGTTCCAGGGTTTGGGAAGTCTCTGGAACAGGACTGTATCCCTCCATGTTCTGTTTATTGTGGTGACAAGGTTTAGGTCCCTGGACCATGTGGTTCAGTGAGATTGGGATTATAAGTATAGCATGTCCCACAGGTCTGGGTTTGACGTAGCTTTGTATGTTAGGCAGAGATCACCTCTGAGTAGGAGATATGCAAGGAGTAGAGCTGGAATTTTTTGAGACGGTCTGCGTATGGCATCTGTTTGAGTTCGGTAATCCTCTTAGTGAGGTATTTCTGTGGCCTTTCCAATTGTTGTAGGTGTCTTGTGAGATACATGCCCAACGGGGCATTGTACTCTATAATGGGTCTGATGAGGGATAAGTAAAGAGGAACACTGACCTCCTTTTTTCTAGAGGAGAACCCTTTTGTGATGAGGTGTACCACATAAAAGGATTTCCTGACTACTGCTGTGATGTGGTTATCAAAGGAGAGACCACTGTCCACCTGTGTCTCTTATCACACTTTCAGTGTTTAGTGAGCTGCCGCCTATGTGGTAGTTCATGGCTACCAAGTTTTTCCCAAAGGGGATGACAATGCTCTTCTTGGCTTTCTTACTACAGTGGACACATGGTGGTGAAAATGTAGATAACAGTCTACCTTTGTCCCAAAATCCCTCACAACAGCATTCATACTTAAGGTATTTTTGTTTATTTGATAGTTAGTAGGAACATTGCTTTTACCAATGGGGTTTATGACACATTTTTTTGCATTTAGTTTGAGTTCATGGCTTTGTCACCAATCATTGGTTTGTGTAAACCCTTCTCAGAGTACAAAGACATTATTTGGGGAGTCAACAATCTCACAAAGTTTGCAGGCACCAGTAAACTTGGTCAGCCACAGAACTTTTGTTTTGGCCTGAACATCTAAGAAGTAAATACCAAACAAAAGGGGCCAATTACTGACCCCCGTGAAACCTCTGGTGACAGGTCTGCTGTTTGAGGTGGTGTCACCTACTTTGATAACATGTGTATGATTAGTGAGCAAAATTGTGACCCACCTAACAACAAAGGGGTTGACATTTAGGATGGTGAGTTTGTCAAAGGCCTTCACCAAGTCCAGATATGCTATGTGCACAGATTTGCCATCATCTATGGCCCTGGTCACATTTTCCAAGAAGTCTACTAGGTTTAACAGGCATGATCCACCCTTTACAAAGTCAAACCTATGTCTTTATTTATGGGGTCCATGATGCTAAGTTCCATGGCCTCTCAAATAAGGCTAGTCAGGCTTATGGGTCTATATTCCCTGGATCTACTGCTAAGCCACCCTTGTGAAGGGGGATAATGGTCCCGGTTTTCCATTCAGCTGGGAATAATCCTGTATTCAGACTGTGGTTAAATAGGATGCCTAAGGGGTTTGCTAATTCCTTTTGTTTAGAATACAGCCTAGGATTCCATCAGGACCCAAAGAGGTGTTTTTTGCCTTAGAGCTTTGATGACCTGTTCTTTTGACTTATAGGGCATGGGAGCTGCTGAAGGTATGTTTTGTGATATGTTTGGAGGGGGTTAATGGGAGAAATTTTCACCAAACATGTCCGCTAGTAGGTTAGCAATTTCCACAGGATCAGTGTGTGTGATATCATTTGTCACCAGTTCAGCACACATCTGGGTCCTCTCTTTTAGGCAAAAGATGTAGCTGAGGAATGCCTTATGGTTATCCTTAGCTGTGTTTGCTAATTTTTTCTCAAAGTTTCCTTTAAAGGATTTTACAAGTTGTCTTATTGGTTTATTTAGGCTTAGGAGGGTGCTTTTTCAGTGCTGAGACCTCCCTTTGGTATTCTTAGAAAACAGGTTCTTACACTTGTTGTATACTTTATTTATGCCAGATGTCCACTAGAATGGCTTGTTTTTTCTTGAGACTCTTACTTTGGTCCTATCTGGTGGAGCTGAATTTATACATTTGTATATATGTTGGTACAGGGCATCAGAGTATACTTTAGTATAGTTGACAATACCATCTGTGGAGACTGTGGCTTGGAAATCATTCATGCCACCCCTAGGAGGGTATAGTTGGCTTTGGGTGAATTTTTTTATTCTGACGTCACCTCTGATGGGTTCTGGACTTATTGTTTCTTCAAAAGTGAGTGACTTATGATCGGATTTTACTATTGAGGGTATTACACTTATGGTAGCTCAATGGTTTCTCATGTTGGTGAGAACCAGGTCAAGTATATTTGAGCCCCTTGTAAGAGTTTGTTCAATTTCTTCCAGGGCATTTGAATTAACAAGGAAGATTTGTGCAAGTAAGTTAGGGGTCATACAGGTTTCCCATTTGATGGTAGGATAGTTAAAATCCCCCCCATGGCAAGAGTGTTAGGTTGCATTTTGATTTATCGTAAAGCCAAATAACCTGCATGAGCATCTTGGTTCATGGAGGCAAGCCTGTAACTATTGATGACTTGAAGAGGGGGTCTTATGGTAATCTGAACTTGGAGTAGCACCTAACCAGTTTGGAGGAGTATTTATATTTGATGTAAATAGATACTCCACCTTTGGTTCTCACACTTTCATTTTTGTGGTCTGACAGTGTGGAAAGCATCCACAGTAAATTCAACTTCTTTATTTAATTTTTATCTGTTTAACTATTTTAACAGTTAGTTCGTGACATCTCTGTTTTTTCCCTTTTTGTTGATGGAAGGTAAAATCAAGCACACAGCTATGAAAGAAATCTCATTGCACACAGACATAACATGATAAGCCACTAAGATTCCATTGAATTTGCTCAAATGTACTGAGGAGTGGTATGCAAAACCTAATATCTATCATTGCACATTAATACCAATTGCATTTAGGAATGCCAGTCCTGACAAATGTTGATTTGTAGTATAAAAGATAATTACTACTATTTTCTGTTGCTACATGTCACTATGCAATGAGACATATATTTCATAACAGCAGCTATACTTAACTCCAGAGCTGTCGTAGTTGTTTTAATTTGTATCTATGCACCTACCTCTTCCTTTTGATTTCTACAGCAGCTAGAGACTTAATCAGGCCATAATATGGTATATGATGGGTGGCATACACTGGAAGGCTATTGTTTAGCAAAAAGATGGCATACTTACAGTAATGAGATGGTGGCTGTCCTGTAACTACAGCCACCCATTGTCCAAGAAGATCAACTTTGCATTTCTTCATGTCATGTTCTCCACATGCGGGGTGGCAGTAGCATAGGTGACAGCCTTGGTCAATTTATTCCAGGCATCAGCCTTGTACCGTGACTCAATATAGCCCTGCACAGGGAGCCTAAATTTGTCTGGGGAATCACTGAGGACTGAATCCATTAAACAATGATGGGCGTTTGAATTTTAGATTTCATATCCTTCAGAAAAATGCATGATAATGCAAAATCTGTTCTTCTATCAACTATCTAAGCTTGTAATAGCAATATTTAAAATGTAAATCTGATTTTATGCCTTTGTTCCCTCATTATTTTTGGTTTTGTCCAGATTTTTTGTACTAAGAGATAGAGAGGTATGATCTACTGACACATTATAAATAAGACTCTCACAGACTAGTTATGTGTGACAATAAACATTTCTCCAATGTTATTTTGTTGCATTGACAGCATTCAGTATTATTTACTGTGGCTATTAGTTAAAATAATTTGTAACACTTGAATGTGTGACACTTTCAAGGTGTATGTGCAAGGGAATTCTCTTTAAAACTTAATTTGTGATTCATTAGTCATAATGAGATACCATTGGAAGATATGAGCCTGACAGTTTCCCATTCCCTGCTATCAGTACTTCACACACATGAGCAAATCTCACGAGTGCCCATGTAAGAGCATGGCATTGTGTACAACTCAACTCGGTGTTTACCTGGTTAGCTCATTGCACATCTTGAGCAATTCAGAAACAATAATGAGATGGGTCAATTAGCATACACGTAGAGGCCAGATGGGTAATCTACACAATATAGAGAAGATACAAAGAAGGAATCATCACCATGCTGTAGGATGCAACTTTTCTATTTTGTACATAAAATACCGAAAAAAGTTGTTGGTGCAGTACAATAGTCTGACAAATGGAAGGTATGTATTACTTGTTACCCCTGCTCCTTTGTATAACAATAGCATTTATTTGTACAATGTGCTGTAAAGGCTTGAAGGGCTGTATCAGTTTCTCTGTCAGTGCAGATGTATTAGTAAAAAACTGTCCACATGGGTCCATTGCCCTATTTGTAATGGCTGTAGTAACATGACAGCGTGGAATATTTGGGTGTCATAAGAACAGGTGGTTGTTTGACAGTGTAATGTTTTATATTTTCAATGTTTGTTTATACAATATCATGACTACAAAGAATGTGGATATTGCACCAATACTAGTGAAGTTGTGAGCTTGATAAATTGTACTCAGTTATTCTTTTTTGTGGGAGTTAGGACAAAAGGTAATGATTAAGATTGTGGTTCTGATTGTTTTGTGGATACATGTATGTTTGTGTTAGACCCTTGTAAACTGCAGTAGATGGCTTATTACTATAGCAATAACGAATAATGTCAGTGTGGTATATTGAAGATTTACCCATGGTTGGTGTGGTTTAATCATGAGGGTGAAGTGGTGTGGTAGTCTTCTGCTTTTCCCTTGATATCCTGGAGTGTTGCTGATGCACTGTGCATGTGTATGGGACTTGCATTCTTATCCTTTTACAGTATCCCAGTTCTTCGTGAAGAAGCAATGGAAAAAGGAATACCTCCGTTGCTTTTTTTTTTTTTTTTTGTAACTAAAAACAAAAAAGAAACAAAGAAACAAATTGGGAGGCTTTTAACATACAGGGTAGATTTGACAGAGGAAATAAAAGGGTCATCAGGTAAGTTTATTTAAGTTTGTATAACATATCTGATTATCCTTCTATTTTTCTCTGTGCCATCTCTGTTGTTTGTTTTAGTCTACAGTTTTGTGAGCTTATTTAAAAAAAAAATTAAATAAAAGTTAAATTTTTTATCACATATATTAATGGAAAAAGGCCCGGTTGACCAGATCTTTTTCCATTGGTATATTCTCGGATTTACAATGGGCATGCTGATTGGGCTGAAAATCAGCATGCTCATTTTCGAATATTAATGGCCAGTCATTATATAATATCAATTTCAGAATAGTATAATGTGTAATACTCAAGTAGATCCATAGCTGTTAATTTATATGCTTTCTATACCAAAAGAGACAGGTGGCTACAGCTCCATCCAGCAAAAAAAAAAAAAAAATCATTTCAGTGATGTTGACAATAGGTTCATAGGTTGATAGGCGGTTACTAGGCTAGATCCCTAGAGCCCCTACATGCCTAGACATGTTTATCCCAAGTTGCTTCAATTGTCTTTGGTTAGATGGATGTAATTTGCAGAGTGAGTCAAGGATAAGCACTGACTACCCCTGTCCATGTGGGATATGGGTGCCACCCCCATGATGAATTTGTTGTTTCCCATCCATTTGTTCAGGTTGCACTTGAATAGGGTTAGTGAGGAAATTTTATTCATGTGAATTGGAAGTAGCAGCAATCGCTGGAAGACAAATCTGTCTCTCCAGCACATTTTGTTAATGTCACAGACTAGGTTAAGATCCCTAGTGCAAGTGACTCTTGTGCCATTTGACTTGCGTATGCGCAGCATATCCACCAGGGCAGGATCAGAGACTGCCTTGTAGACCACACACAAGTCACCTCTCAACAGCCTGTATGATACAGATTACAGTGACAGGGCTTTAGTCTAGCCACATAAGTCATAGTTTGGAGGCCCTGTATTTTCTTGGTGAGTAACCTCTGTGGTCTCTCCAGCTGCTGCAGGTGTCTGGTGAGGTACATGCAGAAGGGAGCATTGTACTCTATTAATGGTCTGATAAGGGTCAAGTTTAGTGGAGTTATATCATCCTCAGACCTAGAAGCAATGTCCTTGATTATCAGATGCACAATGTAGAAGGCTTTCCTTACCACTATATAAATTTGGTGGCTGAAGTTCAGATTGCTATCTACCTGTGTTCCCAGAACTTTCACCACTGAGTTTGAACTTAGTGTGGTGCTGTCAATATTGTAATTAGCAGGGAATTCTGCTTTGCCAAAGGGGACAATCATGCACTTTTTAGCATTTACTTTTAAACTGTGGCTTTGGTGCCAGTCATTTCTCTGTATCACGCTTCCCGCCCATATTATGTTAACATCACTGGGGGACTTAATGATTGCACCCAATTTGCAGTCATCAGTGAACTTGGTAAGCCAAAGGCTGTCTACTTTTGCCTGGACTTCCAAGAAATAGATTTCAAACAGTAAAGGTCCCATCACAGATCCTTGTGGTATGCCACTGATGACAGCTGTACTGGTAGAGGTGGAGTCACCAACTTTGACAGTATGTCTTTTGTTGATGATCCAATTGTCTACCCATCTAGTGATGTAAGGGTTAATCCCCAGCTAGGAGAGTTCCTCAATGATACCTGAGTGGGGGGTTCTATCAAATGCCTTGGCTAGGTCAACATAGACAGTATGCACTGTCTTACCTTCATCCATGGCTTTGGTGACTTTCTAGAAGACGTCTACTTGGTTTAATAAGCATGATCTACCCTTAACAAAGCCAAACTGGGTTGGGTCTAGAATTTGAAGGCTGGCTATGTCCTTGTTGATAATGTCCATGATGATTCTTTCCATATCTTTGCAGATGAGGCTGGTTAGACTAATGGCTCTATAGTTCACAAGGTCGGTTGATGGCTCCCCTTTGTGTAAGAGGATTATTGTTGCTGTTCTCCATTCTGCTGGAACAAAGCCAGTTCTCTGGTTATGGTTAAAGAGAATGTTAAGTGGGTCCACTAGATCCTGTTTTAGATTGCTTAATAAGCAACCTGGGATGTTATCTGGTGCCATTGAGGCCATGTTCTTGGCATTGGCAAGTTCAGATATGGCCTGATCTCTCTATATATATACTGGATAGATGACTGGTGTCAGGTATGCTTTGAGGTATGGCTGGTGGGGAAAGGTGGTGAAGTTTGCACCAAATCTGTCAGGTAGCAAGTTGGCAGTTTCCTCCGGTATAATATGATTGGCACCATCTACTACCCATTCAGCAGATAACTGGGAACTCCCTTTTAGATTTTAGACATAGTTAAAGAATGCCTTATGATTATCCTTACCTAGGGATGCTATTTTACCTTTGTAATTAGCTTTAGAGGACTTGTGTTGTGGTAATACAGGGTCTCCTTCTCCATAGTAAGATGGTTCATTGTATTATGTAATCTATACAAGCCCTTCAGTGAACATGTCTGGCAGGAAGTTGTCAGCAATGTCAATGCCATGGGTGGCCAGAGCTGGACATATGATATGGATCACTGAAGAGAGTGTGATATGATCTGTGCTGCCACTCACAGAGTCAAGGCCATAGCACCAAAACAAAATGCTACTGTAACATTCCTTACAGAGACAGAGGAATTTCCAGCCTCACGCAAAGGCAGAACCTCCTCCGCAGAGTTCCACAGTGTGGTGCTGGATGTCAGAGCAGAGATATATAGCCACAGGCATGTATTCCTACTTTTATTGTGTGCCACAATAGTAGCTGGTAGTCACATACCCTATGCATCTCTGTTATATAGGTACATCTGGCATCCAGGTGCAACAGATACCTGCACAAGGTATGGCCATGGTTATTTGTTAATATCAGTATTAATAGTTTTAATGATATTACCTGCAAGTGAAGCTGTGGTGCTTGGGCATACTTACACTGGATAGCATACCTCTCAACCATTCTGAATTCCTCAGTATTTACCAGTTTTGAGGGCAAAATAATGGGGTGCCACAAATTCCTGAGTGGCCCAATTAATTCCCTATTTTTTTTTTTTTTTTTTAATATACTACTTTAAATTTATGGCTGATATCACCACTCATTGCCAGGTTACAGGGGTGTGCATGATGACATCAGCTTTGTGAGGCAGTAACTGACTGCCTGTCTGCCTTTTGGAAATGTGGGAGTAGTGGGAAATTTCAAAAAATAAAAAAAATCTTCAGATGTTAACAGCTGCCACCTGCCAACTTGTGGGCAGCTTGTGGGGACTGTGGAAGTTTCACTTTAACTGCCTGGACACAGTTTTACACTTCATGTGGGATTGCTTGCTATCAACTTTCTGTGGCTGCTAACTGTGGCATGGTCCTGCAGATGCATTTGTTGTTGGGGTAAACAGGCAAAGAGGATATCTTTTTGGACTTGTAGTGGCCAGCTTGACCCCTTGACCAAGAAGAAAGTAAACTGAGTGTGAAAGGAAACATGGTGTTGATTAGCCACTGTCTTGATTCTTGGCGGGAGGGAGATGATGAGTCAGGTTTTAATTTAGGCAAGTTGCTGCAAGGGCAGTGTGTACCTGTGTGTGAGCTTGTGAGGGTGTTGGACTTGGGTTTTACATAGAGACTGAGTAGGTAGGAGTGTGTGCTGAAGATAGCCGCTATTTTTGTCAGGGTTTGTGAGAGTGTTTGGTTAGCAAACATAGTCCCCCAGATTTATCAAGCCCTGCATAGCATGCATGATTAGTTTAAGAGCACATCTAGGCAATATGGTTGCCGTGTGATCCAGGAATGAGCTCACGGCATGTGCATGTGAACTCTTAAACTAATCCTGCATGGACCGAGCTCCTGTATGCAAATTACCTCATTTGCAGGTAAAAAACATGCAAATGAGGGTAATTTGTGATCCAGGAAGCTGGCAGCTGTCTGTGCATGACTAGTGTAGTCTGCAGAAATGTACTCGGTTAGTAACCGAGTACATTTCTGAAAACTATAAAACTGAGCCATGACAGCTCCAAATAAAGGTTGTATATCATGTGTAAGGCATGCCAATGGCCAAATATATGGCCGTTGGCATGCCAAAGTGTTCAGAAAAAAAAAAAAGTTTTATTTCTTTTTGCAGATTTCGGCTGTTTAAGCATAGTGCAGCAGTGCACAAACACAATCGAGCCTGAAATAAAAAAAAAACTGGAATAAGCTTCCTAACTCAAATCACTATTTTGCAATTATACCCAATGGCAGGCAGAAGACAACATGGCCAGGGAATAATGGTTGCTAAGGGGGGAAGCTTCAGTGTGTGACATGTAGCTATGCATTAGTAGGCAATCCTATGCGAATGAGAAGTCTGATAGTGAATCACAGATTTCCCTGCAGGTTTAGCTTGCATCCAAGCATATAGGTGCATTAAACCATGGATTAAGCCCTAGAGCTAGATGACTTTACGGGGGGGGTTGTCATGTAAGATGTAAGCTTATTAGAGCCCTATGGCCAGGTTTGCTCTCAGCTAAGCAAAGCTAAGGCAGGGTGTGTGTCTAGGGCTGTCTTATCTTACACCAAGAAAACCATGGTATACACAGGTAGGATGAGCAAAAATCCTGTAAAATTTGCTAATAACGCTTATGCATCAGGTGTACAAAAAAAAAAAAAAACAGGAAATAGCAGCTCTGTTCACATCTGAGCACTGTTTGTGCAGCACGCCCCCGGGCTTAAACAGGAAGGCAATAGGAAGGGCAGCCAGCAGTAGGAAGGTAACCAAGGAGAACTAGCATAGCTGGCAGGTGAAATTTATCAAAATCAGCCAATTACACATGCAGCAGCCCAGCCCAGGCCAGAACACCACTATAAACTATGCAAACACTTTCCCCTCTGGTTTTTGCCATATACTCTACACCAATAGTGTAAACATGTGGGGAAATTTTACCTTACAAAAGCAACAAAATGATAGGGGCTGCATTTACTCTCATAAGTCAAAATGTGGAAGAGGTTGAGGGTGGTGAGGATGTGAATGTTGTCAACCAACCCACAGTGAGGAGAAGGAGAAGATTGTTCAGATGCAGAGTAACCTACCACGGACTACATGATCTGGAGATAGTGGAGCACTATAGAGTGGACAGAGACCTCCTACAGTAAATTGTTGAGCTATGCCAGCCACACCTCACACACAGAACCAACAGAGGGGAATCCATCCCAGTGGATATCAAAGCATGTCTAGGACTAAAAATACTAGCCACAGGTACCTTCCAAAGGGCAACTGGGGATATCATGGGGATCTCACAAGCATCAGTATCTAGGGTATTCCACCAGTTCCTGGATGCCATGTCAGCCCATGCCAGTGAGCACATATTCTTCCCCGCCAGTGTTGAGGTGTTAGCTAGCAATATGCATCTCTTTCACCAAATAGCAGAATACCCTGAGGTAGTGGGTGCTATAGATTGCAGGAACATATGCATCAAAGCACCACCCGGTGAGCAGGGTAGGGCCTACATCAACGGCAAGGGTTTCCCCTCCATCAACTGCCGGGTCATGTGCGATGCCCAGGGCATTATGATGAATGTGTGTGCTGGCTGCCCTGGAAGCTATCATGACTCCCACATCTGGCATCTGATGCAGCTGTTCTAGAAATTTGCCAGTTGGGACATCCCTGTCAGTCAGCTAGTGGGAGATGCTGGTTACGCACTGGAGTTATGGCTGATGACATCCATCAGAAATGCAGACACACCTGAACAACAACTCCATAATGAGGCACACGCACAGACAAGAATCATAATACAGTGTGTGTTTTGGATGGTCAAGTCACAGTTCTGGTGCCTGGACACGTCTGGTGGAGCCTTGCAGTACTTACCAGCTTCATGTACCCAAATTGTCATGGTATGTGCCATGCTACACAATATGATCTTGCAGAAACAGCTGCAGCAGGAACAGCAGGGGGCAGGGCCACACAACCCCCCACCATTGCCAAGGCCTGCACAGGCACAGAGTGACTCAGAGGAGGAACAACCTGAGCCTGCCCCAGTATGCAGAAGAAGGTGTGCCCAGTATGCCTTGGCCTTGGCAAAGAGGCAACGCATAGCACATACATTGACACAGTAGGGATCCAGGGAATGACACCTCACTCTGACTCACACATACAGTAAAAAGGATGCCAAACATGATGCTACCTGTGCTTTACCATGTATCGGGAGTGCACTATGTGCATCCGACATAGTCTTCCAGCACCATCCTCAATACTGCCACAAGGTAAGTCACTCTTCCTACCAATCGCCGAATGGAGTAGCATATGTAGTTACTTGTATCTATGGAATAGATGCGATCACGCAAGGAGATTGAGTGACTAAATGGGATTCCAGCAGATAGTAGACACCTCTAGTGGCAGCATGAGATCTGTAACAAATACTGGTGTCACCATAGTAGTCAGTACTAGACAAGGTAACAAAACCCACTGCAGGAAATGTGCTGGGACACATGGGTGTTCCTATGACACACACTTGCCAGTCAGGGAGGCACTTATACCCAACAATAGTGTCAGCCAGCATGACAGCTGTAGACAAACATAAACAAAGGCAGTGCTAAGGCCTCTGATTGATGGCTATGGAGAACATCCCACCCCAGATCTACACAGACACACTACAACAGGTCAGGCAGTGGGATGTTAGTTCAGATGGGTAAGAAGTCAGAAATTTATATGGAGGTCAACCAGACCAAAGAGCTGTAGTACACTGATATGCCTCTAGTCAGCATGATTGGTTAGGATACAGAATGAAATGGAGCACCTGACATACCAGTACAGTCATAGCAAATGTGTACAAGTGTCAGGCATGCCCCCCCAATCCTGTGGAGAAATTTACAGTCAGGTATGCTACCCCCCAATCCTATATAGACATGTAGTGACAATCAGATATGCCCCCCACAATCCTATTTAGAAATGTAGTAACAGTCAGGTATGCCCTCCCATTCCTATGTAGAAATGGAGTAACAGTCAGGTGATCCCCCCTTATGATGTAGGCATGTAGTAACATGTATGTGTAGGTATAATACCAGTGGAGCATAGATGACCTGACCTGGCAAAGGTAGCAGGTTAGATTGTAGCATTTGTACAATTGCAGATATGCATGTGTTAGTTTGGTGTGTGCTGCATATTGTGTGAGCATGGTCAGTATGTATGCATGTCGAATTGTGACCTGGTGGCCATTGCCCACAAGTGATGATGACAGGCCAAGTCCACACAACCACAGTGCCAAAGACAATTACCCCCAGTATAACACATGCTAGCAGTAAGCACATGTAAATGTATGGTGGTAATATGTGTCACCATTGGAAAGATGGATGTGGCATGACTGTTGGCCCAGATATACAAGCAGTACACAGGGAAAGGTACCCCAGGCATACAGTGTATAGTGTGTAAGTGTGAATTGGACACACCCTTGGAACTGTACATACAGGTATGCATCTCAGTATCTGGCCTTGTAGTAGGGAATGCCGATGTTGTCTGGTTGAGCACTTGCAGATCACAAAGGTGATAGGACCGATGTATTGGGAAATGGCTGATGTCCCTGCACAAGCCAGCATAACTGGAATGCCCCATGCATATCTATGAGTCAGATGCAAGTAGTGTCCATCGCACACATGCACCCAGATCACCCAAACACCAACTACAGGGACATCTGTGGTCATATCCCTGCTGTTGGGAGGAGTACAATATGACCCCCACAAGTGTATGGCAATAGCAAAAGAATGCAGCATGCAGTGCAAGTGTCCCATGCTGATGTGTCCCTAGCTATAAGACGCACCTTGCCACCATACACTCCACCTGATCAATACCAATAGAAAGTATTGGCATGAACACCTAGCACACCTATCCTGTCACCCCAGGGGAATATACTGTATGGCAGTCTGGGACTGTAGGACTGACAGTATGCAATGGCCTATTACAGCTGGCCTGCATCACCACCAAATAGCCTGCATGCCTCTGCCAAGGTCTGTATCTCACCCATACTGCCAATGTATGCTATGTAATGGACCCCCCAAATAACAACATAACACACTCCACACAAGCCATATGCAAGGCCATGTGGACAAACCACAGTAACATGTCCACCATGTCCCACTGCATGAACTGTTGACCAACAACAAAACACAGTGGTTATGAGGTGATAACTATAAGGCAGGTATCAGCAAATGTATGCATAATGTATGGATGAGGATAGAATAATCAAGGAGTGGGGGTGGGAGCATGGGCAACATGGAATATGCAAGGTCTGACAAACAAAGCCTTGGTCACATACTATCCCTGGCTGCAAACACAATAATGGGTGGCTACAAACCTGCCTATACAACACAATAGGGATAGTTCCCTAACATATGAGCCTTGCCTCTGGGTAACCTCTGTGAATCTGTACAGTTGTGAGGTACTGCCATAGCAAGATAAGGCCATACTGTCATGTCAATGGATGTACAAGTATGGGATCCTCTGCCAGCATGGTACCAAGGTGCTGAACTTGATACACAAACCCAGCAGCAAGTGTCTGCAGCTCATCCCTCAGAATGCCATAACCTTCCATAAATATGTAGGTGTCTGACCACAATACTGGACACAGCTGCATTCACCCTGTGTTCCTCAGTATATCACTGTGAGCAAAATTGTCCACCTGACAGTACTTGAAGACATAAAACATCACAGTGCATAACAGTACACATGTCTGAATATCTCTGCTAACACCAGTACCATGTAGCAGAAGCAGCACAGACACAATCACCTACAGTACACACTATCCCCTGCACAGTTTGATCCCATATTGCCAAATGATCAACAGATATCCTGCAGAAACAGTTTGCTACCCATGAGTGTAGAACACAAAGGTCAGCACTGGATTACAAACTACCTAGAATGGATCCACACATTCAATACAGAAGGGCATACTGGGCATTCTCACACACACACAGAAATTAAGGCAGTGTCAGGCAACAACATACTGAAAGGTCATACTGGGCATGCTCACATACTTAAACAAAATAAGCCCATTTCTGCCAACAACAGTGGACTATACATATTTGACAGGTGCAGATGCTAGTGCATACAGCCCTCAGTATGCACCAGTTATGACTTGCACACACATTGCATAGGAATACACGCATATATTCAAGGACAACACACAATAATATGCCACAAGTACACATACAGAGATGTGTGGAAGACAGTGACAGTGACAAAGAGCCTACCATCATCAGACCTCTCCCACAAAGCACACAGCCAAATGGCAACAACCACAGGAAGTGTAAATGTCAATCACCATAGAAAGTGACCACCGGTATCACTCAGCATTAGACTGTCTGGTGCAAGTGCTAGCTGTGCAACATGACTGTACAAGCCAGTAGTCATCTAGCATTTGTATACACATACTTGTGAAACTTAAACCTGCATGTGCCTGACTGTGGTGTGTCTAACTGTAGATGAATGGGTTATGGCCCATGCACACACACTGGCCTCCCTATGGCCCTATTATGATAAGGCTGGTGATATCATTCACATTGGAATACACCTTTGGGAAAAAATAGCCCAGTAATCCGTGTGGCGCATGCTATAACTGCGTAATGCTGTAGTGTGATAAGCTAGGTAGGTAGGTGTTCTATTTCCAGACATGGCAAGCTTGGATGTGTGTGTGTGTGTGTGTGTGTGTGTGTGTGTGTGTGTGTGTGTGTGTGTGTGTGTGTGTGTGTGTGTGTATCTGTGTTTCTTTCTCAGGGTAGTGAGCAATGCTTTTGAGACCATTCACAGGCACTGCAACCTCCATTGCCTGACTTTGGCAAGTCTGCTGATGTCATCAACTATGAAATACACCTTTGGGGAAGGAATAGCCCAGTAATCAGAGTGGCACATGCTATAACTGTGTAATTCTGTAGTGTGATGAACTAGATAGGTAGGAGTTTATTCTGAGACATGGCAAGTGTGTGTGTGTGTGTGTGTGTGTGTGTGTGTGTGTGTGTGTGTGTGTGTGTGTGTGTGTGTGTGTGTGTGTGTGTATGTTCGTCAGTCATATCCTGTGTGGATGTGGTTGTGAGTGTGTAACAACTGGGCTTGTTGAGGAGTGGGTTTGTTGTTTTCCTATATGGTGGCCATATTATATGTCATCATGTCCACCTCACGAGGATTACAGATGTCAATCAGCCGGGAGACTGTGGTGGCAAGCCATACCCCTACATGTTATACAAGGCCTGGTGAACAAAGTAAGCAACCCTAATGTTACCCAGACTACACTCTGGACCCATGTCTCATACACAAACACACTTGCCTAGGAAACTACTGCTATGTTGCTAGTACCCTTCATATTGTTGATAGATAGTAAGTATGGTGTGATTGCAGTGGTCTACAGAGGGCATGGCACCCTGTCCATTAGTACAATAGGCACATAATTGCAGACAATGCCCCTTCACTATGTTTCCCACTGGACACCTGCAATATATGTGGTGCCATCAAATGTGATCCACAAAAAACAGACAATGACTTACACACATGCCCTGTATGGACAGATGCCACTGACACCAGGGAATACCTGTATAATGCTATCAATGCAGGTGAAATGTCAACCTGTTGTCTATTAGCAGGTCCTGCCACAACAGTCCAGGATTGGCACATCTAATGATAAAAATCTGTTTACACAACAAGGGCCAGGCAACCCAGGTAGACTTACACATGTCACTGTACATTAATGTGGGGCATGTGTACATCCTAGACAATGTCCATGTCATGGACTATTGGGCACAGACATGGCAAGCATTGCACAGCACTGGCCACACACAATAGTAACCCAGGTGACTGGATGGTTAATACAATACCCATCTGTGTCGGACATTGCAGACACTACACCCCTGAACCACACTGCAGACCATTGTCATGTGGCCTGATGCCAAGGTATACCCCTCACTCAGCCTTGTACAGCCATCTTGCAGAGCCAAACACTACACACCCATGAAGCAATGCACACATGCACGTCAGTACTGACACCTTGTGTCTTTGTGGGGAGTATGATGTTTCCAACCAAATTCACATCCAGTAGAACTCCCATTGACATACTGAAGCATGCTGACTGATGTCTGACATGTTCACATAAACTTTGCCCATAGAACCTCAGGATAACCCCTTTGGTGCATGTGATACCTGTGCATTACTGTACTCTGACAAACTAAGTAGGTAGGAAGTGTATTTGTGACCCTGCCTAATTGCGGCAATGTGTATGAGTCCCTTAGAGAGTGTGGCTGTGTTGACACTGACACCTGTTCATGTGGACATGCATGTGTGCTATACCTAATGTATTTATACTATATCACTGTTGCAGATGTCACTCACCAGCACATAGATGTTTTGACAGCTCACCAACCTGTCAGCTATTTGGCACATGCAATAACTGTATGCACATGTAATAGTAATGCATAATCAGTCAGGGGTTTGAACCCCTGTCATGGTAAGTGTGTGACACCAACATGCTTAGGTTTTACTATCCCACCCCTTCTCTGATGTACTTTGTCTCTGTCTGCCCCTCCCACACACTCTCTGGTGGATGTGGAAATGTACACCTGCTTAGCTTAGGCAGCAGCTTGTGTTTTGTAAGTGATGGTCATGATCAGCTGATGGCCTCTGCACCAATTGCATTCCTCTTTTAGCTGATTGAATGTGGAATAGCTGTGGTATAATTCCCATAGCCAATTGCATGGAAATACAATACAATATCTAGGAACATCATGTTGGTGTTGGGTCATGACAGTCACTGTGAGTGGAACCTTGATCTGGTGTTTAGCAAACAGCATCACAGATGAAATCTGGATTTACCTCAAACAACATACGCTGTGGAAAAAAGCCTAAAGACAGGAGGGTGATGTGCCAGACATGACTACAGCATATACGTGTAGCTATGCTTCATTTAGACTATTGTCAGTTTAACAGGTTGTGTGTGGTAATGGCTAGTCTGCATGTTTTAATAACTGTCATGACAGTGCTATGATTGTAAGGAAACCACCGTCAGTAGAGTTATCTGTGGACTGGTCAGTGTGTGGAACCACTTGTTTCTTGTGTTACGCACAGAAAACCTATCTGAGAACTGCAGAAGCATAGTGTGAGGATTGCAGTCAGTACATGGTGACAGCCATGAGAGTTACTGACGTCATATCCCTGATTGGACATATGTCACATAAAACAGTGGTATAACAGTAAATGTCTGAGGTTATCACAGTGACATGCCAATATTGTGCCAGTGTTCATAGCTGCAGTCACAAGTCAGTTACCCTTTGCACAGATGTCATAAAGTATATATGCATTTGTTCTGCTTGCTCTGCAACTGTGTGAAATCTGGTGTCTTCGGTTAATGGGAATATCTATGAATGCTGTTATAACTAATCCTGAATGCTGTTGACTATTACTAAGCCATATCTGTCTTATAACTGCAATATCATAGGTCGTATGGGATTGCCAGTCCCAGTGGACCCACCTGTCCCACCTCAGCTGGCCATGGCACTGGCCAACAGCATGTCTGAGGCCCAGTCTGGGACCTCCTCCTCTGTTGGCCCTGCACCACCTTAGGGTGCAACCATTGCAGGGGATGGGGCTTGCCTCCCTCGGAGTGGGGATGGAGAGGAACCTGTCTCCCATCATCATGTCCGGCCCATGTTGCGTAGTGAGCTCGACAAGGAAGTTCGAGACCAGCTATGCCAGCATGAGGGCCAGCTGGTGCAATTAAGAGGGTGAGCCTGGCCCTCCTACACAGCCGCAAGCACAGCCACCTTTGAGGCTGTGAAGGTGCAGTGGTGACTGCCCATGGGTGGGGACCTCAGTCCCATTGTTTCCATTCGGGGGCTAATGGACTTGCAACTTCCAAACATCCTCCCCGTCCAAGATGTTTCCCCCCACATGTGTCATATACCACCCCTGTATGCTGTCTGTCTTGTCTGTCATCCTACCCAACCTATCCTCCCCGAGCATACCTACTCTCCTTCTCCAACATTCCACTCTCATCTTAAAAAAAAAAAAAAAAAAAGGGCAATCTGTTCCTAAAAAAAAAAAAAATCACACCCCATACATTGCTGTCCATTTCACACATGTGTCCACTGGACACATGTAATCTGGTCTAATTGGCATCATGACATATTATTGTTGTCCTCACCCCTCTCTCAGGGGTTGTAGAGTCCAAATGTACCTCCAAATTTGTTGCATATGCACAGCTGTTGCTGGAGAAGAAATGGGAAGCTATGGACCTTCCCTACACCCTTCCTGCACATCTCTAGCTATCTTGCCTGCTGTCTTTCCCTCTTTGTGCCCCTTTTACACCACTTTCCTATCATCCCTTTTTTCTTTTCTTTTAAAGAAATTAGTGCAGAGGTAAGTGGGAGTAAACACTTTTAAGCAGCAGTAAGCAGGTCTAAGCCTGTTTGTGTGGGGGTAAGCACTGCCTACACAAGTTAAGCAATTTAGAAGCTCACTGTGTGTAAGAAACTGTAACCGGAAGTTAGCAGTGCTTACCATCGCACAAACCTGCACAAACTCGCTCACAACTGCTTAAATGTGTCTTAATCACTCTGCATCCAACAGCCGTTGTTCTGCCCAGCAACAGAAAAAACAACCTCTGCAAGGCTCATATCCAGGACCCTGCATACCACAGCCAATCTGATTTACCACGACACCATGGAAGATATACATAGCCCTGATGTTTTCACGAACATAGCATACAGCAATATAATTCAACAGTACAGGGTATGTACTTATACATGTAGATGTAATAGATGTATACCTCTCTCACTATTATATCTATATATCTATATATATAAATATCTACATATATATATATATATATATATATATATATATATATATATATATATATATATGTATGTATATATATATATATATAGTATAAAGTATTGAACTGTAGTGGGACTTGATCTGATCAGATGTGTGTCATATTAAAACCAAAAGTATTAAATATTACCCAACTAGGTCTATTAATGTTGGAAAGTAGTTTGTTATTTTTTTTACCGATTTCATTTGACTAAGCCCGAGGTATGTTCCTCGACCTCCACTCTACTATTTCCTCTGGTGCACCCTCCTAGCACTGGCCATACATTCATCTCTTTGTTATGCAACCACATTGTTTCTCTCCCGATTACTCCCCCTGCCCCCCCTTTCACACTTACCTCCACAGGGCGGTCTGACTAAATCCGGTCCATCCAACCCTGACATGCCTCGATCCATAATTTCATACACATTGCTCCCTGCAAACCCCACCCGCATGTCCACATTAACCATCCATCCTCTGTGTGCTAGGCCAGCCTCTTCACACCTCTACACATTGACCTCTCTCTGCTGCTAGGGACCCAACATGGATGTTTACTCGACCTAAGCATATTCAGGCTTCCCTACATCCAAGTCCACATTACACACATACAATCTCTACCTTTGGAGACACGAGTCAACCCAAATAATCCATTTGTATTTGTGGGTTGTCACATTTGGGATGATTGTTATTTATTTGGCTACATGTAAATCCTGCACTTCGTTCTATGTAGGAAAAACTATTCGTAAGCTGAAAGATCGTGTTATTGATCATAATTCAGAAATCAGATGGTGTTGTGAAAATAATGCACTATATAAGCATATCAATATTCATGGCTCTGAACATTCTTTTAAGTTTAGAGTTATTGATTTTAATTGTCCTAGTGCCAGAGGTGGAGATTTGAATAATCGCCTTGAGACTAAGGAATTTGAATGGATTTTAAGACTAGCTGCTGATTCATATCCAGGAATTAACAACAAAGTTAGTTTAAAACCAATTTTAACTAGATTACGTAATATTATTAATTGATTTTTTTAAAGTTTTTTTAAAGTTTTATTATGTTGTTTGCACTTTAAGACTTGTTCGTCACGTGATTCTTGGCTGCTAATCATGTGACTTCTAGACCTGTATATAAGCTTTTAGTATGCAGACTTGATTGTATTAGTATTGAAGAAGGGTTCTGCCTGAAAGCTTTGCTTTGTTATTAAAGGTGTTTTTTCCTACAAGTTTGTGTTACTTGCTCCACATTTTGCAGCTGGTTTTTTGGTCTACATTTGGGATGAACCTGTCTTGGTTTCAAGATTAGACTTGGCGAGTCAACAGTATTTATCCCACTGGTAGTATCTGGCCACCAGTATGAAAATCAGTGATATTTTCCCACCCCTACCCAGCCTCATTTCCCAGTTCACAATTGTATAGTCACAACCAACTAAGTAAAAATAAAAATAGATTCCAAACTGCATGTAGGATAATACTCTCACAAATTTATTAAGAACAAACACCATATATAAGCGCTTTCATCTCACAATGAGACTTCATCAGATACAACTATAACAGTGCTACACCTACTATATATAATGTCTTAATGACCTTAATTAATTATACAATTAAACCATTTTTAAAAACATTTTTAATGACATGTTTAAAGCAGTAGTATCACCTAACTTTTTTTTAAAAGCACATAATATCATTTTATATCATAAACTTTGTATACAATATAATACAATGCAAAAAAAAAATTGTAATTTTATAATTATGTATCAAACGTGTGTTTAAAAATGTGTTGAATAAACATAGATAGATACAATTTCTCCCTTCGAAGATATAAAAACAGATTTACAATAAATTGATAATAGATTTATAAAAGATCTGTGATGAGATAGAACAAAATGTAGCTAAAGATGAAGGAAATATGCAAAACATATTGTAACAAATATGTTAGACTTTTGCTGCCTTTTCAATAAGTGTAGGCTTAATACTAATGTACTCATTAAGACCTGGGGGATAATTGGCCTTAAGTCTCAGTTGCCATCTTAATTCCCTATTTAGTAATAAATTCATTAAATCACCCCCCCTGTTGTTATTTTTAACCAAGTCAATAATACCAAATTTAAAACAGTAATACCAAATTTGGACAGGAAACCGAATGTTTGTATAGGGCACTGGTATCTTTTTTAATTCTAATGTCATAAAATTTTTCATATATTCTATCTTTTAGTGCCCTTTCGGTTTTCCCTATATAAAATGATGAACAGTGTGTACAAATAGCCATGTATACCAACATTCTGCTATAACAATTACCTTTACAAAATTTGACAACACTGTCCAAACCATTATTCAATTTTACAGATTCTTCCTTAAATATGTGTGAACATTGTGCACATCTACCACAGGAGCTAGTTGCCTTTTTGCTATTCACATTCTTATCAGCTATTTCAAAAAATCTTTTGAAATTCATTCCTGTCCTATAAATAAAGTGTGGTTTATTTCCTATCACTTCATATAATTCCTTATTGGTTTTTAATATACACCAATTGGCTTCCACTATTTGTGTAAAAAAATCAGAAAACATATTAAATTCAGTAATACATGCCCCCTGATAATTTTTTGTTGTTGTTGTTACTTTATCAGATTCTCCCACTATTTTAAAGGGTTCACCTAATAAGGCTTTGTATTTGGTACCCCAGCCATTGTAAACTTCTTCCAGTACTTTATCAACTAGGTCCCTGAGGTATCCTCTCTCAATAAACCTTTCACCAAAAAAAATAAATTCTTCAAATAAGTCAGAGAACTCAGAGGTCATCCTAGCCAACCTGACAGCTTGGCCCTTAATCAGACTCCTTTTCTGGTGAAAAGGATGAGAACTATTGTGGTGCAAGTAACTATTACACCATGTGGCCTTACGAAAAATTCTGGACTTGAAACCAAATTGTGTTTTATAAATAGTGATGTCCAAATAATTAATACTATAATCATCGACAACGTGTGTGAAAGAAAGAAACTTAGTAGTTTTATTCAAATAATCAATGCATTCAGTTATACTTTCCTTAGTGCCATCCCAAATAACAAACATATCATCCAAAAATCTTAGGTAGCACTTCATATGTTCCTTATCAATGCTATTTAACACGAATCTTTCCTCCCATTCCAACATATCTAAATTAGCAGAAATGGGGGCACAAGCTGTCCCCATTGCTACTCCACTAGTTTGTTGGTAATATTCACCTTGGAAGACTATATAATTATTGTCCAACACCACTTCCATTAATTCCAGAATTAATAACTTCTGATCATAAGGTAAGTCCAAATGTTTATGGATATTTTCCTCAAACAATTCATGTCCCTCAATCCGTGGTATACAAGTGAATAAATTCTTAACATCAATAGTTAAAAATATACAGCTTTCTGACCACAATCCTTTATTTAATTTAGTAAGAAATTCCCAAGAATCTTTAATTAAATGTTCCATCCCAGTTACAATATTTTTAGTGAGACTGTCTATATACACTGCTAATGGATGTGTTTTAGAATTACTGGATGATACAATGGGTCTAAACGGGGGCTCAGATATAGATTTATGTACCTTAGGTACCCCAAAAAACTGAGGAATAATTGGATATGTTTGTTACAAAAAATTATATGTTGATTTATCAACTCTATTTTCCAAAAGATATTCCTCCAATAGGGAATCAATTCTACTGTATGCAATTTGTATCTCATTATATGAAGCCAAAGAATATGTAGTTGAATCCAACAAAATGTTAGTTAGGGAATTATTATATTCTTCATTATCAAATAGTACAACCCCCCCACCCTTATCCGGTTTCATGATTCTAATTTCTTTCTGTGTTTTTAATTCCCTAAGCAACTTCTCTTCCTCCTTGCTTAAGTTATGATATTCCATTTTTCTTTTATTTTTTTATATAAGTATCATAAATTTATTTCGTAACAATATTTTTGAAAGTAATAAGTGCTGGATGCAGGGGTGGGTTGTATGTACTATGCCTCACTAGTCCTCTATTAGTGCAAGCATTATCTCCCGAGGCCTTCTTATATATCAAGCCAAGGTTTAATTTTCTAAGATATAATTTAAAATGTGTTAAAATATGAGCCAAATCACCATACTGTGATTTGACAAGCTTGAAACCTTTAGAAAATAAATTAAAATAGTTCTTTTCCAAGGCAATAGAGGTATAGTTGAAAATTTTAAAACCTTTATATTTGGAAACTATACCGTCAGCATGTGTAATAATATTTATCTGTTCTTCTTCCCCACAGTTTTCCATCCATAATTGTTCCCATATGAACTTGTTGGGTAACCTGAGTCGGATATGGGTCTGGTTTTGTTTGCCAGACGTTCTGACCTCCTGGGGACTAAAAAATGTTCATGTGGTTCAGAAAAATAATCAAGTTCATCTAAAACTCTATTAGGAATACTGTTACTATAATTATTTCTGCCTTGGAATTTAGTTCTTTGTGCATCATTAGATTCATCTTTATCAAATTGCATAGGAAGAAACAATTCCTGCATATTTTTTCTGGTTTTAAAATTATTAAGAGGTCCAGGATACATTTTACCCCTAGTATATTGTTCCTTGTCCCTCATAAACTTTTTCTGTTTCCTAGAAAAAACCTTGTCAATCCTATCATCTGTTTTTTTCAAAACTCTGTTGTACAAATATTTGTATTCCTCAAACAACAAATCTTTCAGAATATCGTCATTTAGTTTGTTTAAATCTACTAACAAAACATTCATCTGTGTTTCATTATATTTAATCAGTTTTAAAATCAAACCAAGTCCACACTCATCAAAAAAATCATGAAAATCCTTTAAAACCACATCAGTATCTAACACATCAAAGGGATATTTAAAAAATCTAAGTCCCTGAGGAACTATTTTGTGACTTACACAGCAATGCAAATATCTGTTGTCAATTTGTAAGCTTTTGTATTTAAACAGTTGTTTTTCAAATAAATAAATTAAATCTTTTAGCGTAGGAGCATTTGTTTCATTTAAATCATGTCCAGCCAAATTGCCTTCTAAATGCTTAACAGAAAAGGATGCATTAAATTCAATTTTTTTGTCCAACACATCTCTAAAACAAAAGGAATGTTCACTGTTTTCATTATTATGTGTTGCTGATGCTGTACCATCAATATTAATGGCTGTCTCTCTAGTACATTTATCAGTGTGGTTAACAGTATCTTTAGGTTTAGAATTCGTGTGTTGTACCACACGATCCTGTCATTCCACTGCATTAGTTTGCCCATTAAATCCACTCGATGGTGATAAAAACACACCTCCATCCTTACTTCGATTATTTTGTTCGCTTGGTTCGCTTTCCTTTGCATTCGTCTTACTACCACCATAACTCACCATTCTGGAGCATGGAGATGACGTTAGAAACTGCGCCGAACCAGGTATAGAGCAATTGCGTGTGGAAATAGCTCCATCTACTGGCTTGGTTTGGCTGAACAAGTCAATAAGCCTAGTTAAATCACATCTTAAAGTTGCCAGTTCTTCACGTACTTTTGTAACCTCTTGCTGTGTCCTAATGAAACTATCAGGACTGAACAAATTGTCTTGACCAATAATAGTCGAATCACCAGGAGAACCTTCCATAGTAGGTAGCACCGAAAGTTTATAAGTTCCTCAGCAATCCTCCAGGCAGTAACAGGAACCACTCCAAAGAACCAAAATCACACTTGTATAGTCACAACCAACTAAGTAAAAATAAAAATAGATTCCAAACTGCATGTAGGATAATACTTTCATGACTTTATTAAGAACAAACACCATATATAAGCGCTTTCATCTCACAATGAGACTTCATCAGATACAACTATAACAGTGCTACACCTACTATATATAATGTCTTAATGACCTTAATTAATTATACAATTAAACCATTTTAAAAACATTTTTAATGACATTTTTAAAGCAGTAGTATCACCTAACTTTTTTTAAAAGCACATAATATCATTTTATGTCATAAACTTTGTATACAATATAATACAATACAAAACAAATTTGTAATTTTATAATTATGTATCAAACGTGTGTTTAAAAATGTGTTGAATAAACATAGATAGATAAAATTTCTCTCTTCGAAGATATAAAAACAGATTTACAATAAATTGATAATAGATTTATAAAAGATCTGTGATAAGATAGAACAAAATGTAGCTAAAGATGAAGGAAATATGCAAAACATATTGTAACAAATATGTTAGACTTTTGCTGCCTTTTCAATAAATGTAGGCTTAATACTAATGTACTCATTAAGACCTGGGGGATAATTGGCCTTAAGTCTCAGTTGCCATCTTAATTCCCTATTTAGTAATAAATTCTTTAAATCACCCCCGGTGTTATTTTTAAGCAAGTCAGTAATACCAAATTTAAAACTAAAAGATGGACAGGAAACTGAATGTTTGTATAGGGCACTGGTATCTTTTTTGATTCTAATGTCATAAAAATGTTCAAATATTCTATCTTTTAGTGCCCTTTCGGTTTTCCCTATATAAAATGATGAACAGTGTGTACAAATAGCCATGTATACCAACATTCTGCTATAACAATTACCTTTACAAAATTTGACAACACTGTCCAAACCATTATTCAATTTTACAGATTCTTCCTTAAATATGTATGAACATTGTGCACATCTACCACAGGAGCTAGTTGCCTTTTTGCTATTCACATTCTTATCAGCTATTTCAAAAAATCTTTTGAAATTCATTCCTGTCCTATAAATAAAGTGTGGTTTATTTCCTATCACTTCATATAATTCCTTATTCGTTTTTAATATACACCAATTGGCTTCTACTATTTGTGTAAAAAAATCAGAAAACATATTAAATTCAGTAATACATGCCCCCTGATAATTTTTTGTTGTTGTTGTTACTTTATCAGATTCTCCCACTGTTTTAAAGGGTTCACCTAATAAGGCTTTGTATTTGGTACCCCAGCCATTGTAAACTTCTTCCAGTACTTTACCAACTAGGTCCCAGGGGTATCCTCTCTCAATAAACCTTTCACCAAGAAAAATAAATTCTTCAAATAAGTCAGAGAACTCAGAGGTCATCCTAGCCATCCTGACAGCTTGGCCCTTAATCAGACTCCTTTTCTGGTGAAAAGGATGAGAACTATTGTGGTGCAAGTAACTATTACACCATGTGGCCTTACGAAAAATTCTGGACTTGAAACCAAATTGTGTTTTATAAATAGTGATGTCCAAATAATTAATACCATAATCATCGACAACGTGTGTGAAAGAAAGAAACTTAGTAGTTTTATTCAAATAATCAATGAATTCAGTTATACTTTCCTTAGTGCCATCCCAAATAACAAACATATCATCCAAAAATCTTAGGTAGCACTTCATATGTTCCTTATAAATGCTGTTTAACACGAATCTTTCCTCCCATTCCAACATATCTAAATTAGCAAAAATGGGGGCACAAGCTGCCCCCATTGCTACTCCACTAGTTTGTTGGTAATATTCACCTTGGAAGACTATATAATTATTGTCCAACACCACTTCCATTAATTCCAGAATTAATAACTTCTGATCGTAAGGTAAGTCCAAATGTTTTGGATACTTTCCTCAAAAAATTCATGTCCCTCAATCCGTGGTATACAAGTGAATAAATTCTTAACATCAATAGTTAAAAATATACAGCTTTCTGACCACAATCCTTTATTTAATTTACTAAGAAATTCCCAAGAATCTTTAATTAAATGTTCCATCCCAGTTACAATATTTTTAGTGAGACTGTCTATATACACTGCTAATGGATGTGTTTTAGAATTACTGGCTGATACGATGGGTCTAAATGGGGGCTCAGATATAGATTTATGTACCTTAGGTACCCCAAAAAACTGAGGAATAATTGGATATGTTTGTTTCAAAAAATTATATGTTGATTTATCAACTCTATTTTCCAAAAGATATTCCTCCAATAGGGAATCAATTCTACTGTATGCGATTTGTATCTCATTATATGAAACCAAAGAATATGTAGTTGAATCCAACAAAATGTTAGTTAGGGAATTATTATATTCTTCATTATCAAATAGATTTTTTGAAATAGCTGATAAGAATGTGAATAGCAAAAAGGCAACTAGCTCCTGTGGTAGATGTGCACAATGTTCACACATATTTAAGGAAGAATCTGTAAAATTGAATAATGGTTTGGACAGTGTTGTCAAATTTTGTAAAGGTAATTGTTATAGCAGAATGTTGGTATACATGGCTATTTGTACACACTGTTCATCATTTTATATAGGGAAACCGAAAGGGCACTAAAAGATAAAATATATGAACATTTTTATGACATTAGAATTAATTAACTTGGTTAAAAATAACAACGGGGGGGGGATGATTTAAAGAATTTATTACTAAATAGGGAATTAAGATGGCAACTGAGACTTAATGCCAATTATCCCCCAGGTCTTAATGAGTACATTAGTTTTAAGCCTACACTTATTGAAAAGGCAGCAAAAGTCTAACATATTTGTTACAATATGTTTTGCATATTTCCTTCATCTTTAGCTACATTTTGTTCTATCTTATCACAGATCTTTTATAAATCTATTATCAATTTATTGTAAATCTGTTTTTATATCTTCGAAGGGAGAAATTTTATCTATCTATGTTTATTCAACACATTTTTAAACACACGTTCGATACATAATTATAAAATTACAAAATTTTTTTTGCATTGTATTATATTGTATACAAAGTTTATGATATAAAATGATATTATGTGCTTTTAAAAAAAGTTAGGTGATACTACTGCTTTAAAAATGTCTTTAAAAATGTTTTAAAAAATGGTTTAATTGTATAATTAATTAAGGTCATTAAGACATTATATATAGTAGGTGTAGCACTGTTATAGTTGTATCTGATGAAGTCTCATTGTGAGATGAAAGCAATTGACCTAGGTTTCATCCAAAGTGGACGAAACCTAGGTCAGTGGTGGAGAACCGGTGTTTTACTGTGATTTCAGTTTTTGTGGTGCTTGTGCAATAAAGTACTGTGGTGGTTGAGCTCCGGCCTCTTTGGATTATTTTTTTATTATCCTACATGCAGTTTGGAATCTATTTTTATTTTTATTCATTTCCCAGTTCCACTTAACTGACGATCCAGGCTTGACCTTCTGAGCATGTAGCATGCCCCCTCAACATGCACTCATCTGTTGGTTTCCTGTTATCTTCTAGGTATACGAGGTGCACACAACCCCAGTTGGCACATGACTCCTAAAAGGTTAGGTTCCAGGTATACGTGATGGACACGTCCCCTGTACACACATGACACTACAGGTTTCTCTCTGTTTTACCTTTGTAATGATAATGAAGATGCACACAGCACCTTGCAGGACTAACGGTCAGCTTTATCACTGGACAGGAACTGTTTGGCTAATTTAAATAAACAGCTCAAAATAATGTATGTAAATTATGTGTAAATGGTTGCTTGTATTACTGAAACATGTCTTTCTGAATAAGTCTTGATATTAAATAAGACAAAAATGCTAAATAATACACGAGTTGCCATTGTTTTCCTTTTATTTCCTTCTGAATGCTTTTCTGTCACAAAGTTCATTCTTAGTTATATACAGATATATATCTATAGATATAATAGAGCACATAACAAAGACATATATGACCACAGGCACCATTAATGAGGGTGAGGGGGCTCAAGCAACATACATCTTGCACATGTCAATATTCTACCCCCCCAGCCAAACAGATCTGCCCTGAAATACAATACCAACTGGTGCAAATGCCATGACCAGGACCTGACAATACATGGCCACAAGATGTTAACAGTAAGCCATGCCACCTGTATGATGTGAGGTTGGTATCGATAACATATACAGTACAGTCTGGCTACCATAGTTAATGTACAATGTGGAAGCAATAAAACATTCCTAAGATACATATACACAGACACAGGTATGCAGATACATATATGTCTAAATATATATATATATATATATATATATATATATATATATATATATATATATATATAGATAAATATATGTACATATATATAGACATGTATGCAACTACACATACACACACAGAGGTATGTCTAGGAAGATGCATTATTAGAGGGTGCACACTACACTGAACAGCCAGTATCCCTACAGTTGCAACCTCACCAGATGGACAGTGTATGAGTCACAAATACAAAAGACAATTGCTGCCTGAAACATATACTCACAGAGGAGTCAAAGGATGTGGCACAACAGACAGGTTTGCATACGTTTTAAAGGTTTATTAGTGTACTAATACATTTGCATATGCCATGTCATATAACTGTTAGACTTTGAAATACACGCAAAGACATTAATGAAACCCTCAAACAGATCATTTATTACAGTAATCTGAAAGCATAACATATGTTGGTGTCCACGCCAAGGCCTTCAAGTAATACAACAGGAAAGACAGACTGGGCCACAAGATAACAATTAATCAACAGGTAGTAATGCTATACAGGCCAGAAGCCTCTAACTACACTCTGTACTCAATCCCTAGGTGGAAAACACCTAGGTTGACACAATGGGATGTATCTGTTACATAACAATGCATAACTGAAATCATCACAATTGCCCTGACAAACAGGGTAGGCTACATGGCAGTAATCAGTAGGGCAGCAATGTTCACAAGGTGAAATGTATGGTAATGTACAGCCACATGCCTTAAGTCAGCTTACTACTGTTATACCTCACATGTTGTAACACCATAGGTTAATTATGGTGCTCCTACCCCCATAGACTGACTTACAGGAGCATATAACGATATTACATACACTGACCTCTAGACTGCAGAGGGGCACACATGTGTTGTGCAGATGAAGCCCACATATATATGGTGCATATGTTCTGTACACCATTATTCATTGACATCGTACCTGATAACAAGCCAGTCACATAGACTGCTGGACATGCTGTGTATAGTATTGACTTTTACTGAGGACATGACTTGGACAGTCAGTGGTTGTGTGTACAGTACTGTGGTCTGTGTACATAGGGCAGGAGTATGCAACCTTTAGTATCCCAGGAGTCATGTCTGTCCCCTCTTCCACCAAAGTAAAGTCATTGGGAGCCATAACAGCTATTTGACCCCTAAAATGAAGATAACACTGCATATAAGGTTTCAAATATTGTTATACTATATATGACAGAACTAAGTGTATCAAAGCAATACTTAACATCTGCCCATAATTGTGTTCCTGTGTTGGCCCTGGTTGATCTCTGTGTGTGTTTGTGTGTGGGTGTGTATGTGGGTGGGTGGTGCAGTACAGTGTCCATTAATCCTCAGAGGTACATGGAGTCACTACAGCAGGATGTAAGAGTCCCATGTGGCTCCAGAGCTGCAGGTGGCAGACCCCTGAGTTAGGAATTTGATGACAGTCTGTGTATTGTGCATACATACCTTGGGCAGTGTGCAGAATGTGGTAGATGCAATTGTTCTTTGTCCTGTACTATGTGATGTTACATGCTGCTCCAGTGTATGGTACCCTATTTGCTCACATATCTGTAGGGCCAGGCACATGTGTCCCATACCACAGACAGCCAATGGACCTCACTGTGCCATGACCAGTGTATGTACGGTTACTGTGTGAGTGGTACATATGAGGATGGTGTTTATCAGATGGTCATTATAGTGTCATATTAAGCTTGTGTATCACATGTTGAGGCTGCTAATCACAAGTACATGTGTATTCCCCCACAGAAAATGTAATCCAGTGTTCTGGCAATCTGCCTGTATATTTCACAGTGGTTTGTGACATTCCTAGCAGCCTAGTGTAATTACACAGTGTACTGTTATGTCCAGTTATTTGCAGGACATACTGCTGCCAGGCCACCATAACTGTTGTGTATCTCTGACAAATTAGTGGTCTGCTGTACAGATGTATGTCACTGTCTAATGGGTAGTATGTGGCCATGTGACCTCTGCACCAACAGGTATTATGTGTCAGGACAGACTGGCGTGTGTGCATGTATACACTGTGTGGTCATATGTAGTTCAATATTGCTGTGATATACCCATGTACATGGCTAGCAACTTCCAGATTGGGAGGCATGGTCCACATATCTCACATGATGGGGAAATGTGTACACTTCTGGACTGACCACAGAGTGCCAGATTGTCCACATATATTGGTCATATCCCTGCTGTATTCCATAGGATCAGTACTGTTCTGCAGTGGTACCATACTATGTCTCCCTAGGATGTCTGTATGTAGGTAATGGTGCATGTCTACAGCAGATGTGACCTCACACACCAAATATGTCTGTTAAGACAACCCCTATTACAGTTGAAACAGTCTACAGATATACCTGCAATACATCTATGACATCCCCTTGCACTAAGAGGTCTGGATTAATGCTGCTGAGGTTCAGCTCCACTCCATGTCCTGGACATATGATAAACATATATGTGTACATTATGAACAACAAAAACACTCGATGAAGAAACTATGTGTACATATTTATCCACATATCTATAGAGATATATACATATATACATATCCACATACATATATGGGGATATCTATGCACAGATATATACACATACACGCTCACATATATACATATACACAACAATGACTGCAACAATTGCCTAAGCTTCTGATGTCATTCAAAGGGATTCCAGTATCATTGAGCCTGGGACGACATGATTGACAAACCACGATGCTTTGCCAGGGATGGTCTGCACTTTTCGCCCATGGGATTTAGGTTACTGACTAAAGCTCTTTCCACCCCATAGTGCTATTTCTAGGTAAGGTTCACAGGACTAAACCCCTGCCATAACAGATACACACCTGATAAACTGTATGTAATGCTACTCAATGCTAGAAGTATAAACCTAAAATGCACTCTCAAATGGCACACCTACAAATGGGGATCATTGATATCTGTGCAGAAACAGACAACTGGGTCAGTGCTCCAGAGAGAACCCCTACAATACCAGGCTACAACCCGCACCACACATTTGGGCCACCAAAACAGGACCACATCACTACAGGTGGAGGAGTCTCCATATTACACAAGTATTCACACCTCCATGCTAGTTCCCAACACAATGCATCTGGAAAGCTCCAGGTGCAACTAACAGTAGGTGACACTGCAATTCAAATTGTAGCTTGCTACAAATACCCCACCATGGGCCACGATTCTGACTACACCATTGTAAACATACTGGAAATATTCATATACAAACAAACAACCTAATATGTGGTGATTTCAACTACCCTGCCATTAACTGGGAAAGCTACTCAGGTACCAACAGCTTTTCCCAACGGTTCTTAGCATTCATACATTCCAACACCCTGGATCATCTAATCCATTGTCCAATCAGGGGCTACAATATACAACAACTGGTCATTATCAACATGGGAGATAGATGCACCACAGCAGTGTTCACCCCATCATTGGTCAGGTCAGACCATAAGCTCATCACTGTTGACATCCACATCCCACCCCCACCCCCAGGAAAGAAACCTCTGTAAAAGACCTCTTCAAAGCCAACTTCATGCTACTCAAGCCAGTGGTGAAATACTTTGTGACACCAATGGAGATGGGAGCTGAAAGATCAACTGTTGAATCCTACAATAAGGCACTGCATGCACACATCCACTCCTGCATGTATTGTGCCATCCCAAACACAACCCAGATGCTCTTGTCCACAAATATAAAGCCAGTCTGGTGAAACCCTGCAATAAACAAAATATACAACAGAAGGAAGAAAATGTTGAAGACAAAAGGATAATCCAAGGATGTAAACAACTCCCTTACCAGCCACAGTAAGAAGCTGAGATCCCTCATTAAATCCTTCAAAGCTAGTTATGTAACTAACTTTGCCAATGATTCCAAAGTCAAACACAAGCCACTGTACACTTATGTCCAGATTCTAAATGGCAATTCTCAGAAGTGCTCTGAGTTACGACAGAATGGCATTAAAATGAACTGATGCCAAGGATTTATCCAATATCCTAGCAGATCGATTTAGTGATACATTCCCCCCAGATGACATCCTGGGCTGTGTACTACATGAACTACAACATGAACCGGCACCCCAACAAACTGTCATGTTTCATCATAGCCTCACTTCAGGCTTGTGTCCAATGAGTGGCACACAGCTGCAGTTATCCCACTCCACAAGGAGGGATACACCTTGGATCATGGGAAATACCATCCCATCAGTCTGACAAGCCTGATCTGCAGGGGCGTGGAATGCATTATTATGGAACTTATAAATGAAGACCTTGGAAAAAATCAAACACTGGCCCTCACCCCCACGCATATGGGCTGAAACTCGCTTACTAGTGCTGACATATGCTTACTACTGCTTATTGCTGCTTAACTTAACTAGTGCTTTATGCATTATAATACTGACACCTCACATGTGTATTTACTGCAATACTCCAGTTTATATATATATATATATATATATATATATATATATATATATATATATATATATATATATATATATATATATATATATATGTGTGTTATTTTGTGGGTTATGTAACCTAAATATTACTCATAATGTGCTTTGCCATGGGAAATGGTATGTTTCAGTTCCTTTCCTGTTTGTCCCCCTCCTTTCTTGCTTACATCCATGAGACGGTCCAATTTGATTGGGTCCATCCAACCCCAGCACACCTCGGTCATTAATGTCATACCCATAATTCCCTTCCCCCTGCTCCTCCTCCATAGCAATCATCCTTTCTACAGGTTCCAGCCAAATCTAAACACACCACTACACATTGGCCACTCTCCACTTCTCGGGACCCATCACGTACGTTGTCTCATGGATCTTCAGGCATCACAGACATTTAGTCCACGAACATACATACCCTTCTTTGCTTATCTTTGACGCATGGTATGTTACTCCAAGGATTCTTTTTAGCAAAGAAATTTTTGGGTTGTCCCACTAGGGACGACAATGCTTTTGTTTCAAGATTAGACTTAGCTGGTTGGCACTAATTCTCCCACTGGTAGTATCCTGTCAGGGGGTTGAGAAGCAACGGTTTGCTCACACTCCTGCCCAGCCTCATCTCCTGGTTTTGCGGAAACAACGACCCAGGTTTGACATTCTGAGCATGTAGCACACACCACCTAAACGTGCATCCTTTTTTATTTAATTTCTTATTTTTTTCTTTCCAGGTATATGAGGTGCACACGATCCCGGTATGGACATGACTCCTAAAGGTTCCAGGTACACATGATGTACATGACCCCAGTGTACACACGACACTACAAGTCCCTCTATGGTTACCCCATTTACCTTTTTAATGATGATGATGTTGCACACAGCACCTTGTAAGACTACTGTTCTTACATTATGACTGGACAGGAACTGTTTTGTTAATTTAAATACACTGCTCGAAATAATGTATTTGTACAATGTACAAATGTTTGCGTGTATTAATGACACATGTCTGTCTGAAGGAGTCTTGATATTACATAAGACGACAACGGTACATAATACAGGAGTTACTGGTGTTTTCCTTTTCATTCTTTTTTAATGCTTTGTTGTCACGAAGTTCGTTCTTGATATATATATATATATATATATATATATATATATATATATATATATATATATATATATATATATATATATTTATATATACATATATATATATATATATATATATATATATATATATATATATATAATATATATATATATATATATATATATATATATATATATATATATATATATATATATATATATATATATATATATATATATATATATATATATATATATATATATATATATATATAATATATATATATATATATATATATATATATATATATATATATATACATGTGTGTGTGTGTGTGTGTGTGTGTGTGCGTGTGTGTGTGTGTGTGTATGGACATAAGCACACACATACATCTACATAATGAAATACATTTCTTATACTGTTGAATGACTGTGCTGGATGATATGTTTGTGATAACATCAAATTTATGTATATCTGCTATGGCTTAGTGATAAATCACATTGGCTATGGTGTAAAGGGTTCTCGGGTCGAGCCTTGCAGAGGCCATTTATTTTGTTGGTGGACAGAACAAGGGCCATTGGATATAGATTGATTAAGGCACTTTTATGCAGTTGTGAGTGGGTTTGCATGATGGTAAGCACTGCTAACTTCCGGTTACAGTTTCTTACACTCAGTTAGCTTCTAAATTGCTTAACCTGTGTAGACAGATCTTACCCCCACGCAAACAGGCTTAGACCTGCTTACTGCTGCTTAAAAGTGTTTACTCCCACTTACCCCCCACTGCTTTCTTTAAAAAAAAAGGGGTGATAGGAAAGTGGTGAAAAAGGGGCACAAAGAGGGAAAGATAGTAGGCTAGATAGCTAGGGATGTGCAGGAAGGGTGTATGGAAGGTCCATAGCTGCCCATTTCCTCTACAACAACAGCTGTGCATATGCAATGAATTTGGAGGTATATTTGGAGACTACAGCCCCTTAGAGAGGGGTGTGGACAACAATAATATGTTGTGATGCCAATTAGACCAGATTACATGTGTCCAGTGGACATGTGTGCAAAATGGACAGCCATGTATGGGGCGTGATCTATTTTGGGAACAGATTGCCCTTTTTTTTTTTTAAGGTGAGAGTGGGATGTTGGGAAGGAGAGTAGGTATGCTCGGGGAGGATAGGTTGGGTAGGATGACATAAAAGACAGACAAGACAGCATACAGGGGTAGCATATGACACATATTGGGGGGAACACCTTGGATGGGGGAGGGTGTTTGGAAGTCGCAAGCCCATGAGCTCCCAAATAGAAACAGTGGGACTGAGGACCCCAACCATGGGCAGTCACCACTGCACCTTCACGGCCCAAAAGGTAGCTGTGCTGGGTGCTGTGTAGGACAGGCTCACCCTCTAATTGTGCCACTCGGCCCTCAAGCTGGCGTAGCTGGTCTCAGAATTCCTTATCGAGCTCCCTACACACCACAGCTGGTACCTGATGATGGGTGACAAGTTCCTCTCTGCCCCCGCTCCTGGCAGTGGCGAGCCCCATCCCTTGCAGCGGTTCCACCCAAAGGTGGTGCAGAGCCAGCGAAGGAGGAGGTCCCAAGCTGGGCCCCAGATGTGCTGGTGCCTGGTGCCATGGCCAGCTGAAGTGGGACAGGTGGGTCTGCCGGGACTGGCCTTCCCATATGAGCTATGTTGTAGCAGGTTTAAGAAAGATATGGGTTAGCAATAGTCAACAGCATTCAGGATTAGTTATAACAGCATGCATAGGTATTCCCATTAACCCAAGACACCAGATTTAAAACAGTTGCAGAGCAAGCAGAACACATGCATATATGGAACAGCAGTGGCCATTACAACAGGATGCAGGTTTCATCGATGACAACAGGGCACCAATATGGGAGTATTTTAATATGGCACATGTATAGAAACAAATGTGAATATTTATAAACCAATAGGACATATGTCCCAACAAAAGTTTGGAGTGTATACAAACTGATTGAGGGGTGTAATTAGGTTATTTTTTCACATATGGTAGGGGTGAAAGAGAGAGTTCAATTCACAACTAATATATCTTTGTAGTTTTCACAGCATTCTCAGCCACTGTAGTGATCTGTCCCTTACATGTATTATTACACTACTCAATTGCCTTAATTTGTACAATGGTATGTTTGTAGATTAATATATATGTGACCTGTGTCTTACATACAGGCTTGACAAGAAGCAGATGTTAATGCAACATGTTTTGAGAATTGCTCTCATACACTTTAGGTGAGATGCTAGAATAGCAGGTTTCTTTTCATATACATTCTCTGACTATGTACAGGACTGACTATCAGTTATATGTCATTAACAGCTGCCTACATTTCTTGGGTCATCACACTGATTTGTCAGGGGAACAGGGCACCAGGCAGGTGATGTGGGCCATTTATCTGGACATGCTGGACAGATTGGAATAGTTGAGGAGTCTAAATATGCATACAACTTTCTATTTGAACATTCTGGCAAATTCTCTACAGTTGGGTGTAATTATGCATACAGCTTTCTATCTGAACATTCTAACAAAATCTGTACAGTTGTGGGGTATGATTATGCATGCAGCTTACTAGCACTTCTGGGATTCAAACCCCTGCTCTCTGTGACAAAAACATTGCAGTTAACATCACAGTATACTATGCCATCAGGGAATTATTGTGAAGCTTTCCAATGTTTTTTGTCGAAGTCTCCCTCAGTTATACAATATGACTGACCTCTTGGCACTTCCAACATTGTTATACAGAACTTCATACACATTTTATCTGCATAACACTGTGTGGGTAACACTGCTTAATACAACAGTACTATTTATCGAATGCAACAGTATAACAACATATGAAAGCAGAGTAAATAGAAGCACTCCAGGGTTTATACCTTTATTCACAGAATATTACACCTTTATTTATACTGGCGCAACACTTTCTAAGGCTCTTATATTTATTTGTTATGACAGCACATGCAGAATAATTACTAACCTGCCTCGCGATGCAGCCTTTGCAAGCTAGCATCATGGGCTTGCTGGTTTGCAGCACGCTCATTTGCAGCTGTCAGAGAAATATAGTGATATTTAGCCATACCTATCCATAGTATACACAAGCTAGGCAATTATTAACTACTTAGTAGAATGAGTACTTAGTACTGGGGCATTAGGCATCTGCTGAGATTCTTGGATCCACTGTTCCAGTACCTCCCCCCTCTGCCGGTTCAGGTCATCATGGTGGTGCCTGACCTGCTCAACAGTCCGGGGGATACCTGTGGCACTGGTGATGTCACAGGGGAGACTGTCCCAGGCCTCCGTTTTATACTGTGAGCCCTGGTACTGGCCCTGCAGTAATCTCTGCTCATGGTGTTTGACCAGGAGCCATACCATGATTTTTGACTCCTGAATGCCCCAGCGTTGTGCTCTAAATTGAGTGCCTTCACCCACTCCAGTTTCTGCCTGAAGGAGAAAGCTACAACCAGTTATGGGAAGTATTCCTGCCTGTGGGGTTTAAATATATCTGATTTCCTGCACTTTTCCATGACTGGCCAGTTTTGAATAGGCTAAGCTATGGACACACCTACTTACCTAAGGTTGGCAGTGCTTAAAGAGGTATACCAATGGGCAGATTGAATTGACTGCCCTACACATTGCTTATACCAACTAAGCTGAGCTGTGCAGCGCTTAGCATTGCTTAATAGTTAATTAGCATTATATTTGCTTTTTGGCATTGATTTATTATTCATTACAAGTTATATATGTCGAGTATCCATGGGTTGGGAGGGCGGCCTAATGGTTAAGGTGTTTGCCTTACAAACACAAGGTACAAGGTTTGACTCTCACAGGGGATAATTGTCTAGGCTTAAAAAATGGCTCGCATGGGCAGTTAGCCTAGTACTAATCTATGAACCTATGAACCTATGACTCTGTACATACACAGTATGGGTCCTGGGGACTTCTACACTTTATTACAATAACACCTCACATCTGGGCTTACTGCAGTACTCCAGTTCACATGTTTATGTGATCTAGCTGGGTATACAACATAAGGCTGTATAAAAAGTCCTTTCACATGTTCAGCTTGTTTTCCTATGGTGAGATTTCTTTATTAAAACCTCAGTCTTATGTACTGTTGTGATGGCTTAGTGGTTACGTACTGTGACTGAAGTATATAGTGTCCTGGGTACACAACCTGCAAAGCCTGGCTATTTTTTCCTGCCCAGAATGGCTGCTGATGCATACTGAGTGATTAAGGCACTTTTGAGCACTTGTAAGCAGGTTTGCGCAGCTTTGCACGAAGGTAAATAATGCTAACCTCTGGTTACATATGCTTACATAGAGTTAGCTCCAATCTTGCTTCACCTGTGTACACATTGCTTACCCCCATGCAAACAGGCTTAAACCCGTTTACTAATGCTTAAGTATGTGTACTACCGCTTACTACCACTTACTAGTGCTACATTACACAGTTTACCTTCTATTTGTATCTGTGATACTTTATAGGGCACATGTGATTATCTCTGGACTTTGCAACAATATAACGCTGACACCTCACATGCAGTATTGCAGTTCAGAAATACGTGTAATTTATTAGGTTATGCAAATAAAGGTATTTATCATAAAAAAAGTGATTTGAAAGGGAAAATGGAATGTACTGCAGTGGGACTCGAACCAGGAATGGCTGTTTGTAAGGCGAATGTGTTGCCCACTATACTATTACTATATTGATTCATTGGCATATATCTTGCTTTTTATCCTTTTTCTGCTATTTAACCAGCATTAACCGTAGCTAAGCGATGGGCAAACCCACACACCTATGGTTAAACTTTGTCTGTTTTATTAAAAAAAAAATTAGTTTTGTTCTTCAGTATTGTTTTTGTACATGTGGGGGGATGTTGCTGGGGATATACATACATCTATGATCGGTCTCTCTCATTGTTTACTGTCAGTCTGCAGTCCTTCACTGCAGGGGTGTGTATACTGAGAGCTCTGCTCTCAGACACGCCCCCTGCACTCGTCCACGCTCCATGTAGGATTAGAATCTCAGGCGGCGCGCCTTCATTAATATACATGGGGCACTGCCATCATGCTCCTAAACAGCAGCCTCCATTCTGGACTAAGCTAGTCCTGCATGGAAGAATAGTAAATCCGGGGAATGCTTTTTTTTTTTTAAATCAGGTTTTTCTACAAGTTAGTTTGCTGCTTTCTTTTTTATTTGTAGCAGTTTATGACTGAGTAATCTGACCTTGCATGCACATCTCTCAGCCTCTTGCCCTAGAATCAGTACCATACATAAGCATACATCTGATAATAGAAAGCCATTAATTTAGACAGAGAAAGCTATACGTTGTGCATGCAGTCTGAGTATAATGTTTCTGACAGATGCTCCTCTGTACAGTCAACCATACCTCTCAACTGTACCAAATTCCTCATTTTTTACCGGTTTTAAAGGGCAAATAATGGGGTGCCACGAATTGGATGCTGCTCTCTTGATTCCTGCTTGTGCTTGTATTATGCACAGAGTTGCAGCATGTAAATGCACTACCCTTTATCTTCATAGGAAAATGTCCACCCCTTTTGTTGAACTTCTCCAGAACCTCTCCAGACAGTTCTACTGCAATAATAAAAGATTTATCATTTTTTTTTTCTGAAGGATCTAAGTCTGAAACTCAAACATATGTCATTATACAATGACTTTAGTCCTCAATGAATTGCCAGAAATTCACATTTTTTTATTAGGAGCAGCCGAACAGACAGAAATATGAGGCAAAAACTGGAAATTTCTGTGAAAATCTGACAGCTGAGAGATATGATCCTTCCTCTATGTGTGCTTGGTAATTACTTTGTTTTTATTTATGGGTGATAACAGCAATAAATCCCCTTCACTAATAAGCTAATAGGAGTAAAGCATAGGCGACAACAGCCTTCAACTCATTGTTAAAAAAGTTGTTACTAAGATTTTCCAGACCCCTCCTCAATATCTGCACTCCCACTGTCACTGTACTACTAGTAGTTCCAGACACAGACAAAAATAATGGCCAGGGGGTGCCAGCAATTAGGGACAATTCTTTAAATATTGCTTTTACAACTTAGAAAGCTGATAGAACAAGTTTTGTTCTAGCATTAGCATGCATTTTCTGAAGGCTATGAAGTGCTTGTCTGCATTGTTGTGTCCTGCTTGTGTTGCTACTGCCTTGGAATATATACTGCAGTGTAGAATATCACCAGTATGCATAACTAGAAATACATAAAGGAAATGATGGGATGATGTCATGATGACTGCTGTGCTTCATATGAGTTGCAGGAGAGCTGTATTACCTGTATTACAAATATGCAAGGGAACGAGCTTTAAGTGAGACATAGGAGGGCTTTATTTTGTTAAAAGTTGATCCAGTCTATATTTTGATATCAGTGTGATGAAACATTTTGGTTTATCAGAATAAAAATATAACGTTTGAGTATTCATAAATATGTCAATTATAGGTATGTGCAATGTTTGAATCAAGATTTACTATTTACATATGATGGGTAATGTGTCTGCAATTTGCCATGCTGATATATTACATTGTGGATATGATTTATATGATTTACCCATACTGTGTTTACTGCTTATGTGCTGTTTGCAGTAATTTATTTTCCATTATACACATCTACAAAAACACAATGACATATTTATTTTATTCATCCTTTATTGTCCAGGTTAGTCCCACTAGGGTAGTAGTAGCCTCTTTTCAAGGGATACCCAAGGTAGCTTTTAGATTGCTAGGGGAAATTTGGCCAGAGCATTAAGGAACTTACCCTACTCAACATAATACCTCTCAACTTCCTAACACAAGAAATCTGCATAAAGTATTAAATAATGGAGAGCAAAACCACAAAAATATGGACAGATTTTAAATACTGTTCTTATAAATATCGAATGCTGTTTGAATAATAGGTTTTGTGTTGCATTGCTTTTTCTGAAGGATATTTGGTGTTTTATATTTTGTCTGTTGTCCAATTTACATTTGAATGTTGGTATCCCACAATTCCATTGGAGTGGGTGGGGGTTACATAATTATGTATGCAAATTTTGTGTTAATCAGTGTACAGATTTGTACCTATTTTTCATGGCCTTTGTCCAGATTTTTGATGTTTTCAGGTTGAGAGGTATACAGTCAACTATTCAGATTTTTGTAGAAAGTCGATTTCTACTTCACATTTTTGGTCTATTCCTCAAAGTTGGTGGTTTTCTGGCAAATCATAGGGGATTGAAGTTAGTAAATAATGATACACGTTTCAGTTTGACATGTCGAATCCTTCAGAAAATACACACTAATGTAAAACCCGTTATTTTAGCAAACTTTCTCAGTTTATAAGAACATGTTTTTAAATTTGCCCCTATTTTGGGGTCTGCTTCCCCATTATGTTTGGCTTTGTCCAGATTTCCTGCATAGGTGGTTAAGATGTGTGGTGCACTCAGTGAAGCAAGTCCCTTAAATCATCTAGGTGACTGTATTAAAGACAAGATAATCAGTTCAGTGAAGTGTCACATAAGCCAAATTTTTTGTTTTGAATATTGATCCTAACTCCTTGTTTACAGCCAACACTGCTAACAAATATAAATACCACCTCGAGTTTCCAGTGAAGAACGTCCACTAGCCTTGTGGGACTACTAATACACTCAACAAAGTATGGCTGAATTTCAGATTTCTTTATCCATATGCTAATGTATGACTCATTTATCAGATATATAACTTATTCTATTTGAAAATGTTTACCATTGCCACGTTTACCTTGCCTGGCTGCTACACACGCATGTGTACATTTTCAGCTCTGTAACCAAGCCTCATGCTGATGTTGTGCTCTTGCAATTGGTCAACCATAAACTTAGCAGCGTTTAATGAAATGAACATGGCAGCACCCATATTGCCCTTGGTTGTAAGGAGTTTCATTAAGATTTTCAAAACTTGTAACCCTTTTGATGTTCAAGTAAATACTGTACCTTCAACAAACTCATATTTAAAGGTGCGTTAAAATGTACCGTATCATGTTGATATTTTACTTGCCAGTGAATTATCATCACTTTACTTTGTTGAACTATAGAATGCATTTCATTGATATCTTTAACTCCATCTACTTTCATTTAAGGGGGCTAGTTTACAGCAACTTGAGTTAATGAAAAGTTATTAGGGGGAATTCAATAAAGCCTACGTGGAGTGATTTTTCATGTAGACATAGCGGCACAAAGCTCACATGGAAGTAAGCAGCCGTGCAATCCAGTAAACAGAGCAGAAGGGCATGCATGAGCGTGCAGACATGGAAGTGTCTGTGGAATGCAAATCACCTCATAAGCAGGTGAATTGCATGCAAATGAGGGTGCTGGAGCAATCCAACGAGCAGATAGGCAGTCATGCCGACCCCGTGTTGGTATCTGAAGTGTACACAGAAAAAGACAGTAAAAATGGAACAGGGGCTGTAATAGCCTATTTAGAAGGTCGGAAATTGCATAGTAGGCACAGGTATGTGCAAAATGATGCCCTGTGTGTCCAAAAATATTGTAAAATAATGTAATAAATTAATTTTTTAATACCCATATTACATTTGTGCAGTATGCAGCAGCATGAAAACATGCCATTATGCAAAAAAACAAAACAAATAATAGTAATAATAATAATAATAATAATAAAATGTTTAAAAAACAAAATTAGAAATATGTGACAATAATGCATTATAGGGCACTGCATGGAGTATGTACAATAGTAGATTTCATTGGTTGCTAAGGAGGCAGGCCCTGGATATATGAAGCATCCAGGTTGTGTGCATGGATCTGTATGCATATGAGCTGGGGATACTGAATAGCAAAAATGGGCCACTGTGTTCACTGATAAAACCTGTGTAGCCCCAGAATCTTGTTGGTGTCCACAGAAGAGCTAGCTGACATGAAAAGGGGGTGTGTCACTATCTGTTTAAGCAGATTGGAGCTTAGTGGTGCCCTTCTCCACACCACTCACCTCAGCTAAGCAGGGGTATGTGTCCAGTGCTGCTAAGCTTTGTATAGTTGTGCAACGCATGTTTTAGCTGGTTTGAGCTATGCTGAGCATGCCCATGCATGGGTCTGTGTCCAGACTGCTGAACAGTGTTCATACTAATACTGCTGGTTTGCCCACATCACTGCAGTGCTTCGCAGGGAAGGCATTAAAAAAAAAAAAAAAAAAAGTACAAATATGACTCTGTCATTGCCCATATTGGTGTGAACGACCTGAGATGTACCTCCCTGGGCTACATGAAAAGAGACATGGAAGAGCTCTCCAACCTTGTAGCCCAGGCAGCTATGACCCTAGCCCTGAGTAGCATCCTGCCATCACCCAGAATGATACCACAGTACAAGGACAAAATGATTGACTTCAACAATTGGCTAAGCTTCTGGTGTCATTCTAAGGGTATCCAGTATCTGTCTGCCTGGGACAACATGGTCGACAGACCATGATGCTTTGCCAGAGATGGCCTGCACCTGTCGTCCTTGGGATTCCGGATACTGGCTAAGGCTCTTGCCACCTTTATAGTGCCTTTTTTAGGCAAGGTTTGAATGACAAATTCACCACCATAACAGGAACAGGCAAGCAAAAACTGAGGGTAATGCTACTCAATGCTAGAAGTCTAAATCTCAAAATGCACTCACTCGAGGCACTCCTTAAAATGGAGAACATCGATATCTGTGCAGTGACTGAGACCTGGTTCAAGGCTCTAGAGAGCACCCCTGCATCACCAGGTTATAACTCATACCACACTTTTTGGCCATCTAACCTGGACCAGATCACCAAAGGTGGAGGTGTGTCTATATTCATTAAGGATATATCCACCCCTCCAGGCTAGTTGCTCTGCATAATGCATCCGAGGTTATCCAAGTGCAACTAACTTTGAGCAAAACTGCAATCCAAAGTGTAGCTTGCTACAGATCCTCAACCATGCCCCAGGATTTCCGCTTCTCTTTTCTTTATATACTGGAAAATATTAGGGTTCAACCAAACATCCTAATAATGGGCAATTTCAACTACCCCACCATTAACTGGGAAAACTACTCATGTACCAACTCCTTCGCTCAATGCTTTCTGGAATTCATAAATTCCAATGCCCTGGATCAACTTATCCACACCCCCACCAGGGGCAACAATATCCTAGACCTTGTCATTACCAACATGAGTGACCAGTGTTCCACACCTGAAGTCAACTCCTCATTGGTCAGATCTGACCATAAGTTAATCAACTTAGATATCTGCTTCCCACTGCCACCCACCATTAAGGAAACCATGGTACAAAATTTCTCCAAAGCCAACTTCATGCTTCTTAAGACAGAAGTGGTGAACTTCATGTGACACCCATGCAGATGGACAATACAGTTAAGACTGCTGAATCCTACACAAATGCACTCTATAAGCACTAACATGAGTGCATGGATCATGCTATCCCAAACAGAACCAAGACGCTATCCTCCAAAAAAAGGAAGCCAAACTGGTGGTCTCCTGCCATAAACAAACTTTAGAACAGAAGGAAGAAACTGTTGCAAAATAGAGTAAAATCCCATGTGTGGAGGAGCTCCCTGGTCAGCCTCAATAAGCAGCTGAGATCCCTTATAAAATCCTACAAGGCTAGCTATGAAAACAAAATTGACACTGATTCTAAGGACAACCACAAAGCATTCTATAGCTATGTCAAGAATCTCAATGGCAACACCCAGATCTGCTCTGAGTTACAGCACAATGGCACAAAATTACAGAACCAACTGATATTGCCAACATCCTGGCAGATAGGTTCAGTTCTAACATTACCCCCCTGTCACCCCATAAAGGGCCCATATCTATAGAAGAAGAATGCAGACTCCCTGTAATCACATCTACACAGGTAGAATCTGCACTCTCTAAAACCAAAAACACAGCATCCATGGAACCAGACAACATCCAAGGCTGCATTTTACATGAACTTCAGAATAAACTGGCTCCCCACCTAAGCACCATGTTCAATCATAGTCTCACATCAGGCTTTGTGCGCACTGAATGGCACACAGCAACAGTTATCCCACTCAATAAAGGGGGAGCCACCACTGATCCTGGGAACTATCACCCTATTAGCTAATGATCCTCGTCTGCAAGGCCATGGAACGTATCATCATGGAACTCATAAACAAAGACACTGGTAACTTCCAAACTCAGGACCCTAACCAGTTCAGGTTTGTGAAAGGCAGATCATGCCTTCTGGACCTGATTGACTTCTTTGAGGCAGTCGCCAAAGCCGTAGACGAGGGTAAGGTGGTTCACACAGCCTATCTTTACCTAGCCAAGGCTTTCAACACCATCCCCATTCTGGAATTTTAGCTAAACTCACTAAACTAGATATAAACCCCAATGTCACAAGATGGGTTGCTAACTGGGTCATTGACAGAACCTACACTGTAAAAGATGCAGACTCCAAATCTGACTTCAGACAAGTGACAAGTGTAGTACCACAGGGTTCAGTCCTGGGACCTCTCCTGTTTGGAATCTACTTCTGTGAAGTACAGGCTAACACAGAGGGCCTCTGGCTAATGAAGTTCACAGATGACTGCAAACTAGGAGCCATAGTCGAGTCCCCAAATGATGTGGACATCCTACAGAAATGCCTTACTGAGACAGATGCCTGGTGTCAGTGGCATGGCCTCATGCTCAATGCCAAAATGTGCATTGTCATCCCCTTTGGTAAAAACTCTGTATTCATGAACTGCCACATAGACGGCAGTCTACTTAACACCAAATGTGTGATAAGAGACCTTGGGACCCAGGTGGGCAGTAGTCACTCCTTTGATAATCACATCACTACAGTAGTCATAAAATCCTTCTATGTGGCACACCTCATCACAAAAGTGTTCTCATCCAGGAAAAAAAAGGTTATTGCTCCCCTCTACTCGGCACTCATTAGACCCATTATAGATTACAATGCCCCTTTTGGAATGTACCTCACAAGACATCTGCAGCAGCTGGTAAGGCCACAGAAGTACCTTACAAAGAGGATTACTGGCCTCAAACAGATGCCCTACATTGACTGTCTCAAAAAACTCCAACTTTACTCTGTAGCATATCATCTACTCTGAGGAGGTCTCCGCCTAACATATAAAGCTATGTCAAACCCAGAGCTGTTGGACATGCTACAACTAAAGAAATCCCAATCCCTCTGAGCTACATGCACTAGGGGACCTAAACCTTGTCACCACAATAAACAGGACATGCTGGAGGGATAGATTCCTGCCCCAGAGACTTCCCATCCTCTGGAACAAGCTACCCATCTATGTCAAGCAAAGTTCCTCATTAACAGTCTTCAAGGAAAAATCTTGATGAGTGGATGGGAAATAGGAAATACACACAGGGGATCACTTCTGTGGCTATGTTCAACAGGGCTGAAATTAACTTTATTGGGACACGTAAGCAAGGGAACCTTGTTGGCTAGGCTTACTTAGGCCCTTGGGCTGATAGCCTAGTACGTACCTATGAACCTACCTGTGAACCTATGAAAAAAAAAAGAAATTGCCTGGGAAAGCCCGTCATGTATAAATTACTGATAACCCCTGTTCCACTTCCACTGTGACATTCAAACCCCTCAGTGATATACCTGGGAAGTGGAATACATCATTGTTAGCCAATTACATAGGTTACATCTGCAGCAGAGCACTATAAAGTATGCATACTCCATACAAAGTGATTTTCCCCCATACTCTGCAACATTGGAGTACAGACTTGGGAATTTTAACTGATAGAATGCTAGGGTCTACTAATAGTTTGCTACATTTGTATGTGTTAGAAGCTGATGTCAGTTTTGATGCTGCTGCTGACAATAGGGCTAAACTGAGAAGGTGAAGAGTGTTCAAGCCCAGGGTAACCTTCCAGGAGCTACATGAGCTGAAGATAGTAGAGTGCTATAGGGTGGACAGGGGCATATTACAAGAACTCACTGAGCTCTGCCACCATCAACTCAGACCCAGAGCCAAAAAGAGGGGAACCCATCCCAGTGGAAACAAAGGTATGTGCAGCTCTTAGAATACTAGCTACAGATACCTTTCAATGGCCAACTGGGGCATGATAGGGGTCTCACAGGTATCAACATCCAGAGTACTCCACCAGTTCCTGGATGTGATGCTACCACATGCCAGTGAGTGCATTTATTTACCCCACACCTCTGAGGAGAGGGCCAGCAGTATGCATCTCTTCTACCATGTAGCACACTACCCTGAGGTAATGGGTGTCATAGACTGCACTCATGTTCACATTAAAGCACCGCCTGGTGAGTAGGATAGAGTCTACGACAACTGCAAGGGGTATCACTCCATCAACTGCTAGGTCATGTGCAATGCCCAGGGCATTATCATGAATGTGTGTCCTTGCAGTCCTGGCAGTTATCATGACTCCCATATCTGGCATGCATCACAGCTGTACCAGATGTTTGCCAGAGGTGACATCCCATACAGTCATCTACTGAGGGATGCTGGCTACGCACTGGAACCAGGGATGATAACACCCATTAAAATGCACACATACCAACCAATGAATGCCATAATGAGGCACACTCACAAGCTAGGAAAATCACAGAGCAGGTGTTTGGGCTGCTAAAGTCATGGTCCCGATGCCTCAATATATCTGGTGGAGCCCTGCAGTACTATCCAGCCACATGTGCACAGATGTTCACAGTTTGTGCCATTCTATACAACATGATCCTGCAGAAACAGCTGTGGCAGGATCATCACAGGGAAGGGACATACAGCCCCCCTCCAGTGCTATGGTCCCCACACCCACACTCACAGGGAGACTCAGAGGAGGAACCCATGAGGATGTCCCTGTAGGTAGATATATGTGTGCCCAGTATGCCCTGGTCTTGGTAAAGAAGCAATGCATACCACATACACTGACAACCTAGGGTACAAGGGACTGACACCTTATTTTGACTCACATATATAGTTAAAAGGATGCCAGCCACACCATACAACCTGTACCTTACAATGCATTGGCTGTGCACTGTATGCATCAGACAGAGTCAGCCCTAAAGCACTATTATCTCAACTGCTGCATTCACTAGGTACATCACTCTCCTTTACAACAAATGTATGGGGTACTAGACCATGTAAGGATATGTATCGATGAGCTGCATGTATGCAAGGCAACAAAGCGGGCTACTGGGCTACTTGCAGACTACTAACAGCTATGCGGGACAACAGATACTCTGTACAATATTGGCCACCCCATAATATGCAGTAGGCCACAAGGCAGCAAAACCCACTGCAGTATGCAAGGGAAATGCCATACTATCAATGCTAGAGTCTCCTACCCCCAACACAGCCATGTTCCCATACAACTGCAGTAACAGTATGTTTGCAAGGATATACCAGCAGACCACAAAGTCCAAGGCTGTCCCAAACCACCTGGCTACATGTACTATTTCCACAATATGCAAAGGTCAAAATGTATATGTTTGCTGTTGATACTGTGAGGCATTACACCTCACTTTCTGTTGGCTGGTATGGCTCAGTGGGCTAAGTGCATCACCATCATTGATTGTGTTCATGGTTCAAAGCTGGCTGCACCTACAACTTTTGATGTGAGGTACTCCTATGGTAGGAGTCCCACAGACTGTGATTATGTCACAATCTGTTACTGCAAGACAGCTGGATAAAGCCAGAGACAATGGAGAGACAGAGGGCCAAATCTACAGGCATTATACATACTCTGAGTAACCTATAGGGTGGCTAGTATAAAAGCGGGTTGTAACAAGTCAGAGTAGCAGCAGGATGTAAAGGCCATCATGTAATTGAGTCAGTATTTACAACAATTCATTGGGCTCCAGTTAGTAGTATATTACCAGAAAAACACAAAGGTCTGAGGATCAGAGCAGCCATAGGAGGTGAAACACTGGTCATCCTGCAAAACATGTACAGTCAAAGGTTTGAAGACTGTAACCCTGTGTGTGGTGTTGCATCATGTACCTCAGTCACAGCATACCTACAACCACTTAGAGCAGGAAATCTGGACAAAGCCATGAACAGGAGTTGTACAAATGCCCAAACATAAGGAGAAGGATTAACTAGTGGCCAGACAAATATAGAAAGTGAAGAGAATAACAGGTCATGCAGTAGCATGGGTTTCCTGGTGTGTATGGAGTCAGTAACTAAAATGTCTGTCAGCCGTTCCTAATGTCAATCTATAATGATTTGACACTGATGTAACAGCAAATCACAATGCTATGCAAAATGCCCCATATATATAATGCAAAACTCTGTACAGTCCATTACAATCTGTGCATTCGCAAGGTATGAGTCATATGTTATGTTCAGCACACAGCCAAGGAATCCCTTGGACAAATATGATGGAGGTTCTGGACTGCTGAATCAGGTGCAGCAGCTAATTGGCTGTAGAACACAAAATCCCAGACTGGAGTACAGGTAGGTCTGGCCTGGAGTCACCCTGTAAGTACTGACAGTCACACTGGGCATGCTCCTACACTTACTTTCAGCCCATGTCTGATGCATCATCTGCCTGATATGTGAAAATATCTCTGTGCATACAGACAGCTATGGATACATATCTGTCTCTCCCTATTCCCCCTCAGACATGATTACCCTTATCTATCAGTATGTAGCATATATATATATATATATATATATATATATATATATATATATATATTAATATATGTGTGTGTGTGTGTGCGTGTGTATATATATATAGCAGTTTAAAGGAAATTTTTATTTTCCTTTTTGATGGACTTCTTACAATGTCAGCATTCTGAATGTCGATCATATGGTGTCGGCCATATGGTTGTCGGCATTTCGGAATGTGACCATTGTGTAGGGGATCTATATATATATATATATATATATATATATATATATATATATATATATATATATATATATATATATATATATATATATACATATAGCTAGATTAAGGTGTAGAGTGATGTACACCCTCCACATATATCTGTATAATGCAGTGACATAATGCACACACATAGATGCATCTAAGATGACATCCTTGTGATATGTGTGTGTGTGTGTGTATATATATATATATATATATATATATATATATATATATATATATATATATATATATATATGCACACACACACACACACGCACACACACGCTCGCTCGTGCGTATATAGTTTCATAGTTTCATAGTATAGTACTAGGCTATCTGCCCTGGGGCATTTGTAAGCCTAGCCATAGTGATGTGGCTTTTGCCACCCCATGAAATGGTACAAAAAATGTACAGAATAAATTTAGAATACTGTGCCTCTGTCTAGTAGTGACACAATGAAGGTACCCTTATATAATAGACTTAGTTTACTGTGCCCCTGTCTAGCAGTGACACAGATGTGACCCCTGGGGTAAACTTACGATCTCCCAACCACTCATCAAGATTTCTCTTGAAGAGAGTCAGTGAGGGGCTCTGCCTAATACAAACTGGGATCTTGTTCCAAAGCATGGGAAGCCTCTGGGTTATGAATTTATCCCTCCAGCATGTCCTAGTCATACTTGTGCCGAGGTTTATGTCTTTAGCTCTTGTGGTCCTGATGGATTTGGATTTTTTGAGGTGGAGCATGTCCATCAGATTCTGATTGGACATGGCCTTGTACGTCAGGCAGAGATCACCTCTGAGCAGGCGGTATGCTACTGAATAGAGCTGAAGTTTCTTAAGTCTGGCAGAATAACATATATGTTGGAGACCCTTGATCCTCTTGGTGAGGTACTTTGGTGGACTCTCCAGCTGTTGCAAATGCCGGGTGAGGTACATGCCAAATGGGGCATTGTACTCAATCATGGGTCTGATGAGGGAGGAGTATAGGGTTACAATGACATCCTTGGATCTGGATGTGAATCCCTTCATGATGAGGTGTGCAAGGTATAATATTTTTCTAACCACTTTGGCAACATGGGTGTCAAATGAGAGGTCGCTGTCGACTTGGGTCCCTAGGTCTCTGATTACTTTTTCCGTACTCAGTGGGTTGCTGTCTATGTGATAATTTGTGGGTACTTTGTTTTTCCCAAAGGGGATGACTATACATTTTTTGGCATTTAGTTTAAGACCGTGACTCCGGCACCAGTTGTCCATTTCTGTGAGGCCTTTTTGTAGGATGTATGTGTCCGCTGGTGTATCGACTATGGCGCCTAGTTTGCAGTCATCTGAAAACTTTGTCATCCACAACCCTCCCATGTTTGCTTTAACATCTGAGAAATAAATGCCAAACAAGAGGGGTCCCAGGACAGATCCCTGTGGGACACCACTTGTGACTGGCTTTGAATCTGACATTGCTCCAGCAATTTTATCTAGTGACATAAGGGTTTACGTTTAAGCTGTTGAGCTTATCTATGATGCCTGAGTGGGATATTGTGTCGAAGGCCTTAGCCAAGTCCAGGTAGGCTGTATGGACTGCTTTGCCCTCATCAATGGCTCTAGTGACTGTTTCGAAAAAGTCAACCAGGTTCAAAAGGCAGGATCTGCCCTTTACAAAGCCAGACTGGGTGGGGTCCAGTGTCTCTGTTTATGAGTTCCATAATGATTCTTTCCATAGCTTTGCAGAACAGGCTGGTTAAGCCTATGGTGCAGTAGTTCCCAGGGTCTGTAGAGGTACCCCCTTTGTGGAGTGGGACCACTGTTGCTGTACGCCAGTGTTCAGGTACATATCCTGAAGTAAGGCTAAGGTTAAATAGCATTTTTATGTGTGGGTTTAGCTCCTCTTGGAGTTCACGTAACACGCAACCCGGGATACCATCAGGTCCCATTGATGCTGTGTTTTTAGCTTTGTTTAGAGCGGTTCTCACTTGGACATCTGAAATGACAGGGAGATTACATTCAGCTGGGATAAGTATTTCTTCTTTTGGGGGTGAGGGAAGGGAGACATTTGCACTGAACCTGTCAGCCAGAATGTTGGCAATATCTGTGAGTTCAGTGTATTTTTTGTTGTTGTGAACTAACTCTGAGCATATCTGAGGGTTTCCGCCCAGGTTTCTAACATAGCTGAAGAAGGCTTTGTGGTTATCTTTAGTGTCCTTAGTGATTTTTCTCTCAAAGTTGGCTTTGGATGTTTTTATGAGAGAACATAGTTTTTTGCTAATGTTGATCAGAGATGTCTTCCCTTCATGGGATTTTGCTCTGACGTGCAGTAGCTTCCTTCTTTTGTTATACAATTTATTAATGGCTGAGGTCCACCAGACAGGGCGCTTGCCTTTGGTGGAGAGGGACTTGGATTTATTTGGGATTGCATGATCCATGCATTCTTGGAGATGTCCATAAAAAGCATTTGTGAAGGATTCGGCATTGTGGGATGTGGTATCCACTGGCACAGTGGGCTTAAAGGATACCATCTCAGTCTTAAGAAGAGTGAGGTCTGCTTTTGAGAAGTTTTTCACTGTGGTCTTTTGTGCTGGGGGTGGAGTTGGGATATGTATATCCAGGGTGATTAGTTTGTGGTCAGATCTCACTAGTGAGGGGTATACTTCCGGTGTGGAGCATTTTGCCCCCATGTTTGTGATGATCAAGTCTAGTATATTATCTCTCCTAGTGGGAGAGGTGACTAGTTGTTCCAGTGCATTTGAATTTATGAATTCCCGGAACCTTTGGGCTAGGGTATTAGGGCTAGAATAATGTACCCAATCTATGTTTGGGTAGTTGAAGTCTCCCAGTATGATGGTATTTTGTGATACATTCATATCCTCCAATGTCTTCAGGAAGGCTGAATGGGGTTCCTGAGATTGGGAGGGTGGTCCGTAACATGCTACCAGTTGTATAGCAGTTTTGCCTATGGTTAGTTGCACCTGTATGGTCTCTGATGCTTCATGTGTTGCTACTAACCTGGAGGTGTGGGTGTCCTTGATGAATATGGACACTCCCCCTCCCTTTGTGGTTCGGCCTAGGTTTTGGAGCCAAAAAGCATGATACGAGGTATAGCCTGGTAGTGCTGGGGTGCTCTCAGGAGCCTTGAACCAGGTTTCAGTTACTGCACAGGCGTCGATGTTCTCCATGCTGAGGAGTGCATCAAGTGCCTGCATCTTGAGATTTAGACTTCTGGCATTGAGCAGCATTACCCTTAGTTTTTTTCCATTTTTGTTTTCTAAGGAGGTGGGTTTGTCTTTTGAGCCTTGCCTAAAAAAGGCACTATGGGGGTGGCAAGAGCCTTAGCCAATATCCGGAAGCCCAGTGGTGACAGGTGTAAGCCATCCCTTGCGAAGCAGCGTGGCTTGTCCAACATGTCATCCCAGGCAGACAGACATTGGATCCCCTTAGAATGACACCAGTACTTCAGCCAATTATTAAAGCTGATCATCTTGTCTTTGTATTGTGGTATCATTCTTGGTGAGGGCAAGATGCTGCTCAGGGTCAGGGTCATACCAGCCTGGGCTACATAATCGGAGCTCCTCTATGTCTCTTTTCATGTAGTCCAGGGAGGTACATCTCAGGTCATTCACACCAGCATGGACAATGACGGAGTCATATTTGTAGTTGCTTTGGAGTGACTTGAGTGCATGTGTTATGTGGCGGATCCTAGCTCCCGATAGATAGCTCACAGTCACCCTCTTCTTGTTCAGCCTGGTCAGCGGAACATCAGTGTGTCTGACTATAGAGTCACCTATTACTAGTGTATCAGCATGGTGTTTGGCCTTAAGGGCTGTGATTGGTTGACACACTGATTTATTGAAGTATGTGTTGCATGTGTTTTGTTTTGAGGTGGTGGATTTTTGGATGTCTGCTTTGGGAGTCTCTGTTGTTTTGGTAAGTTTTTTATTAGAGCCTCCGAGTATGCCTGTGGCAATGCACAAATGTCCACACCTACACACAGAATGCTGGGGTTATCCACACCTACACACACAACTGATGTCTGATTGTAAAAAACCACAGCCACATAATGACATAACCTATACAAGTACAGAACCATGTGCCTCTGGACTGTCACCCTGTAGAAAGGCTGTGGTGAACAGCTGGTGTAATGTGCAATGGCTGTAATGGAGGACTTGAACAGGACATATTGTCTCTAGCCAATTGTCCACCTAGCAAATGGCAACTGGCCAGAAATGGTAATACTGGTAATTGCACACACATTGCAGGGGTATTAACAGGTACCCCACTGCTATGACACTAGATGCAATAACAGAATAAAGTAGGTTCATTCTGCAGACCACACAGGCTGTGTAAGACAAGGCCACTTTGCATTGCCCACAAGTACTGTGGCTGCAGCCATATGTACACCAGATGTAACCAGTGCCGTGTGCAATTAATACTGTGAGTTGTAGGGTGCAATAGTAGGTAGGTATTGGTTATAGTCCCACAACAGCCACTGTGTGTGTGTGTGTGTGTGTGTGTGTGTGTGTGTGTGTGTGTGTGTGTGTGTGTGTGTGTGTGTGTGTGTGTGTGTGCACACGTGTGTGTATTAGATATTTCCTGTACAACAATACATACATGCCCTTCACGCCTACAGTATGTCTGTGCAATTGTAAATCATTTTATGGCCTTGTGACTAGTGCCTTCCTCAACATTTGTCACCTTACAAGGCTTGCTGATGTCATCCACCTTAACTGCACTGGCTGACACTCATAACACAGATAAGCTCTGTGACGCATGTGATAAGTACTTAGTGCTCTAGTATATACTAGCAGTTAGGTAGGGGTTTTAATCTCAATAAGGACAATTCTGTGAGTGTGTGTGTGTATCTACATATATCCCACTCCAGCAGTGTTCATTTTGCACCTCTCTTTGTGCAATGGTTATACATTTTAAGAACGCGTGCCCACCTGTTAGCCTCCCCATTGGACTCGTTTACAAGGCCTGCTGATGTCATCCACCTTAACAGAACTGGCTGAAACTCACAACACGTATTAGCTCAGTGGTGCATGTGATAAATACACACTACTATAGTGTATACTAATAGATAAGTAGGTATTTTAATCTAAATAAGGGTAACTATGTTAGTGTGTGTATAATATCTAACCTTGCAGCAGTGTGCTTTTTTCTGGTAATTGTTATACATGTTAAGGCCCTATGACTAGCTGCTGCCCCTAAATAGCCAACATCTACGTAGGGATAAATGTTATTTGCCACCACGTATACTTGTAGGTGGAGAAAACCCAAGTGACACATATCAAGGGGAGCATGGATCATTACAGGGTATGCATGCAGGATTACGCTGTCCACCTCAATTCTCCCTGACACAGTATTCTACATATATGGACCTCGGTAACCACTCACATATACAGCCATACCTTGCTGATATCATATTTCTGCTGTTCTGCTATGCCATCCTGAGCTGCTGTATTGCCACCAAGTGTCCACAGCATAGACATGCAGACCTCTGGAGCAGAAACATACACACTTCTGAGAGACATCTGTCATTCTGCAACACAACTGCCAATCTAACGTCATGCATAAAAGGTACAAGCATTTTGATGTGTACACATGACACATGCCAACATACAGCACCTGTCATGGCATACACTACCACACTAGAAACTGACATGTAATGGAATGTAGTCACCCTGTGCATCAGTCACATCTTTGCATGTCCCTGCATTGATGGTGTGGATGGCAGGGATGTGCCACAGGTATCATCACATGCACAGGGTGTGGTGTGGGGTGCCAGAGGACTAGGCTGTGCCTTAGAGTTGACATTGTGTGTGTGAGTCAGGAAGGAGTGCTGTTCAGCTGAGTCAATGAGTGGTGCTGTGTGTGCCTGTTGATGACCTGCATGTGACAGTGATGTTTGTGTGTGTACGTGTACACAGTTAAGCCAGGTGCTAGCCCTACATGTGGGTATGTTGGACAGCTGTGGACCATACATGACAGAGTGAATGGTTCACCATCTCCAGTCACAAACATGGAAACCAGCTCTGCCAGGAGTTGCACTGGCACCACCATGCTTGAGAGTGTGCATGGCAAGGTGGACTCTCAGTAGGTGTAGTTGCTGACTTACATCCACGTGTTTGATGCCCTACTCCCACCAGATGTTCCGCACAGGCAATGTGCGGTCAAGGATGAACAATGTCTCAGCCCACCATCTGTCCACTACAGAAGTGAGATGATCCATGTCATCACCAATGTGGTGGAGGGAATCAGGAATGTTAGACTGTGCTGCACCTATGATTCTGAGCATCCATCTGGTGTTGCATTTGGAATGTGGCTGTGCCTGCATGATGGACCGGAACATCCAGTGAGCTACCTATGCTGTGACACCTGAGACAGGTAGTGGATGGACAGTAGTCCTCCTTTGAGCACCCTTGTCAATCTGCCTGTGGGGACCTCAACAGCTGTCTGGCTATGGCTAGTGTCTACACTCACTGATGCCACTGTTGCCACACTGTCCTGTTTGACACCGCCACCCTCTAACTGTCCGATAATTGTGGCTGCAGGTGATTGGGCATGTGTGAGCATACTGACTGTGTGCAGGGACACTGGGGGAGGAAGTGGGGTGTCAACACATGGGGCAGATTCAGCCACCAACAACCCCACCTGTGCCTCACTATGACCACCATCATCATCAGACTCTGATGAGACATTGACATCAGGTTGTGAGGAGGACACACTCCAACCCCCATGGTCACCTGTGAGGAGGAAGACAAAATCAGTACATTTCTACCTGCACTATTATGTAAGATGATCCACTCACACATACACACACACACACACACACACACACACACACACACACACACACACACACACACACACACAGGTGAGTAGCCACAACTGCTTTAAACATGCCACATTGTAATGCTGATCCCAAGCACAACACACAAGGAGAGTACAACATACACAGACAAGACAGGTCCTTTATAACATATACTGCAGCTATGTCTGGTTAATATTGCCACTACTATACACCTGCGAGATAAGCAATATGTCAGGGTATGTGATAGACCTACACCTAAGACACAGAGCACCAGTCTTGAACATACTATTTCCCTCATATAGCAGACTGCATAGACCTTTCCAAAATCAAGTGCAAATTTGTTACTGCTACATAAAAATACACAACTGTGATTATTGGTTCAATGCACTTCAAGTCAACATCTGTGATACCGAACATATAAGTATTGTACTCTGGCTAAGCATATCAGTTGTGTCTAGGGCAACATGGCAGCCATTAACATTGTTAGGGTATATATGATCCATCAAAGAACAGTATCACAATCACCGGGTACAGGACCTTGGACTTCAGCCACACCTGATGTACCTATGGAAATGTGAGGAAGAGGTATTGTCTGCAATACCAAATGTGGCATTATTACAGGATAATATGTTTGTATATCAACATGTACAGTAGGTAATGTGATGTTGTCTATATTGCTGGCATTCTGAGTTTGTGTGCACAGCTGTACATAAAAACCACCCCTCAAGGCAGATAGACCTGACACCCATGTACTGGTATGCAGAGGCTGCCACAATGACTGATACAGTATTTCAGTGATGAACACAGGAGGCTTACCTGGACGATTCTCTGCTGTGGATGCTGTGGCACCCACCTCCACAATATTTGGGTTGGTGGATGCTTGGGAGCTGGTGATTGATCCCAGGTTCACCAGGAATTCCTCTGCTGCCAAGAGTGGTTGTTGTGCAGCAAGCCCTCCACTGGTGGCAGCACAGTACCTGGCCATAGTAACAGCCCATTTTTGTGCAGCATTGTCCATATCTGTTGCCCTGTGTCAGACCTGCTCATATGTCTTGTCCTGTAGCCCTACTTGGTTGACGGCTGTGACTAGGTCAATCCACAGTGCGTAAAATTATTCATGATGCTGGCAGCCCCTGGAGAACAAAATGTTATGATGCAATCTGAGTCCTTCCAGTATCACATTATATTCAGCGTCTGAGAATGGCGGGTGCCTCTGTGGATACATCCTTTCTAAAAGATAAGCAGAGGGGAACACATTATAGGACCAGTTACATTGCTATCCACTATGTACAGACCCTGCACATCCAAATTGGCCTGCACTATCCACAGCTACTTCCCACATCATACTCCACAGTCTATCAACACACTATGTATGTGGCTATCAGCAACATAGTAGCAATACCAGTTATGTTCCTGTGTGCCATGACAGGGTGTGATGTATGTCTCCACACCCATCAATGCCATGTACTGTGGCGTGTCCCCTATGGGCAGTGTCAGAAACATTGGTGTATGTTAATACAAGTATATGGGGACTGTCCAGCAACATCAGTGTGCCACAATGACAGGCAGCAATGAAAACCTACTTCTCCAGTGCACAGATGTTGGATGTCTGGCAAATTTATTTTATTTATTTATTTATTTTATTTTACATTTGTTAACCGGGCTAGTCCAACTGGATACATGTCCATTTTCAGTGGAGGCCCGGGGAGAAAAGCTCCTCTACAGTACTACTATAGTAAGACTAAAACAAAACTTTATCAGAATATATCAACATATACAAATAATATCTAATAACATCTACTTTAAACCTTCTGTTAGAATTAAGAACATTTGAGTACAAATATGAGGTACAGTAAGGAGACTCTCTATTACTTAGAAAAGTATACAATATGACAGTACAGATAAAGTACCTAGTTAGTCTAATACATCTTTGAAAGAAGATGGAAAGTAGAGATTTAGTTCCTTTATTAGAAGTGAGGTAATAGAAACAGCTTTGTAGAGAGTTATGTAGAGAGTTAGTTATACGAGATAAAGAGAGAAAAAAAATCTCATAGCAGGGAGGTATGAATATTGCAAGAGCAAAGCCAGTGGTTGGAAAAGAAATGTTTAAGTTTAGTTTTAAATAGTGGGATTGATGTTTGAGTGGTGAGGTCTTGAGGTAGTTGATTCCATAGTTTCCCAACTGAGTTTGAGAATGTGGAGTCACCTGCTGAGTTCTTAGAAAGAGAAGTATGCATCAATATTTTGTTGGAGGAGCGCAGGTTCTTCAGATTGCTATAGGGTTTTATGAGGCTGGAGAGCATTGGGGTATTGTCTGGGTGGTAAAGAGCTTTATGGGCAATTGTAAGTTGGTTAAAATGTATAAGGTTAGGTAATTCTAGCCACCCTAGTTTTTAAGGTTAGAACAATGGTGAGTCCTATATGGAGATGCTGTAGCAAATCTGGCAATATTATTATAAGACATAGTTAGTTTGGTAAGATTATATTTAGAAAGGTTTGTATAGATTGGGGAGGCATATAAAGGGACGAGATTAAGTGGGTTCTAGCTATAGTGGCTCTGGCTTCAGGAGTAAGGAAAGATTTAATTCTATACAGAGAGCCTAGTTTTCTGTTAGTTGATTTTATTGTAGAGTCAATGTGTGTGTCAAATTTGAGTTGGTTGTCAATTGTAATGCCTAGTAGTTTGGTGTTATTGTCTGGGGAGATAAGGATGCCATTGTTGGCTGTGAGAGAGAAATTAATGGAGGGCGACAAGATGGTGGGTGTAAAAATCAGGAGTTTGGTTTTCTTTGGGTTAAGGAGGAGACAGTGGTTGGAGAACCATTGCTCTATGGTAGTGAAGGTATTTTGTGTAAGGGAATAAAGTTCTGACTGTGTTGGGGCTGAGCAGATAATGGTAGTATCATCAGCATATTGAATGCAAGTTGATAGAGGAGCAGCTAGGTAAAGATCATTTATAAAGATGGAAAATAGTAGAGGGCCTAAGATAGAGCCCTGAGGAACTCCTATAGAGGTGGGAAGGGTGGACAATAATTGATAGTTGTTCTCAGAATGTAGAGAATCTGGCTGTCACATGCCAGAACCCTCAGAAAGCAGTTATGCTACAGTAACATCTGTTACTGTATTTATACTCTTACTTTGTATGACCAATATGTACACTCTGTTGCTGAGGTTGGACCTGTGTCCCTGCACTAATAATGACTATGACCTGAATTCCTGATGTAGGGGGTTGCCAGGTATGATAGCCATAGCTCTCAAGTGATGAGATACGAATGTTGACAAGACAGTGACCTGGTCAGAGTACATCAGGGACAGTCAGGGACATCTTTACAATGTCTGCACTATACCTGTGTGACATTCACAGACTGAGAGGGTCTGAATGACAGTACATCATGTGATATGACAGTTGTGTCCACCCTTATATACCGTCAATATGTGTAACACATAATCCAGTAGCATTCTTTCAGGAGTCGGCCATTGTAGGAGGGAGTCAGAGGGTCACTTCTGTGATTTAAGTCACAGCAGGCACAGTTGAGAGGCATGCCTGTAGCTGTTGGACAGCAGAGTATCACCAACATGTAATTCCCAGAGATTTTCTACAGGCCTACTGTTGCTATCCCTATTCCCCATAACTGCATCCTTCCATCTGCATCCTTTTGTATGGGGACTTGTATTACATACCTGGTAGAGTGATGTAATCCTTTTGTGAACAAATCTTCAAGACAATTGTTTCTTAAATTGCAGTCTGTCTTGGTAAAGCAAGGTACAGACCTGTTCTCCATAGGCAGTTGCATGCCTTTTATAGATAATGCTCATTAACAGGTAACTGCCAGTGCAGCAATCCATGATTAAGGCTTGCTAATTGCATCCAGAACAATTTAGTTGCACCTTCATTAGCCAATGACATGGCACAACAGTGTAATATATAAAGCCTTCATGTAGGACTTGACCCCTTCTTAGTCTTTGAGATGGACATTACTGAGGTGTGGAGACTACAGCATCACAGAAGGTAGCTACAAATACTGTCCACTGTTGAGATTTATGAGGTATGTCCACAGTTTTGCATGTTATGTTTAGCCATTGTCAAATGACTTTCTGATTATGTGGAAGTTAATGTTAAACAATGTGGGCTGAGGTCTGCAAGGGTGAAGAGAATGTGAGTGTCAGATGTCACAACCATCTGAAAATGCATGCTGCTGCAGTAGCTACTGGTCTGTAAGCTCTGTATGTTTGTAGGGCAGACTGTGGCACATGTCCCTGTTGCTTGGCCTTTGCCCACCCACCCCTTTATATATGGGTGTTGTATAGAACCTTTGTTCTAGGGGGTTGTGATGTATGGTAGGTCTGTAGCAGGTAGCTTAACCTACAGCTGAATGTGTTGCAGGTGCTGCTTTTTGCCTTGGACTCATAGTGGGGAGTGTGAACACATTTGGAGGACAGCCAGCTATATGTGTCACTGAGGCAGCAATGTCATCTCTGCCGTTATGGCAGAGCCAAGGTGAGGGCACCCGTAACAGCTTTATTCATTTTGTTAGATATTAAGAATGGGAAAGATACAAATGCTTTATTTAAACATGTTCATGAATCTAATAGTCATAGTTTTAAGTTATTAGTATTAGAACAAGTAAAACAAGATATTCAGGGTAGGATTACTAAGGAACATCTAGAAATGTATGAATTTAAGTGACAAGTTTTATTAAATACAATGACTAACCCAGGTATTAATGAGGCTTGTTCCATTAAATCCATTTAAGTTTAAGACAGCATACTGTAGCTAATTGTGGGTAATTGATGTATGATGTGTTAATTGCTCATTTAAGAACTATATTTAAGTTGATTGTTAGATGTGGTTTTTTTTGTTCTGAAGAAGTTCCAGTGTAGGAACAAAAGCACTAAACCTTCTTATTTATTAAATGCTTTGAATTTTATTTGGCTTGCCTGTGTTATTGGTGCTGCTGTTCCACTACTACAGGTTTCTAACTGTACCCATACCAGTTCAGTCAAGGCATGTGCTTAAGGTACATATGTTATGCAACATTGCCAATCAGAGAGTAGTAGGCAACATATATGTATGCTATACAAATATGTGCAGTGTGTCCCTATCTACAGATCTCTGATGTGCAAATATGGGTAGCAGTTAATTTAGTAGCAGCAACCTGTTCTGGTTACAATTGCACGACTCAGTCATTATTTGCTGTATTCACAAGAATGTAAATTAAGTGGAACACACTGGAGTTGAACCCAGGAATGTGGGAGGCAAAGCGTACCTGATACAAGGCATTTAACAGACTGAGCTACTGAATTATTGCAGCAGCAGCTATATTTTCAAGATATATGTGCATGCATACAGTCTGTGACACAGGATTTGCATGAACACATTTTTATGATCGGTATGACATGTGACACTCAAATGTCTGTCATGATCTTGTAACCTCAATCTGTAATGACATGCCAGTACTAAGGAGCACATCTGTGGAAATTCTGCACCAGTCTGTACAGTTGACAGCTGTACCTGCTTTTCCAGGTCTCATGTACATCCATAATTATTTATTTGGCTGTATACTGGTGTAATGTCTGCATCACAGTCCCAAGTACACTGCCATTTTTTCCATTATATGTACTTGTAGTGTATCAGTGGCAATCAGGATATGTGGGTGGAAACACCTGCTGCTCTTCAGAGCTCAGTGGGCTACTGGGCTTATACACAGTACTGTAGTTGACAGGGGCCTAGGTTTGAAATGTGGCAGGGGTGATTATTTAGCAGATGTGCATAACACTGTCAGAAACACAGAAAAAGCAGTTTTAAATAGCTTTGAGTAGTGTGGCATGTTGTATCTTGCCTCTTAGCTCTGTTTACACCAGCGCTAAAAATAAACAAAAGAGAAGACAAAATGGATGATAGGAAAGTAGTGAAATGTGGGCAAGCAGGGGAGAAAAACATACTGACAGGCAAGTAGGGATGTGAAGGGTGGGTGTAGGAAAGGACCATAGCCCTCCATTTCTTTCATAGCAAGAGCTGTGCAGGTTGTACAGATTCGGAATTTGGAGCCTCACACACCAAAAAGAGGGGTGAGTGCAACATAACTGTGTGCATTAATTAATGTAATAATTAATTGTGTCCAGTGGACATAGGTGAGAAATAGAGAGCTATGTATGGGGCAATTTTTTTTTTGTGGGACAGGTGTCTTTTTGTTTTTGTAAGGAGAGTCGAATGTTGGAAAAGAGATATAGGTACCTGTGGGGAGGTAAGTTGGGTATGAGAGGTTGCATTTGTAGACAGATAAGACAGCATACAGGGGCAGTGTGGGACACATGAGGGGGTAAACACCTTGGACGGGAAGGATGTTGTGGAATCAGAGAGCCATATGCCCCCAGATTGCAGCAGTGTGACTGAGCTACCTACCCATGGGCAGTCAACATTGCTCTTTCACTGCCCCAAAGGTGGCTGTGCTGGAGGCTGACTGCCAGGGCCACTTTTCCCTTCCAGGTTGGCCAGTCTGCCCTCAATCCAGTGCAGGTGATTCTCATAGCCACAATGTACTATCCTGCGCACCATCACCAGTATCTGATCCTGGGTGGTGGTTCCATCCATAGGTGGTGCAGGGCCAGAGGAGAGGGCACCACTGGCTTGGTTTCCAGATGCACTGTGACGCAGGTGCCATGGCCGACTGAGGTAGAGTAGGTGGATTGCCAGGAACCAGCCTACCCAGTCGAGCTGTAGTGTTCAAAGAGTATAGGTTAGTAATAAACATAACATTTAGTTAGTTATAACAACATGCTAGAACATTGCAAATAACTTATTAACATAGCATTGCATAGTATATGAAACACAATAATAAGTGAGATATCATAATAGTAACAGCATGCCAGTAACAGTTACAGCATAAGACCAACAACATAGGTAATTAAACAAAATATGTTAGTATGCAACCATTGTAATGCATAACAATAATAAAACACAAGGCCCAACATAACATTTAGTGAACAACATTTGTTGATAATAAACCATAACCGGTGTATAACTATAATAAATAATGATGAAGATAATGGGTGGGGGGAGATAGGAATACAGTGCATTAATACCAGTATAGCTATATAGCTTGCAACAGTACTGTTAAATACAATACAGGTCTGCCATTCATTTGTGTATATAAGTGCCCTATAGCTGCCATAGCACATATATACCTCTGAAGCTATTAGCATGGGGCAGTATTGGCCAAGCTTTAACACCTACAGGTACACAACTGCAGAGGACTATTACATGTTAGGTGGACCTATATGACTACCAAGGTGTACTGTGGACTGATGTAGTGTGACTATGCTATTGATCTAATCCTATTGATGATAGATCTGTCACAAAGGGATTAGGTGACAGTGATTACAGTCCATGGCAGAGTGACACTTGACAGGCATGTACTGTGTACAGTACAGAGAGTAAACAACTGTCATGCTGTCCTTTACAGGCATGGAGTTAGACCATCAGCAAATTTTCACAGACACACCAGGCATACAGTCATACCAAGATAACACATTTTATTTATTGTATTATCTTTTACTAGTATTGTACTTGTTGCCTTTATTTTCTGACATCTTATCACATTTCTGATGAATGCTGTTAACAGTCTTTTGCTTCTGAACACATAAATTATTAACCCATAATAAGAACTACTGCACCCATTTGCATGTACTTCCTGTGGGGAGAACATATTTTAAGAATACATAACTGATTCAGTAATATTTATTAGTAGTTGTCACTAGATTTGAACCCTGGTCTGTGTGTAACAAAATGTACATCAGACACAGCATTTAACAAACTGCACTACTGCATATGATTAACTGCCTCCTATTTGCCTAGAGTTTACCTGGAAACAAAATATGACCTGGTAATACTAGTACAGTTTTATACAAGACTGCAATGAAAGTTGAACACACATGCATGAGATTCATGCATGACAGAGATACTAAGTAAACTGTTCCTTAATACATAAAATGCTAGTGTACACAATAAACTCTTCAGTGGGTGGAAATATCTGTGACGTGCAAACCATATTGGAGTATTGGGTTGGCTACCTGACCCATGTACAGTTGCAGATATTATATTTGCTGTCTACAGCTATTATAGTTTCACACTTGCTTGCAGCATCTTACCTTGGAGCATGAATGCATATATCTGAAATGCAGTGGTTAACACAAGACAATCCTGATATACACAATATACCTTGGATGTTCCTGGTTTTGCTTGAGATGGTAGTGCAGAACAAATGTCATAATGCATATATCATATAGTACAGCTCTATATCTACAGTTCAGCATAACATTCTTTCTTAGCTGACGTTGAGTCAATTAGTGGTACCCTTTGTGTTTTAATTTCAGAGCAGATGTCATATTCGATTTCATGAACAACAGCCCTAATTACACACATATTGCACAAACAGCTTTATTAGGGCTACCTACATGCAGTTATTGTTATATTTTTGAGTCTTTATTAAACAACAGTTGGGATAATGCAGGTGTTACAATACAGCTGTAATTCCACACTTATTGAAGTAGAAACTTTATCTCATTAACATTATCAGGTTTAATGCTTTAATCTTTATTGCACTATGCTTGGCAGTAGACAGTTATTGCAGTACAGCCCTTTGTCCACATTCATTGCATTGCACAAATCTGTACAGTATGCACCTACTGACAGTGACTGAATTACTCTATCTTATGTATTTGACTATAGATTGCAAATTAATCTGTACTCACCACACTCATGGTGCAATCTGGCCAGGCAACTTGCATGGGCATCTAGGTTTTGAGCTCCCTCCTTTGCAGCTGTAGGGTGAGAAGCACACCATTATTAGCACCTGTCTATCACACATTCAGATCAGGTTTAGGTAAAACAATGCTAACAGTGCATACAAACTTGTGAGGCATTCCCATCCCAAGCATCCTAAACCAGGTGTCCAGAAGTCTCTTGTTCCACTGCTTCAGCTCATGATAATGGTGGCGGACCTGCTCACCTGTGTGGAGGATACCTGTTCCACTAGTGAGATTGCATGCCAGCCAGTCCCAGGCCTCTGACTTGTACTCTGATCCCTGGTACTGGCCCTGCAGCAGCTGAACATCATAGTATTTCACTAGGAGTCCAACCATGATCCTGGACTTCAGAATGCCCCACTTCTGTGCCTGGAAGTATGTACCCTCTCCAACACCTGCCATAGTTCCTACATGGTTCAAACTCCAACAGGTTCTGCTATATTCCAACCTGTTGCACTTAAATAAGCCTATTTTTCTGTCCTTACATACCACTGGGCCATTTTTAAAAAGAGGTGCATCGCTTGGCACCATGCAAACTAGCTTAGCTGAGCAGAGCAGTGCTTAAACTGCCAATGCTTAGCATTGCTTAGTGGTGTGCAAATCCACTTAGCTGAGTTAAGCACTGCTATAATTGGAGATGCCAGCAGTGCTTTGCACTCCTTAGCAATGTGCAAACCAGTGAAGCACTGCTAAAATATTCCTTGTTTAAGCAGTGCTTGACAAGGCTTAGCTGTGCTTATCAGAGCTTGACTGAGCATAGCAAAGCAGGATTTAAAAATACTTCTCATAATGTGTATTTGCCAAACAAATGCTTAATAACCTGTCTGTGTATTCAAACAAACTTTAATCAAGGATTTAAAAGTGCTTCTCATAAATATGTATTTGCAAACTAAATGCTAATAACCTGCTGTGTAATCAAAGAAAATTTAATCAGGGATTTAAAAATACTTCTCATAATGTGCATTTGCAAAATAATTGCTCAATAATCTGTCTATGTATTCAAACCCTGCACCTACTGCACCGAAGGCTATCACTCTAACTGTTTGGTTACGTGGACATGTAGAATGGTGCTATGCTTTTACATATATCTCTCCACTACATTTAAGCACCGCTGAGCACAGCAGCATGCCATGCAAACCCACACAGCTATGCTTAAACTTGACCTTCGCATTCATAATTTATATATCAGGTTTCTATTTTTAGATGTCTGTCATGTGTCCAGTGCTGTGTGTTTCGCTGTGCCACATAAACATGACAGAAAAATTACAAAATAAAAAAATATTTAATTCGTATGCATGCATTGATATCTGGCAGTCTGGCAGTGCAGGGAGGGGGTGTGCTACTCATCTCCAGACATATTAACACACTCTCTACACTGATTCAGTAACCATGTTACATGACTCTCCCTCAATAACATGTCTTCATTAATATGCATGGTGCACTACCAAGGGGGTACCTCGTATACGGCCTCAGTACCTTCCATGTAGGCTTTATACTATGCCTACACATATTTTATTAAATCTGTGGGATTGTGACTGAATATATACTAAACTGTACACCAATGTTTATCTGACTGGTGTGATTCTATAAGATTTACTGAAACTTTTTAATTAAAATGCAATGTTACTGTTTTCTAAATGGTTTTGTCCTCATGAGGGTTGTGGATTTGAAGTTGTCTGTCCCTAGCAACAGTCTGTCCAGTGGGATAGACAGGGACTGCTGCATGTGCTGATGAGTTGTGTTGATGCAGGTATGAGTGAGAGAGAGATTTGATTAACAGGCCAGAATGGCTGGTGAAATGACAGGTATTTGTTGAAATTAACTGTGATCATCTCATCTGTTCATACATGTTAATGACATTAGCAGAGTAGCAACTGAAAGATTGTAAGAGGGCTTAATCCCCCTTACCCACAGCAGCTCTGGTCCTTTACATATATTGCACATTCCTGCAAAATGAGACTTATTACAAGTGCTTGGTTTATTGATCTTTACCTCTATGACTATCTTTATTATTCATTAAATGGTGAATACGTTGCAAAATTCTCCAGCAAGAATATATATATAAAACATCTGGAGTAACCACCAGTGCTAGCATCATCTAATACAGAAATGTATTTCTTACAGATGACCTTGCTTTGATGATCAAGTTTCTAACTCCAGTAAATCAGCACAAAAATACAGTCAGGCATACTTGTTAGGTATACCATGGTGTGCAAATTAGTTTTTAAAAGGAGGTTAAGGGTTAAGTAGGTTAAAGGATAATTAGTCCAGAGTGATCTATGCGTGTTATAGGAAGATTATTTTTTTTTAGCATTTATTATACAGTAGGCATTTGGATATCTGTAGGATTTATTGATATTTGAAATTAGGGTTTTAAGTACAGGTTAATAACTTTTGAATCTGAATTAGGCGATTAGATGTTTCTATCAAAAAGTGCTGTGTGTATGTGCTTTTTTAAAAAGAAAAATAAAAGCATCTGTCTCCATCTTAGTCTCAATCTCTGAGCAAGAAATCTGGACAAAGACAAACATAATGGTGGAACAAAGGCCTAAAAATAGCAACAGATTTTAAACATTGTTACTGCAAACTCAGATAATTGCTAGAATAACAGGTTTTGCATTATTATGTATTTTCTGAGGGTTATAAAGTCTGAAATTCAAATGTCTACCAATTATTTGCTATTTAGTGACTTTAGTCTTCATGTTGACATCCCACAATTCCAGTGGAGTGGGGCTACAATATTACATATGCAAATTATATGCTAATAATTGTCCTGATTTTTAACCAGTTGTACCTACTTTTCTTGGACCTGTGTCCAGATTTTTGATGTTTCCAGGTTGAGAGGTATGCTGAATATGTTTGTTTTGGTGCATTCACAGGTAAATCACTGTCTTCCACCAGCATTGTGGAACTATCCCTTCTCAGGTGTTGGAAGATCCTAGTCTGGGGTGTGATGGGGTGGATGAGCAGATGGAGTCCTGGATAGCAGACCACATGTCCAGCAGAGGAAGCGTGACCCACACATCACCTCTACAGTGTATGGACATGGTCTCGCTGTCTGTGTGATAGCTCGATGGGGACACTGAAGATCAGGGAAATGTAGTGGCACCAAGGACAGACATGGGATCTGTCGCTAGACATTGTGGTCAGGAGGGTCTACACAGAGAGGGTCAGAGCTGATGCTTGCAGGAGGTATGGTTACCACCCTCCTCCTGAGGTTGGTGTATCAGTATCATATGTGCAGGGCCATCATGGAGGCACTGCTGATTTCCATCTGGACCTTGGCAAAGGATGTGAGGGTCAACCAGACAGTGCATGCTGACTTATATGACTGCATGAACCGCGTGTGCAATTCAGTGGACAGGGATGCTATGTCTATCCTGGGTCATCTATTGAGGGTAAGGGGCTGTCCTCATAGACAGTCAACTGCTATATCCTTTAATGTTAGCCCACCTGGGTAAGGATGGGTGAGGTCATACTCCTGCCATGCTGTCAGTTCCAGTCTGCTACATTGTTGTGAATGTGTCTACACCCAGGAGAGGCTATTCCCATGGCTATAATTGTGGTCATGCCAGCACCTCCTCCAGCAGATGTTGGTTGTATTCAGGTAGTGCAACAGCAGGGTCATGGGACAGCTACTGCAACACCTGATAAAAGTGGTTATGCAAAGGAAGCTGAACATTCTGCTGTGCATGCCTTGGATCTGCCCAGTAGGCCATATCACAGTGGTGCCTCCTGTGCTGAGGCCATGCCCCTGCAGAATCACATGCACACCAAATACATACCATAGTATATCTCCCACACTCAGTGAACCAGACCATTCAACACACGGCATAAAACTCTTGATGCTGCTTATCAGTGCACTTCTTCAGTTTGTTATACCTCAGCACTCACTGTCAGACACTTATCTGTAAAAGACATGCACTTCTCTACCTCCTCACCACCTGTGCAGGTGATAAGATCTGTTCCCATCTCTTTGAACATTGTGAATTTATGTTGCCTATGTGTGATGCACAGCCTATGCATGGGCAAACACAGTCTAGTGTTTTTGTGAGTATCATTTTTGTTTGTCTTCATCTGCTTAGCTATTTTGTAGTCAGAACACAATCCCTACGTATGTGCTAAGACTTTGACATCAGTCAAGAACCCGAGCTTAGTATAATTTTCTGCCATTTACTTTGTTCACACCTTTGTTACCACTTTTTGTTTTGTCCATCTCTGTGGATCCCATTATTATGGTGCAATCCCTATTGTACCTTAAGCATCTGTGATACATTCTAATCCACTGCACATTTCTGAATACATGCACCTCTTGTTGTTGAACATATCAACAACTAACAATTCTGCATGCCCACTTGCACCCACTACTGGGGGTGCTCATGCACCATCACTGTTTACCTCAGCTGCTTCTACTTACCTCTGGCTATGAAATGTGCTAACTCAGTATGAACACGGGGATGTGCTGTGGGCACAATGAGCAGCTTCCCATCATGTAGACTGGCCACATGCATGTGTGACTGGCATGGCTGCTTGTCATGCAGGGAATGTCAATGGGATTGATTTGCCTACAATGAGGCTGTGATGTTACTGAATCCTCAAGAAAGTCTTGGATTGAATATAACTGCTCTGACAGGCAATATGCATTTATGCATGCATGCATGCAAAAATGGATCCTATATTTTATGAAACTCATAGAAGTTTCTCAAAAGAAACATTTGTGGTATTACCTTAGAGATTGTTTATGTAAAAAAAGTAAAAACATGCCACAGATCAGCATTGGTGTTCCAATAAAAAGTGACAGAATCTGATACAAAAATGAAAACTTTTAATGAAATACTGTCCAGACCCAAAGCACGTTTTTTTTTTTTTTTTTTAATTTGAAACATCTCCAGAAGACAGATGACTTAGAAAACCAATCCATAATAGTAAATGTTTGCATACTTGATGTCCCAGATATACATTCTTCTGACAAGAATCTAAAGGAATTATTTTAAAACTGATTATTTTAGTGATGCATCTATCAAAGCATTTAAATCACACCGCTAAAAGTATAGAAAGCTGGAAGTCCTCATAGGAATACAGAAAATAATTCAATACATATTATCATGGCAATGCAATCAGCTGACAATCATAAAGAATCAGCTGTAGCTGACTTCAGAAAAGACATGGTGACAAGGACAAATAATGATTAACTGAACTACAACTAAAGACAAAGGGATAGGAGGCACCAGCTCTATACCCTGCTGCATATATTACCAAAAAAAGGACAGCTCTGAAAGGTGAAGAGTTTATTGTCTTTTTGCATCCCAACATTCAACTAAAGGAATTGTTTGAGTAAGACAGAGGGTGACCTGCCAGTGCATTCCCCAAAAGTATTCTTGCTTACTATACAAAGCTAGGAATTTAGCTTTACAAAAGGTTAGTCAGTTTCCCATAAATAACAAAAGATTACAAATCCCTGAAAGCAAGATAAGAAACTGGAAAACAGGCAAATCCATAAAAAAGAAAGAGCAGCATAGATCCAAATAAAACTAATCATGCTAACAAAAGTGATTTGAAATATATTTTGATACAATTAATGAATACTGTTGAATTATGAATACGGATGAATTACATAATTACTGCACAGGGAAAAGGAGAAAATCTTACACAAGCAAGATTAAAAAGAGAGTAGCAAGAAAAATATAGATACTTTTGTTCTTTCTAATCGAATTAGTCTATAATTTAACATTAGACAGCTTTGGTGGCATAGTGGCATAAAGCCTGACTATGACACAGGTAACCCAAGTTTGATTAATCAGGAGCGTGACAAGCCATGGCAGGGGAGAATGGCTGCTGCTGACACAGTCATCCTGGGGGAGAGGTAGCTCTGACTCACAGAGTAGGGGGCATCTACAGGGAGTACTAAGTGTTACATTCACAGATGATTGGCCTACAGGTCACACACTGCCACTAAGCATGATATCTGGGCTGGAGTTGTCAGTATGTAAAAGCATTGTGCCTGCATGTATGCAGGACTGGTGAAGTTCACTAGAACTGCTGCTGGGAGGGGAATACTCTTAGATGCAGTTAAAGTTTTTCCTCAGACCTGGAAACTTTACACTCACTGACTTACAGGCTGATGATGTATTCCGGATAGGAATGGGTCACAGAACTCTTATTTAGCTTGGGAATACCTGGCTGTTAGCTGAAAAAGAACTAATAGGCTAACTGGGTAACGTTGTGGCACCACTGAGCAGGCCTAATGTAGGATAAAAAATTATGCAACAATGCCTTCTTTTTCATTCACACAACTATGTATGAATACATAATTGCCACAGGTAGTAATTAGCATTTGATTGCAATGGTGTGCAAAAAAAAACAGCTAGTTGGACTTAGCTAGGTTGAAAAATCAGTCTCTGCAATTGTGGTAAACCTAAGATAATAATAAGCTATAGACTTCCACCATAAATAGCACTTGAAAAATCTGTGTGTTATTTACTGATGTAAAACCTTTCTAATGTCAAGATTTTCTTAAAATTCATGTGCATTTTGGCACATTCAGTTATATATAACTTCCATTGTAATAAAGCAGAAAAAATACAGTATTAATGTAACCACTTGATCATGTACCAAAGAATAGCAGTTTAGTAAGTTATGGAATCAGTTCAGACTGTTATTCAATCAAACAGATAAAAAGAGGTATTGCTAGAAAGAATGAAATATCTAAAATTCTGAGTAAACGTATAAACACTGTATTTACAAGCAGCAACTATGCAAGCGGACAGTATAAGTTTTTCTCAGTTACAAACCAAATATAGACAGAAAAAACAATAACCTTAAATACAATACAATAACACACAAAACAGATCAAATTTGTTCCTTAACATTTTAAATGTAGGAAAGTATGTGAGCATATTTCACTTTGCAAAATTCTTGACTTATGTGATCAAAACCTCCCACTTTTTTATTTAGGTAAGTATAAATGTAGAACAATGCTATCAGGTGGAAGGGAATTAAGATTTCAATATGCATCTTCTTTAATGCATGTCTAATGATGTCTAATGTTTAATATTAGTAGCAAGAATTTAAACACTGCATTTATACATAAATGACTGTTTCAGCATATGTTGTGAGGTTTCTAAGGTCCGCATTCATTAATACCTGTTGGTAGTCAGTTAATGAGGTATCACATTCCTCACTCCAGGCAGACTGGATAGTACTTCCCTGAAGTTCACAGTCAAAGGCAATAAATTGTATAAACACTTTTCACTACATATCATCATCATCATCAGCCCCCTTTTCCCCATTTTCTACATAGGTTTGGGGAATCATGTTAACCATTACCATCTGTCTTGATTCAATGCTACACTCCTGCCTTCTTTGACACTCATGTCTGACTGTCGCAGATTTCTTTTCACACAATCCATTTACCTCTGAGCTGGACATCCTCGTTTCCTCTTACCTTCTTCCTGTCTGTCCCAATTATTCTTCACCAGATTATCTTAGTCCACTGATAGGTTCTCGCTCTCATCCTGCCTACCTTGGCTCTTCCCACTCCATTTGCCCTGCAGGCTCACTCCGCTCCCCTACCCTGGCCCCAATTCCCACCTGCCCCAGGACATCTACATTTATACCTAGCTAACCACACCCACTACAACTCCATAGCACTCCCCAATCCTACCCATAACATCCACCACTCCACCCACTAGTAAATCCTATCTAACCAATCAACCTCCACTGCTCAGCCCACAGCTTCTAGCTAACCCAACCCATCATACATTACTCCACACCATGCTCCCCACAATTAACCAAATGCCCTTCCAACTCTCCAATACACATAACCCTCCTACTCCAAAAAGGTCTTCTAAATTACAGCATAGTAACTATTTACAACCTTTTTCTTTTCTCGTTACACAACCACCTTTATTATGTTCCCAAAACCCTTAACCTACCCCTCACTACTCCTATTTTTCCTCGACCTATCCTACGTTTACTACCTCACTCAACCCACACATATTAGCCACACTCAAGCCTTCCACATAACTACTTACTTTAACATGCCTCCTTTGAAACCTCACATCATAATATTTCCCCAACTTTATCATATAAAAAAACAACTATTCTTTTCTTATAAACTCATTACCCCTCACAAACACTCATCTACAATAGTAGCAAACAAATATTTCACTAATACATCAAAGCACAACCTATACTCTAAGCAATCCAAATACCTTACCAATATTATTCTACATCTAATTACTACTCTATTATCAGGAGACATACATCCCAGCCCTGGCCCCTCAAACTCTTCCACTATAGACAAGTCTATACTTTTCACCTCCCTAAACTCCCAAAGCATAGTAAAGAAAGTCCCAAGCCTCCATGCCTGGCTCTCACACAATAAACCTGACATTTTATCTATCTTTGAAACATGGCTAAAGTCTCACATAAAAGACCATGAAATAATGCCACCAAACTACTCAATCATCAGGAAAGATAGATCCCATAAAAAAGGTGGTGGTGTAGCTCTCTTATATTCATCCTCCCTGACAGTCACCCCTTATAACAAACCTATTCCCAACTTCGATAAAGCAGAATTACTCCTGACAAAATTTCAAATTAATAAACACAAACACATATTAATAGCCTCCCTCTACATCCCCCTCGGAGACAATATTACTACACTCGAAAATATCCTTTTCTGGCTCTCCACTAATATTAACAATGAAATAATAATCTTAGGTGATACAAACATCAACTGATCCTCCATTCAGTCTGCCACAAGTCCACTTAATATTAACCTTTACAACTTCTCACAGCTAATTAACTCCATAACCCACCCCTCAAAAACTCTATCTACTGGTAGCATTCTAGACTGGATTTTAGTGTCCCACCCTCATTACGTCTCTGACAGCGGCACACTTCCAGACTCCCTTAGTGATCACCTGCCCACCTTTGCACATCGACTCCCAACACCTTTACTCAGAACGCACAACTACATAACCATCCCCAACCAAAATCACTTTAATCCTACAGCTTTCACTGACTCTCTAAAAACAATTAACTGGAATGTTCTAAAAAATCTAGCCCTAGATGATGCTGTAGCTCACTTCAACTCAACTTTCTTAAATCTCCTAGATAACCATGCTCCACTAAGCTCTAAAAGAATAAAACTAAAAACCACCCCCTGGCTAACCAAAAATACCCTAACAGCTATGAGACACAGAGACAAAGTCTGGGCTCTTTACCATAAAAATAAATCTCCCCTCTCCCATACCGAATTCAAAACACTCAGAAACAAAGTAAAAAAGCTCATTACTGCTGATCGACAAAACTATTTCTCCAAACTCCAAAACAGTAATAAAACAAACCCTCAGAAGTTCTGTAAAGGAATTTCTACCCTTATCAATCCTGGCAAAATACTCAATCCCAGCCCTGACCCCAGTGCTCCTGACAATGACTTAGCTACACAATTCAACTCCTTTTTCATAGATTCCATCCCCAAACTAACATCTTCATTCTCCAATATCACTCCATCCTCCACTTCTCCCTCTCTCCCTTCAACTAACACCCTTCCCTTCACTTCCATCTCTGCTACCACTCCCTCTACATTTCCATCACCCCCTCTTCCCACACCTCTGTCACTAAAACCAATTCCAACATCTACGATAAAAAAACTTCTACAGAAACTTAAAACATGCTCCAATGCCCCTGACAATATTCCTTCATACTTCCTTAGCATAGCTGCTGAAGCCATTGCCTACCCCATCAGTATACTAATCAACCGCTCTATCAAAGAAAGCATGGTACCCCAAATTTGGAAAAAGGCTTTCATCATACCTCTACATAAAGGTGGCAATAACAACAATATTACAAACTTCCGCCCCATAGCTATCTTATCCCCTATCTCTAAACTCCTAGAAAAGTGCATCCATCTACAGCTCCTACCTTACCTCTTAGACAATAATCTACTAACTCCAATTCAGCATGGCTTTCGACCCGGTCATAGCACTATGTCAGCCCTCCTCTCCTTCCTAGAAACGGTAAATACAGCTCGGGACTCTGGTCATATTGTCTCTACCCTCTTACTTGATCTTTCAAAGGCCTTTGACACTATCTCTCACAAACTAATTCTAACCAAACTCTCTCAACTTATCTCCTTCCTCATTGTCCTGGTTTTCTAGCTACTTATCAAATAGATATCAAGCAGTAAAGTGGAAAACAGCCACATCCTCTTTTCTAAATACCCCAACTGGAGTTCCCCAGGGCTCCATACTGGGTCCTCTGTTATTTAATATATTCATAAACGATTTCGACAACTATATCCCATTGTCCAGCATTATCCAATATGCTGATGATTCAACTATCATTTGTTCTGCCACATCCTTCCCAGTGTTACAAAAGCTTACACAAGATGCCTTCTCTATCACTGAACTATGGATGAAAGATAACCACCTTGCTCTAAATGCCTCTAAAACCAAACTAATGGTATTTACCCCCTCTAAACACATCTCTATCAATGCTAACTCTCTATCAATTACCAGCCACAATAACACATCCCTGGAATTGGTGTCCAATGCTAAGTTACTGGGTGTTCAAATTGATAACCATCTCAAATTCAACACCCACATTCAACACAATATATATAAAAAAAAAAAAAACATCAAAAACTAGGCATGCTATACCGGCACAATCACTACCTTACACCCTCCACTAAAATCACTCCCTCTACCTCATTCCTCATCCCCTCTCTTCTCTATGGAGCCCCACTCCTAACTAATATCCAATCTTCCCTTAAAACACAACTTTCCACCTGTTACAACAAAATTGCTAAATTCACTACCAGTCATAAGTCTTCTACCCACCACTGCTCTTCATTGCATAAATTAAAATGGCTTGAACTTCCCAACCAACTCATCTATTCTCAACTTACTCTTGCTCACAAGCTCATTTTCAAACGTGACCTCTGTCCATCTCTATCCTCAGCATTTAAATTTCACCTTCCCAGCAGAGTACTTAGATCTAACAACCAAAATCTAATCGAATTGCATAAACCAAATTGTCCCCCTGGTAAAAATCTCCTATTCTTTAGCCTAGCATGACTCTGGAACTCCCTACCTCCTGCCATTCATACCACCTTCAACCACCTTACATTCAAAAAATCTCTTCACTCTCATCTATTTTCCCAGTGGGAATGCTCATGCTCACATCCTTCATGATCGATACTGACTATCTATCCTTCTCTAGAACTAGGACATTTCTTATCTCTGCTCAAAAAAAAAAAATAAAATAAATAAAAAATTACATTGTCTGCTCTGTCAGACTTACAAATGATACAATTGCTTCTTACTTATCTACATTGAAATGTTTACCCCTTGTAGCCTGCATCTTCTGTAATGCGTACCACCAGTTTGTTCTTCCAAAAATTGTTTGCTCTAACTATAACATTTAACACTAGTCTGTCTACCACAAATTGTATGCTCTAATTGTATAATTCTTGTAAAATATTGTAAAAAGGATGTAAAACCTAGTGTAACCTTGTTTGGAGCTTTTCTCCCCAGGACTCCATTGAAAATGGGTTCATCTTGGCCCAATGGACTATCCTGGTAAACCAACTGCAAATAAATAAATAAATCTTCTGCTTTTCTGCACGTGTCCAAAGTAATCTGTTGTTTTTTATCTTTTCTGCAATCGGAGCTACTTTGGCATTTGCTCTTATGTCCTAATTTCTTTGTCTGCCACACAGAGTGCATCCTACCACCCTTCTCAGGCACTTCTTTTCCAGCAACTTTCGCTTCTTCATCTGCTCTGCCTTTACTGCCCAGGTGTCTGTACCATACAGTAGTACTGGTCGCACCACTGTCTTGTACACCTTACTTTTTAGCTTCTTTGGCATTCTTCTTTCATAGACTATACCTGATACTCTATGCCAGTTGGCTGCAGCCCCTCTGATTCTAGCTTTGACCTCTTCATTCAGACTACCCTTCTCTTCAGCCACCCCTACCAGATACTTGAAGCTTTTTACCTGTTCCACTATCTTCACTTCTATCTCAATTCTCAGCTTCTTCTGATTTCCCCAGTTTTCTGCCATTGCCACTGTCTTATCTGTGCTTAGTTTCATCCTATGTGTCTTCAGTTTCGCATTCCATTCCCCTACCCTTTGCTAATGTTCTTAGTCAGAGTCTGCCTGTAATTCTACATTGTTTGCATACAGCAGCTTTGTTGATCTGTCACCTCCCACCTGTTTGTTAATGTAGTCCATCACCAGTATGAACAGCAGTGGTCTCAGAGCTGAACCCTGGTTGATACCCACTCATAGAGTATATATATTAAAGATAAAATATATTTTAAATTTACCCTAACTAAAAGCAGAAGATGAGTTGTTTCAGAAAAAAATTCATAATTTTTGCTGCGTGTTGATTACTCCTCAAAGAAACCTGAAGGTGAGCAAATGAATGGATATGCAGCATCTATTGTGCTAAATATGTTGAAATCATTCTTTAATATACATGGAATATCTAAGTAAGTGATGACTTGCAATGGTCCATAATTTGTTAAATAAGAGGTTTAGAATATTACTACAGATTCTAGCCATCAAGAGTCAAATGGCAAGTAGAACATTTTGCTTAAAAAGTAGAAATATGATGAACAGATGTGATACGTCAGAACAGAATGGTTACTTGTATTGCATTGTGAGTATAAAAACATAGCACCAAACTCAGGAGTAAAAATGCTTAGCTTGAGTGGCAATTGAATGGTGATCAAGTGTGAACTTAATAAATTATTTATTGGTTCATACAAGCAACCTGTTCTTTATGATCTGTTTTTTCATCCTAGTGCACTGTAGTATTTGATATCAGTAGATTGAATGAAAAGTTGGGTCTAAGTTACTTCTGTCTTGTGGTATGACTCTTCCAGAAAGCAAAAGGAAAGTTTCAGAATTATTAAGAAAAATACAAACAATGCAGAGGCAAATCTTTGATGAAAGTGCAAGTAATATATCTCTTCTTCAAGAAGAGGACAGAGTTAGAGTGACAGCAAGAATGTTGGGCAAAATATCAAATACAAGCAGCAATATTAGGTCAGTACTAATGTCTGAGATCTTATATTGTACAAGGAGAGGATGTATGTTAGGTCAGTACTAGTGTCTGAGGTCATATATTGTACAAGGAGGGGACATGTATGTTACCTCAGTACTAGTTTCTGAGTTCATATATTGTACAAGGAGGGGACATGTTTGTTAGGTCAGTACTAGTGTCTGAAATCTTATATTGTGTAAGGAGGTAACATGCTGCAGTACAGAAGAAATCATGGATATTTAAAAAATACTTATTAAGGCTACTAAACAGATACACTGATACTTGAGATATCTTAGATGTCAGACATTCCTATCAAAGTCTGTTTAGCTTTTTGGAGAAATTAAATTATAGAACCGACTTTAGAAGCTGCCATAAATTCTACAGGCAATGCAGTTAAAGAGCTTTCTTCTTCCAGTTTAGTTAACATGACTGATGATTTCATAACTACCACAAATTAATGTTATAGTAAATATACCATAAGCTGACAGATTCATTGCCTGTATCTGTAAGTGACTTTTTCATGACAGATAATTAACGTGTATGTCATTTACTAGATCCATTATATGAGCAACATTTATGGAATATTGTCATCTTGACAGCATTATGGAGCTTTGTCTTTTTCCATGTTCATGTTTGGAACCCACAAACTTCTGTAAAATGACATTGATGCTGATCTATTATGCAAAGGGTGACTTGAGAGTGCATATCCCCAAAAGTGCTTTTAGGACAGAGCTAGAGTCTCTGGTCTCCAGCACTGGAAAATAGCCGTAGAAAGGAATCCCCTTCTCCCTTGGAATAGGTACATTAAAAGAATGTTACTGACTCCTACCCCTTCAAACCCCAAAGGTACTGAAACTATTAGCTTACTCAGAGAACCAAAATCTCCACTATGTAATGCCTTAAATACACTTGCCTATGGGATACATGCAAGTGACACCTTAAAGACATATACGTGGCATATACTCATCAATTAAGACTTAAAAAAAGGACAAAAAAAGAAACACTTGATATTTAAATGCCATTTAGCTGGCACACTTGTATGCTATTGGGAGATGCCATTGAAAGGTCATTTGTATTAATCACATCTGCGTCCAAGAAGGTTAAAGGATTATACAATGAAGACTCTATTTTTTCCAGAATATTTTTTGTTGTTGCCTATGTAGCTTTTTTGTGTGACCTTTTTTCCTGTTGTTAGGGTTTATATTTAGTGGGATATTTTGCAGTCACATAATCCTATAGAGATCTTTTTTTTTTTGTTATAAGATGAGTGTTTTCAGAAAACTGTTAAAACATCTGCTTATGTTGTATTGATGATCCTAACAGAAAGGTAAAGCATGTCATGTTTAGAGCTGGGGGAGTCTAACTCTATTGACTTAAATGAATCAATAAATACTTAAAGAAAAGTAAACAGGTTAGTGTGCATTCAGAACCCATCTAACTGTTGCCCTTTTAAATCATTAATGGGTTATTTATGTATACCACATGGGTCTCTTTTTAATGAGATTTAAGTTATTACACATTGGAGACTTTGGTTTGTGTGAGCCTTTGTTATACTTTTTCTCTACATAGCTCTTCTTGTTTGGCCAGTTTACTTGTTCTCCAGGATTCAATAAACTCCATGCAGAAATCGTGCTATTCCTGCACCGAATGAACCATGCCCATTTCCGCATAGCTTTAACAGCAGCGCACCTTGCATATTCATGAAGGTGTGCTACTGCTAAGGCTAAGCAGACATGAACACTACTGAGTGCAGGGGGCATGTTTAAGTAGTGCACACCCATCTAACACACCCCCTGCACTCTCAAAGTGCTGTACAGAACTTTTTAAATGATTTTCAGTGTTTGCAGACACTGAAAGCAAATAAAATAGCAACACAGTGTCTGTGGACACTGAAATAGCTAGGACATCAATAAATAAATGCAGGAGATGTGTGCCAGGTACTGTCACACACCCCCTGCATTGTCAAAGTGCCTTATGGCACTTTACAAGTGCTTTCAGTGTCTGCAGACACTGAAAGTGGGAATTATAGATAGGAAGCAATGTGGGGATGTGTGACAGGTACTGTCACACACCCCCTGTATTGTCAAAGTGCCATACAGCACTTTCCAAATGGTTTCAGTGTCCGTGGACACTGAAAGCAGGAAGTTTAGATAGGAAGCAATACAGGGGGTGCGTGACAGGTACTGTCACATACCCCCTGTATTGCAAAAGTGCCATATGGCCATACCCTTTAACTGTACAGGTTTCCACAGAATGTCCAGATGTCCACATTGCATACCTCTCAACCTCTTAGAGAAAGAAATCAGGACAAAGCCATAAGTAATGGGGAGGACAAAGTCCCAAACGTAGGGTCACTCTTTAAATATTGCTCATACAAACCCGGAAGGTGGATAGGATAACATGTTTTGCAATAGCATTGATTTCATGAAGGGTATGAAGTCTGAAACTCAAATTCTGTCATTATTTTCTGATGCAAAACCTGAGAGTGATTTACCAATGATTTGCTAGAAAACCGCAATCATATGAGAAATGAACCAAAAGTATGAGGCAAAATTTGGACGTTCTGCAAAAATCTGTACAGTTGAGAGGTATACTGCACCATATTTTTGGTGTGTTACCCCAAATATCTGTCCCTACCTGGCAAATAGCAGAGGATTTGAGTCATTAAATAATGACAAACATTTGAGTGCAATACTCTACATCCGTCTGAAAAGTCATGCTAATGCAAAACCTATTATTCTATCAATTTTCTAAGTTTGTAAGAGCAATATTTAAAATCTGTCCCTATGTGTCCCCTTAAAATTGCCCTTACTGTGACTGACAAGAAGTATTGCTACATGTAAATAAAGTGGTTTTATTAACTTCCATTTTCTTCCATTCTAAGGTATGTTTAAGCATAGCTGAGCGCATTTGAGTGCTAGGGCCCTCTGCTCAACATTGCTTAAACATCTCATAGTAGCTAAATAAAAATGTATAGCTAAAAGCTCAATGATGAGATAGCGTAGTGGTTAGAGTCCTGGCTTTGTATGCAGGTGTTCATGGTTCAAGTACCAGGAGAAGCACTTTATTGTTACATGGGAAAGCGTTGCTAAAAGTAAGTTTTTTATGTTAAATTGTGTAGTAAGTGATATTTGTCACCCAGGGTAGTGTAACTGGTCTAAAATGGAAGTGTGATTGCATATAACATGTGAAATCACCCATGTAAACCCAAGTGTCCCATACAGTATAGTTACATCCCAAGGTAACGTAATGAAAGCAGATAGGGGGAATGTCATGTAAAGTAAATCATATACACTTAATAATATGCCAGTAATGATGACTTAAGCCACAATCCTGATATTTTTTTTAAAATGAAAACTGAGCAATGCTAAGTAGTGCTCAGCTATGCTTAGCCAGTTTAAGCTTTGCTTAAATGTAAATACTAAACATCAGTCAGCTCAGCTAAGTGGATTTGTGCTCTGTTAAGCAATGCTCAGCATTTACCCTTTAAGCACTGTTTAACTCAGCTTAGAGAATTTGTGCACCGTTTAGCTGAGCATAGCATTTTCAAAATGGTCCAGTAACAGCAAAGGGTGGGAATATGGCCTTATTTAAACTACACATGCAGGAATACAGCCACAACCTGTTGTAGTTGATCTGTGCAGGTGCTATGTTGGGCATTGGTGGAGAAGCGCACTTTCAAGTGCAGTGGTGGAGCATTCAGGAGTCCAGGGTCATGGCTGGACTACTTGTAGAAAACCATGATGAGAGACTGCTGCAGGGCAAGTATCAGGGCTCACAATACAAAGCGGAGGCCTGGGACCATCTCGCACACAATCTCACCAGTGCTACTGGCATCCACCGAAGTGGTGAGCAGGTATGGCATCATTAGGCCGACCTAAAGTGGAGGAAGGGGGTGCTCTTGGCCCAGTGGATCCAAGATGCATGGGCATGGAATGCTCCAGTAGTGTGTAAGAATTAGTATCAAGTAGTTTGTCCCAAAGTCTAGCCTGAGTATGTGATAGACAGATATGCATAATGTTTGTTTTTCTCCCCTACAGCTGCAGCAGAGAGGGCTGGCAACATCGAAGCCCATGCCAACAGATGTTAAAGCTGTGCTGACAGGCTGGTGAGCACAAATCTATCTTGCAGTAAAGTGCAAATAATTAAGAATAAGTACATTGTTTGCTGCCAGTAGGTATACTGTTACTGTGTTAACCAAATAAAATTTGTCCGACTAATATTGATCTGCAGGATATGTAGTACTAAAGCACTGTGTCATGTCACTGTAATAAAGATCTATACCAAAAACTGTTGTGTTTACTCTGGTATGTTGTTGCAGAAATAGAATGTATACAGGTTCTCCACAGTAAATATGGCTTTGACAGCATGCATTAACAACTGAGGTTGTTCTGAGAACAAGCTAAGAAAAACTGTAAATTATGGAGCTGTAAAGCAAGATATAAATGAATATGAAATACATACTGCAATAAGCTCTGAAACCTGAACAGTAATGTGCATGTATCGCAATGTGTCCCATGCAGCATTGCCATGTGCTAACCTTTGCTGTCCAGATTGCATTATTTCAAAGGATTAATGCACAGTACCTTCGTTGAAGGTTGTGCGTCAGGGCTGGTAACTCGGCACATAAAAATCAACTACCAATCATTAGCAGAACGAAGTTCCGCTGTGGCGACCCCTAATCGGGAAAAGCCGAAAGACACAAACAAACAAACACTATCTGTCATGCATGCATCTCAGGATTACAAGATCGGATTGTCTAACCAAGAGAGTATTAGGCAGGAACCAGTTAAACATGAAACAGCAGTTCTCAAGTATCTCAGTGTGATGAGAAATAGCTTAGTTGTTCATTTTGCACACCCAGACATGGTTCAAATCCCGGGAGTGGTAGTAAAATGCATGTATATCTACACACAAGGAATCAGGAATAAATGCAGCAACAGTCAGGTAGTGCTAACAGATATTTTCTCCACAGGTTTTACAGATAAAGACATGTCAGTAGTAGCTGTATGAAGGATATACTAACACACCGTGCACAACTGTTCCACTGTCCAACCCCATGCATGCAAATGACAGCAGGATAGATACATACAACATGCACTCTTCCCAATACATGTTCCTTAAATGTCATGCTTTCACAGCTAGTGGTCACTGCTGCCAGTAACCCTGGACACAGATAGGAAACCAGGTGAAGTATGCTAGTAGCACACTCACATAACAGCAGTGCAGGGTACTCATTCTGTGCCAGATATGTAACCCTGACATGTACGAGTCCCCTGTAGTCATGTGCCCAGAGTTGTCACATTTTGTCCCATACCATTCCAGGCTGACAGTTTAACAGGCATGTTTGTGCTACAGAAGCTATTGAGCATATGTAGATGTAAAGTGAGGGCAGACCCATAAAGTATTGAGCAGTACTGTTGTGAAAAATAGAAGCCTAAACAGTTGTTAATGGACTTTTTGCCTCTCTCCTCACCCATTATCTGCATCAGTAATTATCATTCATATACTATGGGTATGTTGTTCTCAAAACCTAATGTCGGGACTTGTGTTTTATTATTGTTCATATATTTGATTGGTTGCATGTTAACATACCTGGTTCAAATACCATTGTTGGTGGCCTGTTGCCGTCAGTGTTACTGGCATGCTGTTACAGTGCATACTGTTGTTCCATTTATGCATGTGTTCTGTTTGCTATGCAACGGTTTCAAATCTGTTGTATGGGGTTAAATGGAACACCCACACATGTTGTTATAACTAATTTTGAAATGTTTGGTTCAAGACTAACCAATATATATTGTAAAACCTCAACACCATAGCACGTTTGGGAAAGCATATCCCAGCGGATCCACCTGTCCCACCTCATCTGGCCATGGCACCATGTGCCAGCACATCTGGGACCCAACCTGGAACTGCCTCCTCTGCTGGTCCAGCACCACCTTCAGGTGGAACAGCCTCAGGGGACGGAGCCTGTCCTGAGAGGAAAACATCACCCACCTCCAGTTCCGGGGTATGGTGCGCAGCATCATACACATGGAGTTGGATGGATGGCTGCACCAGATGGAGGGCCTCCTGACACACCTCATGGGGCAGGCTGCCACTCCTGTCCGGCTCCAAGCAGAGCCACCTTTGAGGCCATGAAGGTGCAGTGTTGCACTGTATCCATTTGGGGGCTTATGAGCTTAGGATTCCCAACCACCCTCCCTGTCAAAAGTGTTTAGCCCCTCATGTGTCGTATACCAACCCTGTCTGCTGTCTTGTCTGTCTGCAAATGCAACCTATCCTACCCAACCTACCTTCCAAAACAAACCTACAGCCCTTCCCCAACATCCCACTCTCACCTTAAAAAAAGGGCATCTGTCCAGCAAAAAAATTATTGCCCCAAACATAGCTCTACATTTCGTCCCCATGTACAGTGACATTAATCAATCTACCCACAAATTATTCTATGCAGGTCTGTTGCCAACAACCCTCCCTGTGGGGGTGTGAGGCTGTAAATTCCAAATTCTACACATTATTCACAGCTGTTGCTGCAGAAGAAATGTGGAGCTATGGTACTTTCCTACATCGGTCCTGCACATCCCTAGCTGGTTTTCCTTATGTTTTACCACCTCCTTGCCCCCATTTCACCACTTTCCTATCAACATTTTTTCTTTTCTTTAATTAAAATTAGTGTGAGTGTAAGCTGCAGTAAGCTATGCTAAGTGAATCTAAGAGGCCTTAAGCTGTCTTCATCAGCCCTTGTTCTGCCCAGCAGCAAAACAATCCGCACTGCCAAGTCTCAAACCCAGGACACTGCGCATTACAATCACAGCAACGTATCACTGCACCATCTGAGTTGTGGGAATTGGTAATGTTTTTACAAACATATCATGCACTACAGTCATTTAACATGAGAAAAATGCATATATTTATATATATATATATATATATATATATATATATATATATATATATATATATATACATATAACCAACCTCGTACAGCAAGACAGCTGCAAAAAGCCTGACAAAGTGGGGAGATAAAGGGCAAACAATAGTGACATATTTCAAATATGGCTGTTATACACATAGACATCTGCTAGAGGAGCATGGTTTGATTTAACATATATTTTCTGATAGATTCCAGGTCTGAAACACAAATGATTGTCATCATTTACTGATGTCAATGCTCACATCATCCCAGTGATTTGTCAGAAACCCACAACCATTATGGGGAACAGATCAAACATATGTGCCATTCATCTGGACAGTGTGTAGACATCTGGACAGTGGAAAAGTATGACTGCAGTCATGTAACAGAAGAGAAAAAACACTGAGACCTGCCAACCATTTCACCCAGCACCTTCTGAACCACAGTAAGACCAACATGACACTACCCCAAATCAGCTCTGGGGAATTACCCATGCATTTGCAAATATATCATGTACTACAGGGATATAACTGTTGGGAAAAGCAGACATTGCTGAAAAATTGCCCACCCACAACCATTTGCACCACAGTCACAGCAACATACCAGTACCACAAATGAACTCTAGAGTATAACAACTGTTTGAACAAACATATCCTGATTGCCAGTCACACACCACACCAACATATACTGTCCCAATTCATAGTCTACTGGGAATCCTGAGGCATTACAGGACATTTCTCAGTTTGCCCCTACAAACACCTGATAGATCACCAGCAACTGTAGCAGCATGCACAGTCAGAGAGCAAAGGAACTATGACACTCGCATCTGCTACTCTCCCTACTCAGCCCAACAAATGTTTACTCACAACACTGCTACACAATATTGGCAGTCTGTTAACAATGGCCAGGCATACATAACTCTCAGCTGTACAAATTTCCACAGAATGTCCAGGGTGTAGGACCATATTTATGGCAACTGCCACACATCACTTCTGGAAGTCTGCTAAGTCATTGGGATGCTATCAGGATTGAAGTCACTAAATAGTGACATACCATACCTCTGGACTTCTTACTGCAAGACGTCTGGACAAAGCCTAACATACTTGGAGGACAGGTGGCCAAAAAGAGTGACATATCTCACATAATGGTGTTACAAACTGAAATAGTTGCTGGTGTTACAGGGTTTGTTGTAACAAAGCATCCCTGAAGGATATGAAGTCTGAAACATAAGTGGATGTCAAGATTTACTGACTATAATCCTCACATTATTCGATCGATTTATCAAAAACAGAAATTGTCTGAGCAACAGACCAAACATAGCAGGCAAAAATCTGGGCAAGTCTGTGGACATCTGGAAAGCTGAGAGGTATGCCACAGACATATCACTGTCAGACGTCAAGTCACACCGAAAATGCATGTCCAGGCAAACCCTGTTAATCTAGCAATCTTCTATGTGTATAACAACAATACTTACTTATAATCTGTACCCAATTCTGGAACTTTGTCTCCCATGTTCTTGGGCTGTCTCCACATTTCTTGTTCTGAGGGGTATTTCCACCTACTGTCTGTGAAGCTGTAGCCTCTCACCTCCACAATCTTTTCCTCAGAGGCAAGGAAAAGAGGCAAGGCCCACATGAAAGACTTAATTATAGTATGGTGTTGCTATGGCATTGGCTAATGGAAAGACAACACAGCTGCTCTGGATGCAAGTAGCAAGTGGGAGACACCTGTCCCCATCCCCTCATCATCAGGAAGCAGGTCTGTAATGCCTTCTCAAAGGCAACACATAGAAGTCTCCATAGGCCTGATACGATCCCTGGATGCATGCTACATGAACTCAGGCATGGCATCTCAGCTCCATTACACACTGTAGTCAACCAAAGCCTGAGCACCAGTGTCATACCATCTGCACAGAGGCAGCCACTGTCATCTCCATACACAAAGGTGGAGCAATCCATTGACCCAGCCAAACATATGCACATCAGCCTAACTAGCCTGCTTTGCAAGGGCTTGGATGGCAATATCAAGAACATTATGAACAGGGATATCGACAACCTCAAAATGATTGAGACCACATAGTGTGGTATTGTCAAAGGTCAAAGGGAGATCAGGCCTGTTAAACTTGGTCAACTTCTCTGAAGTGGTAACAAACACACAGACAAGGCAAAGATGGTGAACAATGCCTACCTTCACCTAGCTCAATTCTCTGACAGTAATCCCCAGGTGGCCAGGATACATAAGCCTACACAGCTAGGCATCAACCTGTATGTTACCAGATGAGTAGCTAACTGGCTCAATGATAGTACCCACTCAGTCAAAGTAGTGGAAGCCACATCTAGTAGTAGACTCTTCCAGAGCAGCGTACCCCAAGGATCAGTTTGGGGACCTCTACTGTTTGAGATATTATGTATATGAGGTGCAAGACAAAAATGGCTGACCAGACATACAGATGCTTGCAAGCTGGCCACTGTCTTAAATTCCCTTACTGATGTGAGCATCCTCCAAGAGCCCCTCACCCAAATTAATGACTGGTGAAAGAAACATTGCCTTGAACTAAATGCCAGGAGATGCATCATTTTCCCTGCTGTGGCAGATGTCATCCACACTAATTACAACAGTAATTATGTACTGAGCATGCAATCAGGTGTGAGGCAACTTGTACACCAAGGTTGGCAGCAAACTGACAGTTTACCACAGTGTGGGCTCTATTGTACAGAAGGCTGTCTACATGGCCCACCTCACAAATATGGGTATGTCATCCAGGAACCAGGAGACCACAACATCCCTGTATTCCACCCTTATCAGACATATTACCAAGTACAATATCTGCTTTGACATGTAACTTACCAAGCAAATGCAGCAGTTGCAGAGACCACAGAGGTTCCTGACCAGACAAATCCAGGGTCTGCAACTCCTACCCTATACAGATATGCTGAAAGCCCTGTCCCTGTACTCAGTTTCATATAGACTGATCATAGGTGACCTGTGTCTGGCATACAAGGCCATTTCCAAACCAGCCTTGATGGTATTTCTGCGTACCTTTAAGATAAACCACATTCACATAACATGCGTGCAGGGCCCTCACCTGGTCTGTGACATGTATAGTACTTGTTGGTGGGATAGTGTAGTGTCCCACAAAATACACTTTCTGTAAAATGCACTCCCTCCCCATGTCTAGCAAGGTATGTGTATAGCCCTCTTGAAGAAGAAGCTGGATGACTGCATCAGAAATGGATAAAACACCCCGGGGATCCCACATGTGTCCAAGCTGGACAGGGGAAACAGGTGCTGGCTTTGAAGGGACATGGGCAAAAGTCTGGGCTAGGCTTATGAGCATCAGGGCCAATAGCCTGGTATCAGCTTATGATGTTATGCAGCTAGTACTTTACATATTTCCTGTATGTATTGTAGACTGTCCTGCAATGTTGTCTGAAATGAATCCCTGTGAGTCTGAACTGTGTAGGTACTGCAGTGATAGTGTATACTCTTGTTTCTTCATCAGTTATTATCACAAATCGTTACACCTTGTAATTATGTGTGGTCTGTATAGCAGTAAGTCAGCTCTTACCGTACTTGCATATGCACTTGGTGGCACTGTATAGCTCACTCCAATAGCCTTGGTCTTGGTCACATTTACCATTTTGCTAATAGGTTCACCACAGAGTAGGATTTGTCATTCATTGTTGTGAGCCTTACAGTAGCTGTGAAAGAGATGGATTGTGGCAGGCAGAACTACCGTAATGTTTGGCTTGAAGGGCCCATAGGTGTCAAAGCTGTGCCAGACTTTACCAGGAGTGTGTGTGTGTGTGTGTGTGTGTGTGTGTGTGTGTGTGTGTGTGTGTGTGTGTGTGTGTGTGTGTGTGTGTGTGTGTGTGTGTGTGTGCATCAGCAAACATAATACTGCAGGGTATTAATTTACATATGTTGTATTCCCCTCACAGGTGAACATGGGAGTTGGTGTCTCTCCCCCTCACAACCTGATGTCAATGTCTTAGCAGACTCCCATGATGATGGTGGTCATAGTGAGGCACTGGTGGGGTTGTTGGGGCCTGAATCTCTGCCATTGTTTGGTATCCCACTTTCAAACACCATGTCACTGCACACAGTCAGTATGCCCACACATACCCAGTCCCAAGTAGCCACAGATAATGGACAGTTGGAGGGTGGTGGCATGCAACAGACTAGTGAGTTGACTATGGCAAGTATGAGTGCAGATACCAGCTATAGCCAGAGAGCAGGTGAGGTCACACACAGAAAGATGGAAAGGGTTGCTTGATGGAGGACTGCTACCCATCAAAGCCCTGTCACAAGTGCCACAGCAGGTGCCACCAGAGGCATGTTATGGTCCTTCATGGAGGTACAAGTGCTTATTGATCCCAACACCAGACAGATGCTCAGGGTCATGAATGTAGTGCTTCCTGCCATGTGTGATGACTTCCACGGCATTTGTGATGCCATACATCATCTTGCCGATGTTGTGGATAGACAGTGGAGTGAGATATTATCAGTGCTAGACCATGCAATGTCTGTTTTTGAGTATATGGTGGGAGTAGAGCATTGGCCAGGTAGAAATAGGTCAGCAACATGATCAGCTAAAAGGCCATGTGGTCATGCACATTCACAGTCCTGTACTGGCAGTACCACCAGCACTACTGAAGGGATGGTGCTGTCACACCACACCGGACCAGGCCATAGGCACATTTTCCTGGCCTGCTCCATCAGGAATGCGGATCCAGCAGAGAGCAGTCACCATCATTGTTGTTTACACAATAATACCTTTAAGGTATAAAGTTGCTCATTATGGTTTATACTTATAATGGATTACCATTACTTCTTTATCAAGATTTAATCCATTACTGCATTTTATGCTTACTTTTTTATGAGTTGCTATTTGAATGACTTTTTATGTTGAATTTTTACTTTAACGTTATGATTTCTTTCAGAATTTTAAATATGTTATTTTAAATTTTATGTTTATTTCTTTGGTAACATTCCACACTTTGAAATGGTTATTACTAACATGAATTAATGTTTGCATATTCTCTTTGAGGAACAAGTTGTTCTTGTGAAGGCTTGTACTTGTTTACCAATTACTACAATGAGTTTTACCTTACTATGTTGTCATTTCCCTTTTGCCTTAAAAGGGGTGTTACCACCTCATTAATTTTTTTTTTTCTTTCTGAGGAAGCACCTTTGTCTTGGTAGCGTGTGTGATAAATAAATTCGTTAAGATTACCTACTTGTTGTTGCTGGTACAAGGGCTCCGTGGTACGTTTTTGGATACCATCGGGATGTAGTACTGTATCTGTCCTTGGGCCTGGTGGTGCCAGTGAGACTCCAGGCAGAACCAATTCCTGCGACCCTGCCGCGAGACAGTGAACCATACATCCTGCCATGTACAGTCCATGGCTGTCCAACATAGCCCTGTGTCGGACATCCTCATGGCTTGATGGTATGCAGACAAACAGTCACACATCCCTATCACAGGCCACTCATGACCAGACACACACAGCTCCTCTGCACAGCCCAGTTGAACACCAACTCTACACACACACACACACACACACACACACACACACACACTGTCAGCCATATGGCCCAGCCTAGGCCTCTGGCAATCCAACACCACATCCTGTGCATGTGATGATACTTCTGCCACAATCCTATTATCCATACCATCAATGGACGGACATGCTCATATGGGTCTGACGCACAGTGTGACTATAGTACAGTATAGTAATTTCATGCTGTGTAAGGTGCTGTATGCTGGCAATAGTTATGGGTACACACTGAGGTGCATGTACTTTGTTAGCCATGATGCACTATTGCTGTTAATACTGCTGACTAACTGTAGTGTCAAATACTGTATTCTGTTTGTGTTCCAGGTGTCTGTGTGTCTGCAGGCTGTGAGCCTGCTGACAGTAGCAATGATGAGTAAGGTGGAGTGGAAACGCAGTGACCTTTTCATAGCCAAGGTACAGCTGTATATGTACATGTTTGCCAGGTGTGTTTACATGCAACAGTGTGTGAGGGGCAATTGTGGCAGACAGTGTGACCTTGCATTCATACCCTTGACACAGCCACCTAGCATTCATACATGTTACCTGTGTGTTCTGCAGGACTGCAAGCTCAGACATACAGAGGAGGTTACTTGTGTGCTGGCACTAGGTCCCTCACAAGCTTAGCTAATACTTTAACTGCAACAGATTCAGTTATCAGCACCTGTTGCCCCTGCCATTTCTATCCCACAATCTCAACCATCATGCAGTTGATGAGGGTATGCCTGGCACTGTGTATGACAGATTTGGGGTATGTATTATTGACACAAGTCAGCCTGTGATAGTCTAAACTGACAATCACCAGCATGTGTGTCTGCTATTTCATATGCATGTTTGGCCTCTCATGCTGATAGTGCACACAGAGTCACAGTCCTGTACATGGGGCAGCTGATGAAGGGCTGAGCACAGCTCCTACCTGTACAGTCTTACTAATGATAGTGTTAGATACATAACACAAATAGCACAGTGGTACTGTAGTGTGGCAGTGTCTGCTACTACTATTAAAGTGGGTGACAATTGGAGGGGCTGTTAGGATTACCAATGGTGGATTCAGAGGTTCTTTGCATGTTAGAGCCATCTAACACACACACACACACACACACACACACACACACACACACACACACCGCTGCATGGGGACATGCATTGAAACACACATGCACCTGGAAGTGACACTTCTCAGAGTAGTTGACCTACCCATTTATTAATGTACAATGCACAGCGATATAACCACTGCATGCACCACATTGGCTTGGTGTTAGAAACTGTACAACTGTGCTTGTACAGTGGATGGCATCTGTATGGGCTGACACTAGGTTGGCAATGAGGGAGTTCACAGGGTGGAAGAGGCACACAAAATTGTGTAGCCATCACATACACACACTAAAGACCTAAAGATAACCACAGGGGTTGTGCATACAGAAACATGTAAACAGTTGCCAATAGACATATTAGTAACCCTACATATCCACTTGTATGCACTATAGTGTTGCATACACATGACATGCTCCACATAGATTATATGCCTTTGACATAACACACAACCTCTTACAACAGGTAATCTTGTGAATGCCTTAATAGATGGTGGGATAACCCACCAGACATAGTGAATAGTCTCATTAACTGCTCCTACAAACCTGCAAAGTGATAGAGTGACAGACTTTGCATCAGCATGATGTGTCAGTCAGGTACGATGTCTGATGCTGGCATGTGTGTCACTATGGTAACTATGACATACTTGCCAATGATATCACAGGAATGCTCATTGTTAGGGGACACAGACCACATATAGGTTGCAAACATGTGGATATTCCATGTACATCTGTACAGATGACTGGTATGGGCTGTATAGTGTTACATGGTGCATGTGAGACAGATGCCATTAACAGGCTCTTTAAAGTAATGTCATGGGTAGGAGGTCAACAAGCCTTAAAATGGTATAACCTACACACACCACAACCACAGGGGATATGCTTCACACACACACACACACACACACACACACACACACACACACACACACACACTACTATATTTGTCAGTATTGAGATTAGACCCCCTACCTATCTAACTATTTCCACTGTAATATTACACAGTATTGCACACACCACATAGCTTAGAAGGCTAACAAGTGCATACAAGTACATCTAAGGTGAATGACATCAGCAGGCATTGTAAAGTAGGGTAATGGGATGTGTACTGGGTGGTACATGCCTAAAAATGGCATAACCCATATGCCCAGAGGATATGATTCTCACCCAAACACACACACACACACGCACACACACGCACACACACGCACACACACACACACACACACACACACACACACACACACACACACACACACACACACACACACACACACACACACACAGTGTCACATTTTCCAGTATTGAGTTTAGAACCCCTACCTATCTAGTTATGTGTACTACAGTGTTACGCAGTTATCAGACATGCCATGGAGTATATAATGTTTAACAGTGCCAGAAGGTATGTCTAAGGTGAATTACATCAATAGCCCTTGTAAAGTATGGCAATGGGAAATGTACTGGGTGAGAAGGGCAACAAAATACATTACCTTACAAACATGCACACTTACAAACTTTTGTACATGCACCTATATATACACACACACACACACACACACACACACACACACACACACACACACACACACACACACACACACACACTTGTCATATGTGAGAATAGAACCCCTACTTATCTAGTTATTTGTACTAAAGTGTTGCACAGTTATTGCATGTGCTACAGAGCTTATAGGACTGACAAGTGCTCAAAGGTACTTCTAAGGTGAATGACATCAGCAGGACTGCTAAAGTAGGACACTAGGAAGTATAGTGAGTGGGAAAGTCTTCAAAATACTTCAGCCCGCAAATATACACACACTTATTTGCCAGAACTGGGAATAGAGCCCCTGCCTATCTAGTTGTCTGTATTATAGTGTTACACAGTTGTCATATGCACTACAGAGCTTACAGGGCTGACAAGTGCCCAAAGGTACTTCTAAGGTGAATGACATCAGCAGGACTGCTAATGTAGGCCACTGGTAAGTGTACTGGGTGGGAAAGTCCTCAAAATACTTCATCGTACAAACACACACACACACACACACATGCACACACATGTGCGCACACACACACACACACACACACACACACACACACACACACACACACACACACACACACACACACACACACACACACACACACACACACACACACACACACACACACACACACACACACTTTCATTTGCCAGGAGTGAGATTAAAACCCCTACCTATATAGTTATTTGCACTATAGTGTTACACAGTTATCACATGCACTACATAGATTACAGGGCTGATAGGTGTCCAATGGTACTTCTAATGTGAATGACAGCAGCAGATCTTGTGAAGTAGGACAATGGGAAGTGTACTGAGTGGGAACAGCCTCCTAATACTTAATCCTACAGACACACACAAAGGCAGGTGATGTGATATTATAGACCACAGCTCAGTACTATTACACAATGGAGCTCACCTTCATGCTGGCACGTGCGACTGGTTATGACCAGTATGCCACTGTCCACAGCAGGACATCACTTTATGCCATTCAGGGTATCCGTGTGTATGACTCACTCTCTGTGTGTCCCCCTGCATGTCTCTCTCTCCATCATTGTCTGTCTCTCTCTTCCCCATGTCAATGTGTGTGTATGCTTGACATATTGCTATATGTTGCCCATATATATGTCTGTGTATCACACACAACAGATGCAGATATATCACATATGGGTCACCTACAGCTAGCTGAGGGCAATCCTGTTGGATGGGTGTGTGTAGGGACAGTTAAGGTGTACATAACTATCTGTATGCAAAGACATGTATGCACAATATAGTTATATAGTCCAACGTGGGTTCTGACATGGCCTGTGATTCTCTAAGTGTAGAAGCATGCTCAGTATGATCTTCTATAGTGAGAGTGGGCCTCCATTCCAGAGATAGTTGTACTCCAGTCTGGGGTTTTGTGTGCTACAGCCATACCTCTCAGAAGTAAACAGGAATTTGTTAGAGGTAGTGGGTTTGTTTTAGCAGACATTTTCTGAGATATCTGAAGTCTGACACTGGAATGTATTGTGTCATTACCTAGTGACAGATATCCTCAGATCATCACAGTGATTTCCAGAGGAATACAAGATGTATGATGCACAGACCAATATTATTAGCCTGGCTATATACATTCTTGCCCAAAAAGACCATTTGAGAGGTGTGGCTACAGCCGGTTGACTGATGAAGCTGTGTATACAGTCCAGCAACTTGGTGATATACTGGCTGGGGATCTCCTGCTTGTGTGGTATTCTTCTTACCTGAAAAGTCATATCCTGATGTGGCCATTCCTCTCAACTGTACAGTTTTTGACAGATTGTCCAAGTGTCTGTCTAGAAGTTTCATCCTGTCTACATAAACTTGTGTTTTTATGGCAAGTTAGTTGCATATAACTGAAGACTGACATTACAAAATAATGACAGACATTAGTGTTTCATACTTCATAACCTTCAGACAATTCCTGCTAATGCAAAACCCATTATTCTACCAACTTTCTCAGTATGTAAGAGCAATATTTACAACAAGTGCCTATCATTGGGTCTTTGTCCCACTTTTATTTATGACCTTGTCCAGATGTCTTGCTGTCAGAGGTTGAGAGGTATGGGTGTGGATACAGAGTGCATTCTACTGTGCAGAAATGTCCATTATATATGTAGTATATTCCACATAGCACTGTGACTTCCAGGTATGTCAGTGGCAGAGCAGTACAGAGTAATGTGGTGAACCACTGACAGACAGATGTGTATAGGTTGATAGGATGATATGATGTTAGTAGGGTATTGGCGCTGAAGCCCTTATAACCCACACAGATGAGAGTGTAACCCATGTTATGACATGTCAGCACACAGACCCCCTGTCCAGCAGGGACACAGGTGGAATCACAGGACTGCATTTTGTGCTTCCCATGCACTTATACAGGGAACACATCACTAGGGGTATTGATGCACTTGGCTTGCTTTTGACAGGGAGTGTATTCCACAGGGAGGAGTGTGTGTTACACATATCTGGCACACAGACAAGTCGTACTAATATCACAGCCCAGGTTAATGCTGCTCCTAAAGGTTGATGGAGTGGGCCTTGAGTTCCAGATGTGCAACATTCCCATCAAGACAGGATCTGAATTGCTTTGTATACCAGACAGGGGTCACCTCAGCAGAGTCTGTATGGAATGGGGTAGAAGACAGTGCTGTTAGCCTATCTGTGTATGGTAGGTGTTTGGGGTTCGGGGTAAGGTCTTAGTGTTTGCAATATCCTGGTGTGTGGAGTCTACATGGTCTGTGGTGTGTAGGTTTGTGGAGTTCTCATATGATTTTGCCTCTGAGGTGCCCACTGTTTGGGTTTTTGTTTTGTTGCAAACCTCCACTTATATGGGTGTGTGTTGTGTATTTGCAGGTGATGTTTACTGACTCCATACACTGCATGGCACCTATGTTACTGCACAATTTGTTCTGGTGTACACATTCTCAATTTGTCTGGCCAGTGGTTCCCCTTCCCCTTATGTGTGTCTCTTTGTCCTTCTGTAGTCCAGCAGGTAAATGCCGTAACATCACACACAAGGTTGTGGACTTCACACCTCTGAGTGTACCTATTTAGCAGGTTGTCCATCATTGCACCACTCCATTTGTTGTGGTCCTTTGACGGTATGCGTTGCTATATGTTATTATGTGGCTACATGTGGGCCTAGCTGTCATACCATCAAAGACTGACATTTGCACCGGTCCAAATATGACAGTCAGACAAAGGCCCACACATGGAGACTGGGTGTTAATAATGTTCTGCCAAACATAGATACTTGGGAGACCGGTTTGGTAATTGCTTGTTTGCTCTTATAGGTATTACATCTTCTTCCCCACTGTCTGCCATTGCTGTTTGGACATGACCCTTTCTTGTTTTACAAATAGTTGAAAGGCAAATGCAATGTTAGGACAAGCAGAACAGATATACAAGGCATACTTGTGCTCCTTCTGTGACAACCTGTGTTATTCCAGGGGTATGGCTGTTGGTCAGTGACATGTTGTCAGTGCTGACATAGAAAGGTGGCAGCCTTTTATAAACTGGCAGTACACTGACCTTCAGGTACATGCTATCCTACTAGCCACTATACCTCTCTACTTCTGAGAGCTAGACATCTGCACAAAGCCATAAGTAATTGGGAGACAAAGGCCTAAATATAAGGATAATTTTTAAGTATTGGCCTTACAAACCTAGAAAGATGATTCAATAACATGTTTTGCATTAACATGCATTCTTCTATAGGGTATGAAGTCTGACACTATAATCTGTCATTATTTTCTGACTTAGTCTTATGTGATTTGCCAATGAATTGCCAGACAACCATTATTTCATGAAATACAGACCAAACCAAAGTAACAGGTTTTCAGCAAATCAAAAGACTTGGATGAAAAGCAGTCAGAAATCCAATGAAAAAACACAGTCCAAGTCCACCTTTCAACAAAAGTTTAATGGCTCAGAATATAGACAGCATAAATAGCAAAACAAAGCTTTTGAGTAAAAAACTCTGACAGCATAAATAGCAAAACAAAGCTTTCAAGTAAAAAACTCTGATATACAGACCACAAATATGATGCAAACCTCTGGACATTCTGCAATAAGTCTGTACAGTTGAGGGGTATGGTAGGCACTGTGTAGGTTACTCCAAGCTGTGTACTGTTCAGATGTGTGGCCCCCTGTCCATGACCTATCTAACTTTCCTGCAATAACAGATATTGACATCTGTACAGTGTGTGCAGCTCCTACCGTAGGTGTAGCTGACACACAGAATAGTTGGCACTGCAGTTCTTGGAACATGGCCCTGTCAACCACAGTACTGTACCTAGGCCACTATGACACAACAGCCAGGAGTAATTGCTGGCCACATCCAGACAGTATTAACCACACATATACAGAGCTCCATGACCACTGCATATTGTGGACATGCAGCATGTTATCATGTTGATTGGGACAGCCCTGGCAATGTGTGCTCTGCTGCTATTTTCCTATAGCCATACATGTTACTGCATTTCTATGGAAATATGGGTGTGGGGGGGGCACACCTGGTTATTGTACACATTTGCACAGACTGTGCTGATATTGTGCTTTACATTATGGTCCCATTTAGCATAGTATTGTGCCCTGTCTTGGAGACTAGAGGCATATCACTAAAGACCACAGGGCAGATTGTAATAGAATACATTTGAGTTTCAGATTTCTTACCCTACAGAGCCTTACTGCAACTACGAGACCTGCTGTACTATCACTGTGTAAGTTTGTAGGGGTATTTCATCATTGTCACCATTTGTGGGCTTTTGACAGACATTTCTTTATGGTTTTCTATGGCTGACTTGCTGGGTGAGGCTGAGGGGTTAGTATGGGACCCCCACATTGACATTCATGCCTGTGACCTATGATCCTCCATTTAGTCCCCCCCCCACATATACTGCAGATGGATTTGTCACCTTGGGTACTACTGCATAGTTTGGGGAAGCCAGTATTGGGAAAACATTTCCTGGTGTCCCACATAGCTGTCATTTGTCTGCTGCTATCCCAGTAGGCCACCCCATTCCCTTGCATGTATGCAGTGATAGCAAAGATATGCTACAGAACATACTACTCCATTCATTTATTGTTAAGAAGACTGACTTACCTTGTGCCTGCTGCAGCTGAGAGGACGGAGCTTGAGGGTTGCCTATGTTAGATGCATGCAGTACACTACCTATACATGGTAAGGTACAGGTAGTGTGATGCATGTGGCATCCATTTTACTGTGTGTGTGAGTCAGAGAGAGGTGTCAGTCCCTGGGTCCCTACAGTGTCAGTGTGTGTGTGCTATGTGTTGCCTCTTTGAAAAGGCCAGGGCATACTGGGCATGCCTCCATCTGCCTACAAGAGTTGGCTCTGTGGATTCCTCCTCCAAGTCCCTCTGTGCCTGTGGGGACCTTGGCAATGGTGGGGGGCTGTGTGGCCCTTCCCTGTGCTATTCCTGCTGCAGTTGTTTCCACAGGATCATATTGTGTAACATGGCACATGCTATGAACATGTGTGCACATGTGGCTGGAGGGTACTGCAGGGCTCCACCAGATATGTCAAGGCAGCAGAACCATGACTTGAGCATCCCAAATACACGTTATAATGATCCTGGTATGTCTATGTGCCTCATTATGAGATTCTTGACTGTGTGTGTGTGCATTTGTGAAGGGTGTCATCATCCACAGCTCCAGTGCATAGCCACCATCCCCCATCAGATGGCCATTTGGGATGTCCCCCATGGCAAATCCCTGACACAGCTGTAAGGAATGCCAGATGTGGGATTGTGATAGCTTCCAGGTCTGCCAGCACACACATTAATGATAATGACCTGGGCATGGCACATGACCTGGCAGTTGATGGAGTGAAAGCCGTTGTGGTTTATATAGACCCTACCTTCTTCACCGGGTGGTGCTTTGATGTGGATGTACATGCAGTCTTTGGCACCCAGTACCACCTTGTAGTCTGCTACATGGTGGAAGAGGCACATATTGCTGGTCCTCTCCTCAGGGGTGTTGGGGAAGTAAATGTGTTCACTGGCATGTGGTAGCATGGCATCCAGGAACTGATGGAGTACTCTGGATGCAGATGTCTCTAAAACCCCCATGATGTCCCCAGTAAGTCTTTGGAAAGTACCTGTAGCTAGCATTCTTAAGGCTACACATACCTTGGTGTTCATTGGAATGGGTTCACCTCTGTTGGCTCTAGGTCTGAGGTGAGGCCGGAACAGCTCAATGAGTTGTTGACGTATGTTTCTGCCCACCCTGTAGCACTCTAGTATCTCCAAATCATGTAGTACATGGTAGGTTACCCTGGGTCTGAACACTCTTCTCCTCCTCCTCCTCAGTCTGGTGTGGTTGTCAGCATTATCCTCCTCACCGCTCTCAGCCTCCAGCACATACTGATGTATCAAAGTGACAGCAGCCCCTAACATTCTGTCAGTTAAAATTCCCCCAAGTGTGTACACCAATGGTGCAGAGTTTGTGGGAAAAAACAGACTGAAAGGTGTTTGCATAGTTTATACTGTTGTACTGCAGATGCTGCCTGTGTGATTGGCTGGCTATTACACATTCCACCTGCCAGCTATATTATTTGTACTTGACTGCCTTTATTCTGCTATTTCCCCTTTTTTCTCTTCCCATTTCTGCCGCTTCTAAGCACTGTGGCGCGCTGCGCACACCCGCTGCTCAAATGTAAACATGTCAGCTGGTTCCTGTTTTTGTTTTTTTTTTCATGTTTTCCTTGTGTTTAAGTCCCATGGTGTGCAATGCAAAACCTTGCAGCTATAGTAAACAGTTTTGTGCAGAAAGGACCCACCCAGGGATGAGAACATGCTCAGCATTTCATGAACTCATTCAGACACTCCCCCTTGCTTAGCTATGCTTAGCTTAGCACAAATAGAGGCAGTGGAGATCCAATGTGTATACACCAAGCATGACACACCCCCTTTTCATGTCAGCTGCTTCTCCTGCTTACATTGTAGCATTATAGCTATTACATGGTTAGGTGCAGGCGGACACGGTCTCCTATTTTGCTATTCAATAAATTTAACTCATTTGCATACCCCACTGCATATATAGTCCCTTATTACACCACTACACCAGAGCCTTTCTTTTTAGCAACCAGTGTTGCCTGTTATTGTTTTGGTTCTGCATGCTACCCAGTATAATGGCAAAATGCAGATTTCAAAATTGTCTTTTCACATTTTTTTTAATTTTCTGCACAATCTTGTTTATGCCCCACTGTGCTATGCTTAAACGGTGACATTGGACAAAAAAAAAAACATTTATTTTTATAATTTTGCAACTGTTTTCCATGCCAATGGCCATATGTTTGGCTATTGGTATGCCTAATAGTCATAATACATGCTTTATTTTGAGCTGTTATGCCCCTGTTTTGATTTTTGCATAAATGTACACGGTTAGTAACCAAATACATTTCTGCAATAGACACTGCTTTGGTATGGATGCCTACCTGCTTACTGAATTACTAATTCACCTCAATTGCATGGCTTTCACTAGCAAATGAGGTAATTACCATTATCCAGTGGTGCCTGTGCCAGAATAGTGCTGGCAGGCTCGTGCATGCCCCCAGCCTTGTTTACTGAAATGCTCAGTGGCCATATTCCATGCAGAAGCTGCTACACTATTCTGGCATGGTAAAATTGCTTTATTGAGTGCTGGGGGTTGTTTTTGCTCTTTTGGGAAAATGTGCAGTCTCTCTCATACTAAAAATGTCAGGATTTATATATGCTGGGAATAGTTAGATATTAGCAAACTATCTACTTATGCTTTACTCATGAGACCTTAGAAAGGGCATCAAAAAGACTTACAAAAGTAAATTTTCAGTGTGAATTTGAGGGTAAACGTGCCAGACAGCCTAAACAAGATGGCTGCTAAACTCTTTCAAGCTTACAATGCTTTTTTATATAGCTTCTTATGGCACCTAGAACCTTTTAGGCTTCTTTAAATAAGTGACTTATCAGCTAATAATAGGCAGTATTTGAAGAAGCAAGCAGTAGTTAAGAAATTGAACTAAGAGTGCTAATATAGGATGTCCTGCAGCAGAGAAATGAATCACTGTTTGCTTCTTATTATTCATATTTTCAAATGAATGCTCATATTTTATAAGTGATATTCTTACATACTGTTGAGGGATATTATGTGAAAATGCCATGGTGGGAGACAAGAAATGTCATTATCACTGCTCATTTATATCACATTATACAGCAGACACTGCAAGTTGCCTGTTAGTAATTATGACAATAAATGTTATTTTCATATTAATTAATGCTTCAAAAATCTCATTACTTACAAACTATTGCATAGCATTAGGTAAATCCAGAGATGCTGCTGAAGAAAACTGTTACTGATATTTGCACTGCAAGTTGCAGTTCTTGAGAAATAATCAATGTTATATTACTAATTATATAATTAAGCTTATATTTAAATATTTATGTAAATATATCAACAAACATGCAATCAGAGGGGAATTTCTTGCTGTCTTGCAAAGGACTGTGTTTGAATAACAAAAATATTACAACAATGTATGTATAGTAGGTTTAGTTTCGAAGATATGGCAACATGTTTGTGAAAGTCTAGCAAAAATATAATTATTTTTTTTGTACATTATAATATACTTAGTATTTATTGAAAGACTAAACACACAGTGACTATTATCACTGTAAAGAGTAGTTTTCATTGATAATATTGAAATTTGTACTAAAATAGCTTTTATTGTTCACAAAATGTTTATATTTGTTTATCTTATGCTATATCAAAAGCTAATGAATATGGCAGAGAATGAAGTAATGGTATATACAATAGGAAGCCTCTAGATGACACTTCTTGTTTGGCTAGCACTTAGAATAGAATTGTTGGGTAGTAATTCAAAAATAAGATAGCTGGAGACACTTAAAAGGAAACATAGTAAGAATATGGGTGACTTAAAAAATAAATGTTGAAGGTATAATCTAAGACTGACTAGAATAAAGGAATGATGTCAGAACTTAAGAAGATTGCAAATTAACTGCTATAGGAAATATTCCAGTAACCAGGGATTATAATACCCAATTAAAGGATGCATGGTACAAGCAAGCAGACTTGATAGGATATTGAGGGTGAAATATGCTGAAAGAAGGGTGAAGGTCATAGAAATACAGTAAATATTTATGTCAGACCATGTTTCACATGGAAATGATTACTGCTGATAAACAATTAAATGCAGGGGATACATCACATAGGGGACCTGATGCTGATGGTGTTACACAGATGGCATCAAACTCCGAGAAGACTGATGAAAGATGGAAGGAAAGAAAATAATCACTGTTGGAGATGTAGAGTAGCAAAGGCAGGAATTTGGCACATTTTGTGTAGGTGTCAAAGGGCAGAGGAGGTATAGAAAGGAACAATGAAGTTATGAATGGATGTATTTCATAAGGAGGGAGAAAACACATGGCAGTTCAGTATATCAGAGATACAAAAGGATGGACAGTGGGAAACATGGAATTAAGGGTACAGAGGCTTACCGCATCTGAGATTAAAACTATTACCACAAAGCCCTGGTTGAATGGATGAAAAGTCCCACATTTAACTAGTGATGCAATTGACAGAGAATGAGAGTGAGTGGCTGATTCCAATTTACCCATCTTGGGGTAAGGGAGGCAGCCTAATTTGCTGCAATGACAGCATTAAGAACCTCCTGATCTCTGTGCTGAAAGCAGTGCACTGCCTGGGTGGAAGTGCTAAAGCATGCATGCACTTCTTGAAGGTAATCTTTTATCAGCTTCATAGATGCACAACAAGTGGGAAAGTTAAACATCTACTACAGTGCACAGAAGTTTTGCAGAATGTAAGTCAATGCAATTTTGACAGACCACATCTTAAAATACTCATTGGAAAGCTACCCCTGAACCTGCACTCAGAATGTAGGATAACCATCTTTACAATGATCATAAATAGCTTAGTGAGCAATGTCCAAGTCTGCTTTTATTTCTGTGAGACCTATCATTATCGCATTCTGTATGATTGTCTCAGTATTGCACTTCAGTTACAGCTTCAATATACTTAGTCTGGGTCATTTGTTTCCCTACAAACCTGAGATTTAGGTAACTTGTTCAAATACATTTGCAAGCAATAATCAAGGTTTATTCATAGTGTTTCAGCTTCAGCTTTGAAAAATCCTCCTATAATGGAAACTGTTCAGAGATTCCAAATATACAATGTGGACTAAAGAATGACAATTCAGATATTAAACCACTAGAAAGGGTTAGCTGATAAGTTGTTTTTGCATAAATTGTATGTAATTCAAGCTTTCCCGAGCTTTGTGATCCATAAGAATGTGTTGTAATGTACGTCTAAATAAACTGTACCTGATGATTATTTTTTAAATTGCTTTTTATGTATTTATTTAGTTATGTATTAGCTGATAAGTTGTTTTTGCATAAATTGTATGTAATTCAAGCTTTCCCGAGCTTTGTGATCCATAAGAATGTGTTGTAATGTACGTCTAAATAAACTGTACCTGATGATTATTTTTTAAATTGCTTTTTATGTATTTATTTAGTTATGTATTTGTAGTTTATTACAGGAAGTAGGGTAGGAAACCAATTTAGGCACATGGAAGGCAGAATACAGAAACACAGCTGTTGACAATTTTTAAATTAGAAGGATGGTCCTCTGAAAGATCCTCACAGTTATTATATTGTTGTCAGATATTAATGGATGTTGCCGTCATGTGCTAATCTTTTAGAAAAAAAATATTACAGGCTGTTTAGCTTATTCCAACAGTGTGTGTGGATGGTTGAATAGTATATGATACTCTCTTTAAAATCTGCTGTAAGAACTGTATATTGAATAATGTCATAGAAACAGAGTTTACCTCATATATTAATATACTTCAGGGTTTGAGGAATTCAGGTGACACAGTAGACCCAAACAAATGCCATCCTTCTCAGTTTGGCACCTCTGCAACAAGAATGAATGTTACCTTCCATTGTTTTATCCATGAGGATTTTTATAACTAGCTTTCTTCACTGAGGTGAAATGATTTATTTATATTGAGACTTTCAACAAATGCCAGTCCATAAAACTCATGATAAAGAAGGCATTTAACTGAAAGAATTGTAATGAAACATAAAAATGAAACAACTTATAGCTTAGTTTTTTCAAATTAGAAAGAACATTTCCTGTTTGGAAGAAGCATATAAACTAAACTTCAAGCAATACAACAAATACTAAGTCATTTATTTTTAATTTTAAAAAGTTACACAATGATTGTGAGAAAACAGGGTTATAAACATATTGCAGATAACAGTAAGTGAAAATAAAATAAAATCATTAAAAATCAATTGAAAATTAATAGAAAATATCCAACGGTGAAAATCGTGGCTCAAGATGATTGTCACTGTTGAAGTGACACCCCGGCTCCATGTGCAAAAATGGGAAAAAGGGATTGAGGATGGATGGATGGAAAATATAATTGTATATGCCAACTTTCTCAATGTTTGACCCATCTCTTACGCATACAGTTTAGGGACACACTGGACAATGTGTAGCCAAGTTCTAATAATTATACTATTGCATCTAACATAAAGTGGATAACAAAAAGAAGACCCAGAGGCGATCACTGAGGAGCTGCAGCAGTGACTAGTCTCTTTGTTGATGTGGACTGTCTGATCATAACATCTTGGATGCTATCTGTGAGCCAGGTGGCTATCCTATGGGTGGCATAGGGGTTATTTCCTAATTCCATGATTTTGTCTGCAATGCCCAAGGGGGATATTGTGTACAATGCCTCAGTGAGGTCAACATAGACAGTATGCACCATTTGCCCTTATTCATTGCTTGGTGACATTCTCTAAGAAGTCCACCTGGTTGAGTAGAGATGACCTGTCCTTGAAGAAACCAAACTGGGATGGATCCAGTGTCTGAAGGTTTCCTATGTCATAATTAATATTTCCACAATAATTCTTTCTATGTCTTTGCATATGAGACTAGCCAGACATATGAGTCTGTAGTTATCAGAGTCCATAGATGGCCTTCCCTTGTGCAGAATGATCACCATTGCAGTTCTATATTTGCATCGCACAAAGCTTGCCTGGAAGATACAGTTAAACAGTGACTGAAGTTGTCTTGATAGATCATGGTTTATGCTATTTAGGAGGCTTCCTGGGATATTACTGGGACCCATCAAAGCAGTGTTCTTGGCCTCATAGAGTATATTGAGGACATGTTTCCTATTAACTGTTAGGATGAGTTATGTTTGATGGTATTTTCTGAGGGGTGATTGAGGGAGAGAGGGGTAAAACTAGAGTTGAATTTGTTGACCAGTGGATTTGCTATACCTTCCATCTCAGTGAAGGTGGCACCATTTACAATTAGTTCTTCACATTGTTTTATACTATCATTGAGCTTGTGAACATGGCTAAAGAAAGTGTCATAATTGTCCTTTGCTTGGTTGGCTATTTTTGCCTCAAGCTTGCCTTAGGTAGATTTGATTTGCTCTCTGAGATGCTTGTTTACATTGAAAGTAAATTATTCCGGAAGCAAACATAAGTATAATAAAATATTACTCAAACTGAAATGCAAAAATGAAAAATTAATATGCTGATATAAAAAAATGGGTCTGAAATATCAATGTGACAATATAACATAACAGTACTGAGGACAAGAGGAAAGCTTGTGTAGTTTTAATTCAAATACATGTAACAAGCGTAGCTATACATATGATTGGAAGAGTTGTCTTGCTTTTATTAACATTTTTAGAATATATTCTAACATTTTTAAAAGACGTGAAACACCAGTATGGTCAAAAAAGATCTTCATGCTTTGATAGGATTAATAGAAGTTTTGTGGTAATTTTAGACTAGTAAAAATGTATGATTTGCCAACGCCTACTCTCAAGCTTTTCATCCTTCCTCAAAGAAGGGAGGGCTAGTTAGTCTCAGGCTAAATTTGACAGTATCCACCCAGTAATTAGGGTTTAGTTTGAGAGAAGATATTGATTGACATTGCTTAACTTGGAGAGGTGATCAGATATTTGAAAATGTACAATGCCAGCAAAGAGTTCTTTTTTTTCAACAAATTTTATTTGATTTTGAAAAACAACCATATAGTCAACAGTAAATAACCATATACAATCATCCATGACAAAGTTCAATATGTATTATATACACCATTAAGATTTTTCTAGTAAAACTTGTAATGTTTGCCAGATTTTTCTTTTATGAGTTATATTAGAGCATCTTGCATTTCTTCTTTGCAGACACATTTAGCTAAACATATAAAGTCATTGAACGTAAGATCCTATTTGTTCTTCCAGTTCATTGTAATTATTTTTCTAGCAATGGCCAAAAGTGACTAAAGGAGTGATATTTAATATCTTGGGATTACATTTGGGATAGGAATGTTAAATAACAACAAAAGATCAGATGTATGACAATTATCTGGCCACAAAGCTTTTACAAAATATCTGAAATCCATCCAAAATTGTAGGACAACTCTACACTCAATAAACATATGAACCCAATTAGCCTCCAACATTTCACCACATCTCCAGCATTTTATTTCTTTACTCTTAGAAATGATGGCAGTTTTATAGGGAGTAAAGAAACTTCTATGAAAAAATTTCCAAATAAACAGTTTCCAGTAATGGGAAGATGTGGTATTATTTACGGAATTTAATATTTTTTTGTTGTCTCCAAAAAGACTCTTTGTTGATTTTTGTGGAATAGTCTCAAACTGCCAGATCAAATGATAAAATTTCATATATATGGGTTCCCTTGACATGGTCGAAATTTCGAAATGCCGACAACAATATGGCCAATACCATATGATCGACATTTGAAATGTCGACCATGGGGAACCGGCATCTCCCTACAGTGTGAAATGTAAAGATTTCCATTTCTGCACTGTAGTGCGATCTCAGAGTTGGTATATTAAAGTTACGGGGGGTATGGGGGGCGGATCCCCCCACGGGGGGTGCAGGGGACATAGCCCCCATGCTAGCATTGAGACAGTAAGTTATTTTTCTTTTTTTTTACTTACTTGATATGTTCAATATTTCAAATTTCGATCAGATGGTGTTGGCCATATAGTTGTCAGCATTTTGGAATGTTGGGCATATCAAGTAGACCCATATATATATATATATATATATATATATATATATATATATATGTATATACATTAAAAGTTGTAGTAGCTTTGGCAGAGTGTCCATTTCTGCGCTAATTGAGAATTTCACTTTATTCCGAATGGACTGTCGTAATATTTGTAGAGATAACCAGCTGTGTTGATTGACATTCTATCTAGCTAGAAAAATGTTTGCTGTATGAATCTTGTTGTTATCTAAAAATTGGTACCGATATTTTAAATTGTCATTTTTAAGATTTAACAATTTGTTAAAATTAGGTTTCTAAACAATCTGAAGTGTATGCTATGGGAATATTAGAAAAAGTAGCTGTTTAATATTCTAGTTTTGCTGTATTATACTTTTAAAGGTATTAAACATTTGATTTATAACATATGTGAGATTACTGATTTTTTTATCTAAATAATTATCACATAATATCCAATACACTTTACTATTGCCTAACAAGGAGTTTATTCATGTTTCCTAGCTACTGCTAGATACTACATGAGATTCATGTAATTGTTTCCAGCTTGAAATGTGGATATTGCTTAACCAGTCTAGTACTATGTTAATAACAGTCAATTTTGCATATAACTCTATGTTAGGAAAACCAATTCCTCGGTTGTTCTAGCATCTTATGTGCCAATTATATGCTATCCTCGGTTTTTGAGGGAACCAAAGAAACTTAAGTAAAATATTGTTTATTTGCTTAAAAAATTGGGGGGGGGGTTAAAATCAGGGTTGTGAATACAATAACATTTTGGGTTAAATAACCATTTTAGCAGTGTGAGTCTATCCTCCATGGTAAAAAAATAACATTTTATTCCAATTATTAATTAATTCTGTAATTGTATTTACAGAATAGTACAATTTGAGAGTACTCTCTCTTTCCTGGTAGATTTTATACTGATCCCCAGATACTGTATTGTTTCATTGTCCCAATTAAAGTTCCTATAGATTCACAAGTTTTTATTAATTATCTTATTGATTAATGATGTTTTGGTTTTATTTTGATTGAATTTTAGTCCTGAAATCCTTTCAACATGATGTATTGATTCAATGATGTGATGTAAAGAAGACTCTATATCCTCACTTGTTAAAAGGATATCATCCATGAACAGTTGAATTTTAGAGCAATGTTCACAATTTGAAGAAAATTCCTTTATATTAATATTGTTTCTTTTATAATTAGCAAATGGTTCTACTGACAGTGCAAACAATAATGATGATAATAATGATGGGCAACCTTATTTTGTACCCTTTGAAATTTTAAATGATGACAATAAATTTGGCCCAATTTTAACATAGGCTTGGGAATTGTTATATAAACTTAATATTAAATTTATAAAGACTAGAGAAAAATTATAACTCTTAAGTATTTTGTACAAATAGTTCCAGCTAATAGAATCAAAGGCTTTATCAACATCCAAGCTAATAATGGAGAGTTGCTTTTTGGTTTTATTAGCAATATCAATCAATGATAATTTAATGATATTATTTTGAACTTTTCTGTGTAAAAATCATGTTTTATCATAATCTATTACATTAGATAAAGTCTTATTTAATCTCTTAGCCAAAAATAGACATAAATATTTTATAATCGATATTTAACAAAGAGCTAGGTCTATAGGAGGAACAAATTTGCAAAAGTTTGCCTCGTTTTAAAATGGGGGAAGTCAAGGAACATTTCCAAGAAGGGGGCAATTTCAGTTAATTTTTAATCAATGAAAATGCATTTAACAGTATTTTTAAAGTTGAATCCGGGATAATTGTATATATCTCTGAAATAATTCCATCTAAACCTGGGGCTTTGTTATTTTTCAAATTTTTGATTTGGTCTTTCAATTCTGTTAATGAAATTGTTTTGTCTAGTATCTCACTTTGTTGTTTTGATATTTTATTTAAGATATTTTTTGAATAAATGTATCAATTATGTCTTCATTCTCTAGAGGGAGTTTTTATCATTAATTGATTTAAAATATGTTCTAAATACTTCTAATATTCTTTTTAAAATATGTTTTTTTTGTAGAATTATCTGTGTACTTAATTTCTTTGATGCAGTTTAAATTATTAATTTGTTTAGTCCTAATAGCCAACGTATGTAAATGCTTAGGATTTATAAAGTATGATTGTAACTTAAGTCTTTATAAATGAATTGAAACTTTATGATTCAGTATTTCTACATATTTTTGGATTAAACTTAATAATTCTGAATGTGCAACCTTATCATTAGGTCTTAATTTTGATTTTAATTTATCTATTTTATTCTGTAATTTTAATAGCTCCCTATCCCATCCTTTCCTCCTTAGTAAATAGCAATTTTTATTTCTACCATAAAGGTAAGTTTTAATGCATCCCATAGTATGATGTCATCTACTTCACCATTATTATTAAACTTCAAAAAGTGTTTAATTCATTTAAAACCCATTCTTTAAAACCCTTAATTTTTATTATGTAGGCTGGGATTCTTTGCAAAACTATTAAATAGTCATTTCTTAAGCTAATATTGAAAATAAGGGCATTATGATCAGAAAGTGTACATGACATTATTAAGACTTCTTGCAGTTTGGAGTATAAGTTATTTGAAATAAATACTTTATCTATGTGTGTTTGGGTTCCAAATCTAAATAAAAAATTAGTATAGTTAAGGGAATTAGCAATTCTCTGATCATAAATATCTCTAAGACTCATTGAGGTTATATAATGATTCATTTTTTAAGATTGTGCTGTTATTCTAGGGTAATTACCCCTGGAGGTGTCTCTATCAGATAATAAACAGTTAAAATCTCCAGCTAGTATGATTTCACCTCTTGCATGGAAAGTTATAGCATTTAGGTATTTCTCTACTTGTCTGGTACCCAAACCCAGTATCCAATAAGAATTAAAGTATAATGTTTCTTATTAATTTCCAGTACTTCCAAACATGGCATTCCCTCTTTATCAGAAAAGATAGTAAGTCTTTAGGCATTGTGAGAAAATGTTTCCACAGTATGAAAGTACCTCTCCTTTTACTTCTATAACAACAGTCAGCGATAATTGAGAAAACATTAAATGACATTTTATCTAAATCATTTTTAGTAGCGGCATCTCTTGTAAAATATAATATTTGCTTTTCGCATTTTAATAAATTTAAGCAAACTGGCTCTTTTCATGTTATTATTGAGGCCATTGATATTGAGTGAAAGACACTTATATGCTAACATGTGAGTATGAAAAAAATAGAACACCTGTAATATGGTTTTACATAAATTGACTTGCAACAGTATTTTAAACAACCTATTATGGATGAAACAGACTTTTTAACTTTTGAATTTTGAAACAAACTTCTATATACAACTACGCACATGGAACAATAAGTTCCTGGTTTGATTAACAGATTCATCAAACCACCCACTATCAACATCTTACACACCAAAAACATTATCATTAAAGTCCACCTTGTATAAAAATTAAAAGATTCAATATTATATATTTTTTATAACAAGAAAAACAGTAACACATTTTGTTACAAAGCTAAAGTTGAGTGTTTTCAAAAACACCTTTCTATCTAGTCTAATCATAAAGGTATCTAAATACGTTATGAAATATAAAATGAAGATTTGTAAACTTGTTTATGTAGAAAAGAGAGAAAAACAGCATTATTTTCATTTAGTAATATGACGGTCACCTATTGATCAATCATATATAGCAAGGTAATGAAAACAAAGAAAGATTAATTTTATATATATATATATATATATATATATATATATATATATATTCAATATACTTGTATGCCAGTCTCACTAGTTGAGTTCTTATTTCACTAAAAGAATACAAAAGACTAGAATCAATGAGGCTGGCTCCTCAAATAATTAAGTTACTAGTGAACTTCCTCTGGATATGATTCTAAGCCCTGTTCTTTTTGGTAACTACTTCTTACTTATCAAAGCTAGATTCAAAAGTTCTCTAATTACTAGTTTCGTAAAAGTTTTCAATTATGGACCAGTCATTAAATCCCAGTAAAATGAAATCATCTTTCATTAACATCTAAAACAAACCAACCATTTGGTATCAGAGGCATTGTTTAATACCAGGCATCAAAAGATGCACTATATTATCTGTATGTCAGTCTGTCAACCTGGGTAACAGTATTATCAATAAAACCTCCTGCAAATTACTTCACTAGTCAGAAAATTTTAGTTTGAGTCACTTAAAATTACATATTTGAATTAATAACACCTAACTGTTCAGTTTCTCCTAAATCCACATCTATTATATCTGTATTTATTTAAGGATTTTACCAGTAACATAACTGTGGTGGTGGTGCTGTGGTAGCGTTGTCGCCTCACAGCAAGACGTTGTGCTGTTCGATTCTCAGCTAGAGCGTCTTCTGTGTGGAAGCATGTGTGAATGGGCGTACCTTCATTGAAGGTTGTGTGTCAGGGCTGGCAAACTCGGCACGTAAATAATTTACTGCCAATCATTAGCCGTCCGGAGTTCCGCTGTGGCGACCCCTAACCGGGAAAAACTGAAAGACACAAACAAACAAACCAGTAACATAAAATTTCTTAATTACATTGACAAAGGTATAATTTTCATAGATGCGTTCCATAATTCTATGTTGCTACTCTTCAGTGTTCCTTTCTGCAATAGCACAACCTGTGTTATGGGGGTCTCTTTACTCCTTCATACATGTGCTTTCATAATAGCATATAAAAGAAAAGTGGGGTATATAACAAAGATTCGATTTAGAGTTTATAACAACATCTATGTCTAGAATGTGAGTGGGTCGTGGAGCGTTATCTGGAATGGGGCATACAATTTTCTGATGTAACTTTAATTTATGCTCCATGTTTACTGATGACAGTGTAACTAGGTAATGTATTCAACTATCAAATACACAGAGCTGCTGAGTTGTCAGAAAATATATAACACACAAAGTTTGTATCTCCATTAGAGTACTTCCCTTCCCTTTTTCTTTGAAGACAAATATAAATAAACTTATAAACTTTCACAAAATCCTGAAAGGCAGTAGGCACTTAAGGCAGTTAATGACTATTTGTCCTGTAAAGCACTAACTACTTGAGGGACTACCCTTCACAAATATCTTAGCCCCACATATCTCAGCCTCTAAGCTCTAGAAATTTGGACAAAAACTAAAATAATGGGGAGGAGGGCCAAGGCCCAGAAATAGGAAAAAACTTCAAACATCACTCACACAAACCCCAAAATTTGCTTGAATAATAGGGTTTGTATTTTCTGAAAGATATGAAGTCTGAAACTCAAATGTATGCCATTACCCAGTGACCTCAATCCTCAATTATTTACCAGAAAGCTACAAATTTAGGAGAAACAGACCAAAAACATAAGGCAAAAACTTATACAGTTTGTGAAAATCTGGATGGTTGAAAGGTATGCTTAGCCCATGGAGATGTGATACAGCCTGAAAAACCAAGGCCTGCCTTTACTGAGGCATTAAATTTAAGTTAGTTTAGTAGATGTGCATTCTCAGTTTATGTGAGAATAAAATATTCTTTCACCATTTCCAATTGTCTGTGATGTATGCTAGTGGTGTTTGTGTGTGTGTTTACATGTATACGTATGCATGCGTGTGTGATCTAGAAATGTGTGAAGAGGGATGTAATGTTATTCTATTAACCAGCCATTTACATAAACATATATGAAGTAGAACAAAACATAAACAATTACAAAAGTAGGTTCACATCAGTAAAACTTGCATTAGTTACAGGTCTAAAATTCTCGACTCTCATAGTGAATGTACCAGGTGTGCTGTGTAGCTATCAGCAATTATACGAATATATATAAATCAATACATGGGTGATGACAAACATACCCCAGCACTGGAGACATGAAGCAAGGTTCCAAAGATAAGATGTCACACCCACTTAAAAACTTAATCTTATGAGCAAATTATCCAATAGCTGTAATAATATTTCAAAGATGTTGTATTTCCAGAAAGTGAAAAAAAAAGGTTAATTGAAAAAAAAAGATTTCCAACTGCAAAACTATCGAACTGCAGAAAGCATAGTCCCACTGTTGCTGGTATGCAGCTGAATCATGCTGATAGAACCTTTTTATGTCTCGGCTGTATTTCTGTAAGGGTGCCATAGAAACAAAAATTCTAGATTGGATCATTAACAAAGGAGGGCCTTACTGGTAACATTGTTCTGGCCTAGTACTGTAGCTGTACTTAGTTTAACTTCTATACAGATTTTTTTTTAACATAAGCACACCCTGCACTAAAATTCACAAGTTTGGAATTTTCTAAGATATTAATTCAGTTCAGACATTTAGACAAAATCATTTAGATAGGTGCTTATCTCAAGAACCACAGGTTTTCAAAATAATTCAACATACATGTGCCCAGAACAAACCATCTATTAGTCCATACCACACCTTTCAACTCACTAAGCAATGATCTACTTGATTAACCAATCTTGTAAATGAACAATACAGTCCACATGGCCCAGTTCACATCTCATTTGCCATAGCTGCTGCACTAGACCATCTCCATATAAGCATTGTGAAGCCACTTCTTCATGGATCTGCCTGAAGCGACAACTGCTAGTACGAACAAGACATCCAACAAACTATAGTTTCTATCCTTTTTTTTTTTGGTTAAATAAAGAGAAGGACCTTCTCCTCTTCTCCTTGTCTTTTCCTTATCTCTGTCTCAGGATTCTTCTAGCTGCTCTACATAGGGTTAAAGGTCAGCATTGACTTCCTTAAACTGCCATTCATAGCTAAACGTGGCAAACTCAAAACAATGCATTCTAAATCAAATTGCGAGCTCGAAACAGCTCACAAACGACTTCCAACTTCATTGGGGAGGGAGAAACAAGTAGAAATAGCTGTCCCATACTAAAAGGAGCTTGACCCCACACCAGAAATAGGGTGTATCCCTTTGAGTTACTTATGACTGTATTACTTTTAAGAACTTCTGATGGGAAAAAAAAAAAAATGTCTTCAGAAATCAACAGGTAACTAATCTGGTCTTTCTTCTAAGAGGAATTAATACTTTTTTCTCTACCAAATAATAAAAATTCCTGTCAGAATAATAAGATAAAGGTAGAGCTAAACTTCTATACTATTAGCTGTTTGGCATCTTTCTTGAAGGCAGTATGAAACTGAAAAACAAAAAAAACTGAGGTGGTGAAGTCTAAACTGAAATATTATATGGTATCAACACAATAGTATATGTCAGATTGTTGGCATGAAAACAAAAACCAAAAACATTGGTGCTGAAAAGGCCTGCATAAAAGTAATTGTCGGTGCCGAGGGAGTCTGCGCTGAGAGAAGTGTTGGCATCTACACTGAGAGAACTTTCGATGCTGAAGGCATCTGTGCCGGGAGAACTGTCAGTGCTGAAGGCATCTGCGCCAAGAGAACTGTAAGTGCTGAAGGCATCTGCGCCGAGATTTCTTTTGGTGCCAAAGATGACTGTGCCGATATACCCATTGGTGCTGAGGAAGTTTGCACCGAACTAGTCAGTGCCGTAGTAGTCTGCACCATGAAGGATGGTATCTGCATCGAAAGCAACGATGTACAGGGACCAGCAGACATAATTGGAGACAGAATCAAGTGAGTTGGAACCAAAGTATCCAGCACAGATGATTCTGACAATTTAGCCATTTTATGCTTCACTTCCTTAGGGCCTCCAGATGGAGATGATGGTAGAGACTTAGACCTTTTATATTGATTGGAAAGAGGAGAAAATTCCTGCACCGAAGAAATAGCCTTGCAGAAAGGGGTCTTAAGGAGACCCTTTAGTACTAGTTTGTTTTTACGTTCATTCAAAGTCCTGGCAGAAAAGCTTTTACATATCTGACAGGGTGGCGTCACTGTGAGATGAGGCACACCCAAACAGTAAACACACAAGTCATGCATGTCAGAGTGAAGCAGTTTGTGTCCACACTTTGAACACCTCTTAACACCTGTATTCCCTTTCTTCTAAGACATTACATCCATACAAAAAATAGGAACATTAGATATACACATTCTAGTAGGAAGGTCCAAGGAGAGCAAAGAAAAACCACCAACAATAGTAGTAGAAGATAACACAAAGGTACAAATAATAAAGAATAAGAAGATACAACTTAATAACGTTGAAATATTTTAACAAATCTGTGAGAAAATACTGAAAAGGCATCAAAAATATACACTTAGCTGGAGAGGAATGGCTTGACACGGCTGAAAAGCAATGAGGCAAACTAAATCTGAGGTAACAAGGAGAAGGGCATGATGGGTAAAATCTTAGCTTGAGAGGTTTGATTGACATGAGCTTGGAAAAAAGGCCAGCTCAGTTCCGAGGTCAGAACCGAATCCCATGAGTAAGGAATAAACGAAGATTAACAACATCAGATGGCATGTTTGGCATGCCTGTGTTATTTACTTGCCAACCTAACAAAGTCCCACAGACATCACAGGCTAAACATTCTTTAATTACTGGCCATCTGTTAAAAAACAAAACAAACAAACAAACAAAAAAAAAACAGTAGTGATATTCTCAATGGGAAGATAATGTTTTGAGGTGGCATTTTTAGTTTTCTGTAGTTTACAGAGAAGACCTGTTTAAAAGGCTGCTGCAACAATTATTCAAAAGTAGTATCCCAAATGGGAAAGGATAAGAGGCATTTACTTCAATCAAAAACCATACACTGTTCCTGCATTTAAACTGCTGTAGACTAATAGATGATGCATACATACATACATACATACAAATGTTTCAAGCATGGGCATTAATGCCCTTATAGCTTGCTTATAGACCAAAACACTTGTTCCCGTAATAAATGTCCAGGCTGTCCTTAAAAATATCTAAACTAGTACTTGCTTTAATGTAATTTGGTAGTCTGTTCCAAGCATCAGCTACTCTGTCAGAGAACCAATTAATACACTTCTCATTCCTATAGAATCTTCTGCATAGGTTGTCTGATGATTCTCTAGTACTTTTTGATAACCCCAAACATTTCCAGAGGATTTGTCCCTAAATGCCTTATATACCTGAACAAGATCTCCTCTTAAATATCTGTAAGAGATACTGTACAAGTTCAGATATTTTAGTCTTTCATAATAACTTAGATTTCCACATCCATGGATGCCATTGGTATATTTCCACTGTACTCTTTCCAGTTTATTCATGCTTGTTTTCCTATAGGGCTTCCATATTGTTAATCCATACTCAAGTCTGGGTCTAATGTAACTAACAAACAATGACTTCATTATGTTTCATTTCCTAAACTTTATAAATCTTTTTTACAACCTATAGTTCTATAACTATCATTAGCCAATTGGTTGACATGATTAGAAAAACTCATAGCTAAATCTACCCATATACCCAGGTCCTTAAATGAGTCTACAGTTTCAATCACTGTGTGCTATATTAAATATTCACCTTTCAGTTTATGTCTCCCAAATCTCATATGCTTAGTTTTTGATATATTTATCAACATATTATTCTCCTGTGCCCAAATGGTCAGTTTAGTCAAACTATTTTGCAGACATGCCTTATCTGTAACACTTGTAATCGGTTTACCCAATTTCAAGTCATCAGTATATAGACTGTAAAACATCTCAGATGAAAAAGTAAGGTCTGAAAGATACAATCTAAACAAGTAAGGGCCTAGGACAGAGCCCTGTGGGACTCCTTGACTGTAACCAAGGATTTCACCTGTCCAGTTGGTGTGTGATACTTGCCATCTCCTATCTGTATCCATCATCTAGCCATCTTATCAACAGTACATCAATATCTAGTTGTACTAATTTATTGATCAGTGTTTTGTGTATTACCCTGTCAAATGCTGTAGTTAAATCTATATATATCACATCACAGCACAATTTTTCATTCATAACTGTTATATATTGTTATAGAACATCATGTTACAGGTGGTAATAGAGCTATTTTCAACATATGCATGCTGATATATGGTTTCAAGTCCCAACCTATCCAGTTCTGACAATAACTTATCCAGTATTACCTTTGCCATTATTTTTCCACAACATGAAAGTAGACTTAAGGGTCTATATGATTCTGGGTTTGTCCTACTCCCCTTTCCCTTAAAGACAGGTTTAATAAGTACATGTCTCCAATCTTGAGGAATCTCCCCATATTTATATGACCTAGTGAATAATAGATATAATGGAAGTGTAAGTTCTTGCTGAAGTGTTCTCAAGTCATTGTTACTTATTCTGTCTCCTCCCTGTGCTTTGTTTGGATCCAGTCTGCACAGTTCTTTTTCAATATAATCTAATTTGATTCCAGTATCTGGGGTTACCCGGATGTCACTAGGACAACTTACCACCGTTGTGTCTGAGAATACATTTTAGAATCTGCGCACAGTTTATCAATTTGTGTATCTTTACTCCTTCCACATCTTATGTATCTATAAAAAGGTTTCCTGTTAAGCTCAATATCTTTATATAAATTGTGTTGATCTTGTCTAACACTATGTTTAATCTGTTTGTCCAGCTTGTTTATTTCAGTTTTCAAAGCTGTAGTTCCACCTCTCTTCTGTTTGTTATATTTTTTGTCTCTCACCCTAATCAGGTATCTTGTTTTCATAGATTAGTACTAGGCTAACTGCCCTTGTGAGCTATTTTAAGCCTAGCCAGTTATCCCTTGTGAGACTCAAACCCTTCATCTTGTGTTTATAAGGCAAACACCTTAACCATTAGGCCACCCTCCCATATGGAAATATACCTCTCTAATATTGCGTGCCTAGATCCTGATGTTAAACATTTTTTTTTTATCTTTTGCACTCAATTTCTCTTTCAAAACTTTTTACATCCTATCTGCAGTTTTTCCACTAAACACCTAACTCCAGTTAGTTTTATATAGTAACTGTTTTGCTTCCCTATAATCTGTAATTGACCCTCTGTGCATTGGCTTAGATTTCAGTTCGGCAGAATTATCTAGCAACAAATTAACCTTAATAACCCCATGGTCACTGCACATCAATGGTGGTAAAACTTGACTTGAAATTACAGTAATTTCTTTGGGAACACAGACAATATCTAGTATATTCCGTCCCCTGGTAGTTTTTTTTTTACAGTCTGAAGCATTTGTACTTCCTGGATATACTCTGTGAATAATTTCTTTACTAACATTGTTGAATCAATATTATTCCAGTCTGTTTCTGGTAAATTTAAGTCCCCAGCTAATATTATACTTCCATCCTATCTTTCATGTAAGAAATGTATGAATTCCTCTAGGTCATCTGCACTTGACTTTGGTGGTCTATACACTCCAACAATTGTTATGTGTTCCAGGGTTGTCCTTATTGTCACAGTTACAGTCTATAGTATTGGTGTTATCACTGAACATGTAATAATCCCAGGTCTCATAGCTATCTTTTATCCCTATCATAACAACTCCACCTGATTTTTTGTTAGAATGTCTGTTACAGTAAAAACATTTATATCCTGTCAGAACTGGTTTCCAGTCATTGTTCTTTAACCATGTTTCACAAACAATAACAACATCAATCTTGTGGGAATGTAACAATTTTTTTAATAAAAACAAAAACTTTATTATTAATGATCCTAGCATTAACAACCAACAGAGATGCATCAAATGTTGCTATATGTGAACTGTTACATTTTTGACCCGGCAAAAATCCTGGCTAGCGTTTGTCAAATATTGCAAGATATCTGCAGCAAGAATTCTCTTCCCTGATCTAGACAAATGAACACCATCCTGTCTGAACACATGTGCCCAAAAGAAGGCTTGGATGCTCTATACATTTCCATTTTTTAAAACAGGACATTTTTTCCATGTATGTGTTTATCCCAAAAAATATTTTCATTCACAGTGACCTGACTATCCTTTATATAGGTGATTTGTGAAAAATATGTCCTAACACCAGTACAAGCTATACTATCTAGAAGGGCTGTCGGTTCCCGACTAACAGTCAGAGAATCTTTGTTGTTGACATAATTTATACCAACATGAATAAAAATGGATCCATACTTCCTTACATTAAGGCATTCCAAGGCTTGTTTCACAACTTCTATTTTTGCTCCTGGGAAGCATAACACTACTTGGTGTTCATTATCATCTCTACAAATATAAGTATCAGTTACTCTAATAACCGAATCTCTAATTACAAGAATATCTTTGCTGACCATCTCTGAAGAATCTTCAGCTTCTAATACAGTCATTCCTGCTCTATCAATTGTTACAAAGGATAGATCTTCATCACTATTAGTCTTATTAATCCCACTGTTTTCATTGCATATTAAATTCTCATCCAGCTGGCATTGTAAATCCACAGCTTGAGTCATGTAGTCAACATCTGTCTTTCTCTTCTTTTTTCTTACAGTAATGTTCTTCAATCCTTCCACGTTCAGTTTTGATTTCTTCCTTTTCACCTGCCACTTGCCTCTTTTTTCTACATTTCCCATTGGAAAGGTGATGCCTTTTTCTGTATACTGCGGGTTTACTGACAGAGATATATCTTCATTCTCTGTCACCAGAGTGTTACATAACAAAGCAAAATCCTTTTTACCATGTATTCACTTTCCTTTACAGTCATTAGTCAGTTTCTTTTTCTTCCTTGTTATTTGTTGAGAACTTCTTTCTTTCTTTCTTTTTTTCTTTCCTTCTAAACAAACCAGATCCTCATATTGCTTAGTACTTGCATCCACAATTCCATGGTTCTCAGGGGCCTCATCATGTTTCATAGGAGTTGAATGTTCTTTGCAGAAAATAGATACATCATTTCCTAAATCTGTTCTATTTGTTCTATGTCTAACATTATTTAGTTCATCAGTCCAGTCATTAATATATGATACAACAGTTCTCCAAGCCATGCCAATTGCACATGTGTAATCATCATCATTAAGTCGAGATTTGCTTCTAACAATGGTAAGCAAATCATCCAACTTTTGACACGAGGAACAAAGATCACCAGTGTTATCAGCTGTTACCTTTAAATATGCATAGCATTTATTACACTGTACAAGATATTTGTGCATTAGCAAACTGGTAATTGCATACTCATTTAAGGAATCCATATTCAGCTTTAAATGAATAAAATATTGCAAAGGAAAAAAATTACAGTCAGCAGCAAAGAATTCAAAGGAACTTAAATCAACTTCTATGATAAAAATTATATCAGCAATATCCAACTAAATAATAAAATACAGTAAAGTTTGTTCTGACCATACAAGTTCTACCAGCCAGCCACAAGTTGTAATTTCTTTATGTCGCACGTGTGCAGTAGCTTCTGCTCACTATAGCTCACAGTCACACTCCTTTTAACAGTAAAAATAAATAAAACTTCTCTTACCAGTCAACTCCACAACAAATCACAAACCAAGACAGGATTGTTTAGAGATGCTCAGAATGTTCCTGTCTGCAGTCTATGTAAATTTATAACTGATGATGTCTATGATAGCAACCCTGTGAGTGCAGAAGGGAAAGAATTGGTTGCAGAAGATTTATCCAGCATCCAGTTTTGTTTGTGTCTTTTGGCTTTTCCAGGTTAGGGGTCGCCACAGTGGAACTCCGGTCCACTAATGATTGGCATTAGATTTTTATTTACTGGCTTGCTGGGCCTAACGCACAACCTTCAACGAAGGAATACCCATTCACACATGTCGCTACACAGAAGACGCTCTAACTGAGAATTGAACGGACGTCTAACTGTGAGGTGACAACGCTACTGCAGCACCACCACCGCAGTACAATTTATCCAGCATCCAGTTAAAGCAAGAAAATGCAGTAGATGGCTGATGACTATGAACATAGGGTCATTGGTCCAAATGCCCTTCATAATTAGAGAGATAGAAACAGAGAAATAGAAAGACAGCACACTGCAACAAGTGAATGGATTCTTAGCAACAGAACTATAGCCCTGGATACCCCTTCAACTGAAAGTTGAGATAAAAAAAGGCTTTCAAACTGAAGACCAGAGAGTTCTTCCAAGGTAAGGAATAAAAACATATTTATGATGTCGCAGTATCCAACAGCTTCACAGGTAAACACTGGTAATGCATTTAAACCCTATGAGCACCTGCTGATTGCATTTCCCTAACAGCCTGCTCCTGTAAGAGCTGGTCCTTCTCCCCAACTTTGCTACACTCTGTTTGCCAACAATATATAAAATGAAAAGAAAAGTATAATAGTAATTCTGAAAATAATGCAAATATATGAATATGATAAGGGAGAAATTATATTTTCAGCCAGTGGAAACTACTTAAAAGGGACAAGGTAAATCACACCAAAGCACTGCAAGAAATGCATACAGATATTAAAACTAGTATACTTAACGGATGTGGAAAACTAAAACAATGGTTGGAGAAAATATTTACTTCCTCTGTATAGATAAACTAATTGAAGAGACATTTGTTTGACATGTGACAGCAACAGTTGACAATTCAGCAGTCTAAACTTAACATGGGAGTAAGATCAAATGGTAGGATAGACTCATATGTGGCTGAGTGGGAAGCCTATTTGTTTTTGTTATTCTTTTTTTTTTATTAAGCCCTTGTCATATTCTCACCAATTCATGCTGCAGCATCAGTCCTTGGCTTAACCTTTGCCACATTTTAGACAACAAAATAAGAAAGACTGTCAGTGCCCCTCTTTTCAGTAATTCTCAGTTCAGACAGTTTTGTGAAAAAAGTAGGTTTAACACATACAAACATTGGGCTTCATAATAAGGTCATGGCAGAGATATCGATGTCCAGTGTAGGTAAAACCATAATAACCGCAAAAAACAATGGCACAAATTGAACACTTTTGATAAGCTGTACGCCAAAGCATGATGCCCAGAGGGATAAAAGTATCATACACTGTACAGCTGAGTTGCATAAGTCAGTTTAAAGTCTGAGCCTGACTATACTTATAAAAACAAATATATAACTGACAGAGCTCAGAATCAGTTATTGGAATGTCAGAACAAGAGACTTTGTGCAAAATGACAAGCTCAAGGAACATGTAGTTTTTATGTAAGAGCAAACAGAGTAGTCTTTTAAGAAAAAATATTGTTTTGTGAAGAATGGAAGTCAGAATTAACACAAATCCTTGTATAATCCAGAGTTATTTATTGTGCAGGGCACCAGAGACTCTATGAGTAACAACGAACAATGGCAGACATGAATGACTGCACATATTTACTGAAGTTTATCTTGTTTTAAAATGCTGCATGCAGTATTAGCAAAGGTGGATTTCACCTAGATTTTAGAGAAAAAATATTTACTAGAATGTTTGTCAAAAACATACATTTCTGGCAAAAAACAAACTTTGTAGAGACTTCAATAGATAGGCTCTTTTGTGTCTTACAATTACAAGAGTGTATTTTATCTGTGTTTTACAATTGTTTGCCCACTCTGACATTATCTAGTATTTAAGAATGTATTTGTTATGCAAAGTTAGTAAAAAGTAGAGAAATCCTTATATATTAATGTTTAAGCTTGATGGCAGAACATCTTAGAAGGCTATAATGATATAATCAGATTTCACTTAAATGACTTTCCACAAATCCAGAGTCAGCAATCTGGTAATCTGGGAATGCCAGTGTGTGAAATGTTCTGTTTCATGAAAGGTGGTTCATTACAGCCCCTGTAAAAGATTTCTTACTTTAAAATAAATAAAATAGAGGGTTATGCTCTGACTACCAGTGGTTATTGGCACAAGTTGCTAGTATGACAGGCAAGAAAATCCAAGAAATAAAAGTGTGTAAAGTTAGTAATTCATTAGACTAAGTATACAGTGTCTGCCCATTGGTTGAAGTATTCAGATCTTTTTTTTTCTTGAAATCCTGCACTAATTTTAAAGTAAAAATGTTTTAGATATGAATTCCTTCCTTACTTTGACATTGTATGGTTGTTTTGAGCAGCAATGTGTGTTTACATTTGTTATAGCTTTGTGTGTTGATGCAAAAGAAAAATACATTTTGCCTCTGTGGTTTCCCTATTGAAGTCATTCCTGTTATTTTCTGCTGTCGCATCTACAGAGATTTTATAGTTACAGCTTTGTAATTACATTGAGATTTACCCACAGGAAACTCCACATATGACAGGTCTTACTATGCATACAATATACTTGTATCTGCCTAGGCCCTCATAAGGGATTTATAGGAAAATGGTGTAAGACAAATATTAATGAAGCTATTGTTTAGTGAATAAAACAATTACTTAAAATAACTCAACAAGCTAGCATGAGAAGCCTTTTATTACATCGGTCTGAACTGACCAATACCATCTCTAGGTTCACAGAATCATAGGATCATAGGAAGATACTAGGCTAATGTACCTAGGTCCATTACAAGCCTGGCCAAGTTCTACCCTTACTTCCATGATCAGCACCTATTGCCCCTGTCCAAGAAGGACACAGGTGGAACTCCTGGGGTAAATTTACGGTTACCCATCCAATCATCCAGATTTGAACAGAGCTAATGAGGTGCATTCTTTGACATTAAGTGGGATTGTGTTCCAAAGGTGTGGTAAACTCTGAGAGACAAATCTGCCCCTCCAGCAGGTTCTATTAATGTCACATACCTGGCTAAGGTATTTAGAATTAGTATCCCTCATACCATTTGATTTACTGATATGCAGCACTTCCAATAAATCAGAGTCAGAGATTGCATTATATGCAAGGCAGAGATCACCTCTGAGTAGTCTGTATGAAACAGAATAAAGTGACAGTGATTTCAGACAATCTGCATAAGACAGATGCTGAAGACTTTACATTTTCCTTGTGAGGAACCTTTGTGGTCTCTCCATTTGCTGCAGGTGCTTGGAAAGGTACATACCAAAATGTGCATTGTATTCAATTACTGGCCTGATGAGTGAAGAGTACTGAGGAGGTTATAACTTCTTTTTTTTCTGGAGGCAATGCTCTTACTTATAAGATGAGCAATATAGAATGCCCTTCTTACCACTGTGGAGACATGGTGATCAAAGGTAAAATTGCTGTCAACCTGTGTGCCCAGGTCTCTCACCACTGTGTGCGTACTTAGGGTGTTGCTATTGATGTGGTAGCTAACAGGAACATTGTTCTTACCAAAAAGGATGATAATACATATTTTTTGTTAAATTTAAGGCCATAACTTTGGCAACAATCATTTGTTTGTGTAAGAACCTCTTATAGGATGTTGACATCATTTGGAGATTCTATGACCGCTTCCAGTTTGCAGT